>NC_049173.1:19065033-19380475 GCF_009769625.2 Cygnus olor
AATTAGAAAACTACTTCATAGTATCAATAACTTGATTTGGTTGCCTAATTGTGTTATCAGTGTAAGGAAAATGTGTCTGGTGTGCAGTGTCAAAATACATTTGAATTGCTCTGTGAGGAAGCACAGAGTGTGGTGGAAGAGAGAGATGAAGTGTATGTCCTATCCTCAAGAGAAAACTGGTGGTATCAAAAAGTTTCCTGTTCTATTTTTGGGGTAATGGATAATTTATTAATTGAATTATTTATTTATTTTTGTTTCCAATTGGGAATTAGTTACTAAGGTCAAGTTACTGTAAGGCCAAGAGGCCTCGAAGGCCTAAAGTATTTGTTATTTCTATCACAAGCAAGAATTTTCCTTATTCTCATTGTTTTCAACTCAACTAGTTTTTTGCCTTTTGCTGGAGAAACTATACTTCTTCCTGTGCTGGAGCAATTTTTTATTCCAATAGTTTTACTTTTTTTTTTTATTATTTATAAAAACATTTGGGTAGATGTAGATTTATTTAGGAAAGTTTGGGTAAACTGCAAATACCTTACATGTTAGGTAGGTCTTATTCTGAAGAATGGTATTACTTTTTAACCTTTACCTTCCTCCCTCGCAAATTGTCATTAATTGTGTGGACACTTACTGACAGTTCTTGTAGAAAATCATAAGGCTGAAATTACAGCAAGAGTTTATTATTTATCCCAAACAAATGTGTCTTTTATTCCTTTCAGTTTCCTAGTAGAATAATTTTTTGTCTCTCCATTTGAATCTGTGCCAGAAATCTTTGTCATCTCACATTTAGATTTTGGCAAGTTGAGAATATGGCTGTGGTACTTGAGTTTGTTATTTAATACTTGTAGTGTTCTCAGCTACACTGATGAAGGCAAACAAAACTAATTTTATTTCTCTGAGAGAAATAAATCTCACACACCAAAATAATGCAACTAACCAATACCTTCGTTAGCCTTACCTTCCAGAGCCACAGATGTTTTCTCTAAGATGTCAGATTTGTCCACTATGTTAGGAAAATTGGAGCCAGAAACTACCTGTGAAATATTACAATATTCTGTATGTCATGATGACCATCCAGAGAAATAACCTTCACCATTTAAAAATGCAACGTTTTCAAAACTTCATATTAATGCACTTCATATTGAAAAATATTGTAGCTAATAGCTTACTATTTTGAACCAAAGAAATTTCACTGATGTACAAAGATCATCAAGTGAGCAGTAACTAGATCTTAGGGTTTTTAGGTCCCAGGAGATACCTAATCACTGAGTCATTGCTTTTTAACACTGTTAACTTTCACATAAGTGTATGGTTCAGAATCAGCCTCTGGCGTATTGGTACTTAAGGCATTTATTATGATCCTAAATAGTAAAAAGCTTCTTAAAATGATTCTGCTACCAAGTAGGACTGTACAATCAAACTGATATTAAGTACTGTAAGGCAAATTATTGAGAATGAACAATCTCTTCTTTTTGTGTAAGCAACATAACAGCTCTCCTCTAGCCCTAGGTAGGCTTTTAAAATTCAGATAATTCATTTGGTTGAAAAAACACCCCAAAAGTGTTTTTCTTTTCTTCTCATTTTCTTTGGGATCTCGGCGTAAGTGGTTACTTCATCAGCATAGTGACTGTTTTTTAAACAAGATCACTATAAGCTTAGCTGACGGTTGATGTACCATGAGTTTCTATCATGTCATAAATGGTTTATGACAACAGGGAAATGATCCTTAATAGCAGAATGTCTCAAAAAAACTAAATCAAACTTCATCTCTAGGTTACTCTCGCTTCACTAAAAACAGTAAAAGAAACAACCTCCTACCATGGGTGCTGGGAGTCATAGTCTCCCTAAGTGTTCAGAGTGCTTTTGCAACACAGAACTGAAAATATTAACACTTCTAGGTTTTTCATGCTGATAAATGACGTGCAATATTTACTTTGAGGAACTTCAGACTTTGAATGATAATAGATAGAAAGTCAGAGATCCCACATTTTAATAATCAAATCCCTCATTCAAAACCATGAAGGTCATTTCAGATGGTGGTGTATATTCCCACAGCTCCAGTGGAAGCTAGTTTTGAATTCTTGACTGAAGTCTGTGTTTTCCCTTCCCAGGCTTGTTCTCTACATATCAAGTAACAAGTAACTATAAGAAATGAGCTGTTATGTCTCCATAAATTCACTGCTAATACAATCTTTTCAGATATGTTAAGGATAAAGATCCAATGCACACACATATAGCTAAATTTCAACAGAGAACAAAAAGAAATTCCATGAAGATTATGTGAATACTTTTTTTTAAACTAAACTTCTTAAGAACGTCTAGTGTTTGCTTTATCTCCTTCATTCTGATAATGTTGCTGAAATAATTCATTTTCCTAATATATACACTTTCACCCCAGGTAATTGCTAAAATGTTAGTTTTGCATGTACAGTTGTGTTTCCTATCAGAAGGCAACTGTAAAACATTTTCCTTAGTACCAACTGTAACAAGTTAAATTTAGAAATAAAAGAAATCCCGTTCTCTATCTCTCTATCTCTATCTATCTATTTATCTATTTTAGTAGCATACTATAGTCTTCTTTGACAAAAAAAAAAAAAAGACTATTTTAATTAGAGTGGCTTTTGAACTTCTAATTGCCAGTTTAACAAATCTGCCTTTCACACTTTTGGTTGTGTCAACTGATCACGATTTGCTTTTGCCATTGTGGGAGCCCATCTTGCCAAAGCCTGTAACAACATTTTACTCTTCAGCACTCTTAATGTTCAGCTTTTAGTTCCTGGATGTCATCCAAACCACAAAATGACAGTTGTTTTCCAGGTTATAAACAAAGCTTTGAATCCATTAAAGATTCTTCTGCTGTTTCTTCTGTGACTTCAACAGTTGTATCACAGAAAGAACCAGGCAAAATTCCTTTGCTCCTCAAGAATGTGATACTTCATGGCTCATTTGTAATAGCATCTTCACAGAGCAAGTGTTTATAGCAGAAGCTAAGTGTAGCATCCTCATGTGGCATCTGGCAGTTTGTGATATAGAGCAAATAAAGTTGGTGATCATTATTCCCTTGAGCATTTTATGCAAGGAAGCTTAGTCTAAGCAACAATGACTTAAAGTTCCATGGGTTTCATGATGGAGCGGGTTGGCTTTAAATTATATATATCTGCAGCCAAATTCCTAAAATGTATAATAATCTTTTAAATCTCTTCCTTTGATCAAAATTCATGACAAAAAAAAACCAAAAAAACCCACCAAAAACTCAGCAGTGGCAGGGGGTTTTATAGGTGCTGAAACTGTACCCAGAATTGCTGGAAACCCCATAAAAATGGAAGGAAACCTGGTCTCTGGAGAGGAGTAACGCTGCATTTCTGTAAGCTCTCTGAATTGGTGAAAAGACAGCCCATCTTCACTATTTTATTTATGTACAAAAAAACAGAATTAGGTAGAATAACTGCCTGTGAAATATGGAACTGGATGACTGTGAGAAACTAGAGGAAAGAACTTTAGAACTGTCAAATTAGTCAAAGAATCATGGAATTACCTTTCAACCATAAATTAACCCTAACTAACAAAAAAATTGTTATGGCTCATGTATCTCTAAAACGTTTGTTATTCTGAAAGAAGTTGATGGAAGCTGCATGGTGAAAGCCACTTAAAAACAGGGAAAATAAGTCAGGTAGGGAATAATTCTGTTTTGAGAAAGGAAATAAAATAAATTATTTTCTACTGTAGTGAGAGAAATAAAATTACAAGTATTGTATAGTGAAAATATATTAGATATTGTCCAATATTCAGATGAATAATTGTGGTTCTCAAATTCAGAGTTGAAAACAATCCTTGCCTTCCTTTGTCATTGGCAAGTATATGCAATAAACACCCCAGATTCACAGCTTTATACAGATAGACCACAAGTAAAACTCCAGGCAGGATTTGTGGTGGTTCTTAATTTTGTGCCACTAATAATCTTAAATTCTAAAAAAGTTAACATGGGGCTGTTCATCTGCCTTTTTCTTCTCTGCTACAAAAGTGTAATGGGTCTGGCTGGCATGGTGTTTATTTTCTTTATGGAAGCCTGCATGGTATTGTTTTAGATTTATGACTAAAACAGTGTTGATAACAAACCAATGGTAAGTTTTGTAGAACAATGCTTGTACAGTTTCAAGGACTTCTCTATTTCTCACTCTGCCCTTTGGTCAGTTGGTCACAAATGACCAAAGATTTATTCAGTGCTGCATAATATCATGCTCAGCAATAAAAGTGGTCATTGGTCAGAGACTGGCTGGGCATTGATCTGTTTGTGGGAGGTGCCCCATGGTTGCTTTTGTGTTACTTTTTCCCCAATCTTTCCTCTTTCCTCTCTTTCACTTATTGTCTTTGTCTTGACCCACAAGTTTTTCTCACTTTTTCTGTTCCTAGTAATAGAAATTTCTCTCCCCTGTCCCACTTGATGGGGGAGTGAGTGGCTGGGTGAATTGCTGGCTGGGGTCAACCTGCCACAAAAGGATTGAATTTAACAATAAACAGTTTGGAGTAAGAAAGTTGTCTCCCACTGATACAATAAACTCAACAAGAGAAGGTCAAATGAATGAATATGGACTCTGAATTTAAAGAACAAATAATTTATTTTCATGATATAGAAAGCACTAGGCTGAAAGTCTAACATAAGAAAGCTAGTTGTATCTTTATGTCCAGATAAAGTAAAATAATCTTGCTGAATTCTAGTCTTTGTCCTCTCTCAGTTCAATATTGCCTGAAAAATAAAAGTACCTGTCTGACAATAATTGCACATTTTTGTGGCTATCTGCAGTGCTTCACTTTTCTGCTGCCCAGGAAATTTCTATCCTTTGCATATGAATCCCATTAGGTCTTTGTAATAGTAAGCAGGTGGTCTCTTTTGAGGGAGAATCTACTGTAGCTTAATGCATGTTGTCTGAGTTTAGAGATATAAAATCATTCCTTCTTGCTAAAGGAAATAAAAAGAGAAACGGAAATGTCAAATGTAAACTAATCAGAAACTATCCCTTACTCTGCCAGTTTGGAATTGTTATAAGTAAGTGTTATAAATACTGTGCACTTTAATAAAGAAAACTACTAGAACAAGTTCCCACAAGAATAAAAATAAATGCTATGTAAATTACATCATAATTCTTCATCTTCATACCTCATAACCTGAGACAAACAGTATTAGAGAAAGATTAATGCTTGATAAATCAAAAGTATTAAGAAACCAAGACTCACTTTTCCTTCAGGTTCGCAGTTAATCTGAAGCACCATCTTTTCTGTGATACAATTCTGAAGAAAAATAACTGTTAATCTTCGCTCAAATATTGCACAGAGCCCTTCTGATATGTGCAGGTACTTAACAATTTTGTTCCAATTTGACTTAGTATGATTTTTCTTGAGACAGAGAAGAAAATCTCTAAGAAAATGGTGCTTTTTTTTTCCAAAGGAATAAAACCAGGATTGAAGGCAAGGATCTCAGCCTTGCATTGAGAATATATTCTGATATTTCTAAAGAATTTTTACTGTGAGATGGAGTGAGAAATTATGTGACAGAGGAGATCATCTGCATTTACTAAAAATAGACAGCCATTTTCTCAAAGTAAGGTCTTAAGTAATGCTGAAAGCTACATAGAATTGCTCCTTGCAAATGGAAACTATTTTTTTTTTTTTTTGAAAGGTATTCTTTTCCAGGGGTTATTTCGCTAAAATTGTTTCTTTAGGAAGTATAATGTTACGCATTTTTGTTGACAATGCAATCAGAAATTTCATCAATATATCTGTT
Source organism: Cygnus olor (assembly GCF_009769625.2). Taxonomy (NCBI): domain Eukaryota; kingdom Metazoa; phylum Chordata; class Aves; order Anseriformes; family Anatidae; genus Cygnus; species Cygnus olor. The sequence goes on from NC_049173.1 coordinate 19,070,810, forward strand.
TTATTACTGTATTGCTGTGGCACTCTGCATTAACTTGAAATAATATCTGATTACTTTCACAAAGAAATGAAGTTTGGATACTGAAAAAAACAAATTAGAATAATTGTAAAGCATACATTTTGGAAACTGATCATTAATAGTTTGTCACCTGTGTGGAAATTATAATACGTTCAACTAAAATATATTGTCTGACACTGGTAATGTTACAGTATTTTAATAACTTAGAGAAACAATCATTTTATTTACAGTCTCTATTGGGTGGACTATCCTTGTCACTCAAGGGTGTGAAGTCAAAGCTTAGAGTCTGGACTTTCAGTTGGGGATTGTATGTTAGTATAATGTAAAGCTGAAACAATGGAACCCATTGTGATTTTCAGACCCCTCATGGTTTGGAGATGCTCAGATGTCATCTTACCAAAACACAGGCCCGAAAGAGCTGAGAGCAGAAAACATCTCCCTTATTAGCCCTGTTGCAATGAAAAGGGTCAAAATCTACTCCATTTTGATTGCTAACTTGCACCATAGAGTGTTTGAATTTTAGCACGTCTACAGTCATAGTAAGAAAGATCCATATAGTGTTGTAGAGATCATCTCTGTTTTTGAAAAGAAAAACTATGAATTATTAATACAGCTGTCAAATACTTTGACAATACCTTATCTCTGTTAACTCTTAAGTAAAACAGCCAGTCATTTGCTTGCACTGAATAATTTCTCTACTTCATATGAGTAAACAAACAATTTTTTTTTGTGAGATGTAAGAGTTTTCAAAAGATTGAGTTTACTTACTGCAAGGATATTGAACTGTGACAAAAAAGTCTTTGCTTTTTCTGAACACAGACAAAATAAAAGAGTCTGATCTTTCATAAAAACTGAAGTGTTAAAAGAACTTTTTCTCTGTGTACTAGTCAGTAACTAGCTAAGCTTTCTATCTGAAAACAAACAAACAAAATCTTTGCAGAAATAAATCCCATACACCATTTCTATGGAGAAGGCCTTAATATGCTATTTGGCTTTAGCTAGACTAAAAGCTATAAAATGTTGCGTGTTTTTTTGCTAGATGATGACCAGAATTACAAAAGTATTTGAGTGTCTGAAGATGGGTCCAGGAAGGAAATCCATGGGATATTTCAACACTGATGAAATTCTTTGATGTCTAACACTGGTGAAATTAGTTCTGATTTAAGAACTTAATTCAAGATAAAGGAGAAAGTACACTGCTGGCACTTTGTTTTACCATCAATGATCTCTCTGTCACTGTCAGAATCAGGTGATATGCTACCAACAAAATTGCTTACTCATGGCAACAGTAATTTTGGATCTCAATCTGTGGTTCGGTTTCTTCCTTAAGTAGGATAAGCAACAGGAACTGCTAATATCTACCCAAGGTCTCTGCACTACTCAAAAAACATGATTGAAACAAATTTACAAAGAAGAAAAAAGCAGTCTAGACTGCTTAAACAGGTATTGTATTTCTGTGGGGATTCAATGAAGAGCTGTAACCAAAAGAAATGAACAAGCTGTGAAAACATGAGGCAGTACTGAAGACAATAAGAAAATCCTGAATCAGCAATATGGATATTGATGGGCACAAAGAGCCATTCTTTAATTCGTATTAATGCGGCAACTAGTATAGTTCCTTTTTGGAAGATTCATTTTAACCGGTGCTCAGAGATATCAAGAAAAATGATATATTTTACTTTGAAAAAATGTTATATTTTACTCACATCTCCAAAATGACTTTTTTTTCCTGATTTTGTATATTTAATTAAAAAAAACCCACCCCCTCCTACATATAAGCGCAGCAAGTGTAGAGTTTTCACTCTGCCACTCTCTTATACCTGTGAAGATTTGAAATATTTTTGTGAAATTTAAGTTTAACTTCATAGGAAATATACAGAACCTTAAATATAATATACTTGCTTCAAACATACCTCTCTAACAGTTGGTGGCAAAAAAGGGTTGGAAAATGTCCTGGACAACTAATTTTGCTTGGTCCTTCGTATAAGCAGCTCATTGTCCATTTTTTTCAAAAGTTATATCATGTTTAATCATGAGAAATTTTTGTTTCCTGGCACCCTAGTTAAAAACACCCATGAGTAAGTCTAAGATATTCTTAATTTATTGATGAATTTGGAAAACAACAACAACAAAAAATTACTTTGTGTTGCATGAATTATTATTTTCATTCCTCGATGACAGCTGTCATTGGATTTCGGCACTTTTTTCTGGTATAGTATCCTTAATTTTTTGTTGTTGTTTTGCTTATTTTTTAATGAATTGGGAAAAAAAAATGTTAAAAACATGGTTCTAAATAAAACATAGAAAGTCTTTAACATTATAGAAACATATTTTATTGACTTCATTTCCTCCATTTAACCTATTTGACCAGCTTCAGAAGAATGACCAAGACATATCAATGGTTCTGATTTTTTTTCTAAAATAACTTAATTAATCCAGAAATTTTAATTCCAAGTCTGTGTTACTTCTATAGATTAATCAAGAGACTTTGCCTTTGAACAGTGTTTTTCCTTTACTTTCCATATTGTTAGATGTATTAATTAACTAAAAGGTGATTTGCTGGTCACGATGATTTTTTTTTGACTCTGCTTTCAGACCAAGAAATCGACCCGTGGGCAGTGGAGTGTGTACAGTATGTGTGGGAGGAAGGTAGAGACAAAGATGCTGTTTAGGAAATCAGAAAGTATATTAAATTGCTTTTCGCTTCACCTGAGTTATTCCCTTTCCTTGTTTCTTACCTTGGTTGCCAAGCCAGGAGGAGAAGGGAAGGGGAGGTAAATTCGAGTATTTATGAATATTATTACTTATGAATATTTCAATTTAAATAATGTGCAGCAATACCTGCCAAACTGGGAAACATGGAGGCATAAGGTAAGGAAAAAAACAACACAGCATCAATGGCAGCAGCTCATGGCAAACCGAAATGCCTAATAAGTAGCTGTCAATGCAGAAAGTCAAAGCAACCAAGTGCTCCTGCACAATAATGGACTAATCTGCATAAGAGAAGAGGGTTAGCATAGATATTTGAAAGAAAAAAAAAAGAAGACAAGAAAATATTCCCTTTGAAAAATCGGAGACTTAGCCACTATTAAAGAGGAAGATTCATGCAAAACACCCTGTACCTTAAGTTTTCACCTGTCCTTGTACCCCTGTTGTAGCCAAACTAGTGTATGTTGGCAATATACATGTACATGTATTTTTTTTTTTTTTTAAATTGGCAACATGAATTTTATTCTGTTGGATATTGTACAATGTTGTACATAGTTGAAAAGTACACAGGCAAAACCATAAAGGACTGAACCCTGAAGAAATGAATACAATTTGAAAAATTTTCCTTCATTTTTTTCAGTGCAGTTCTTTCCTTAATTTGTGATATTGGACAACTCACTTCATTTTTATGCTAACAAAATCAATTTTAGTGCTGAATTTAGAGGTCAAGTTGTATTTCTTAGGATCTCAGGATCTTGAGCATATGCAATCCTGTTGAGTCTAAAACCTCAAATATGCTGAACTGACATCAAGACAAAAAAGAGCTGTCAGTATACCATTCATATCATGTCTGCTAGCTGCCTGAATTATTACTGATCCTGAAACTCTGGGTAGTGGCTATGCAACTGTATAGCTGAGGTTTTCTTTTACTTCAATTCATGCAAGTTAACCTAAAATGTAATAAATTATTGCTCTTCACCTCACAAAAAAAATAAAAAATAAATCCAGAATAGAAATGCAGTTTATGTCAAATATGAAAGAAGTTTATTAAGTTCTCCCAGTTTAAATTCCTGAGTTACTGATGTTTCTGAATCAGAAACCCTCATCACCTTGAAGAAATTTAATAAGAAAAAAGACCTTTTTCATGATAAAAAAATGTCTTGCTGGGAAAAAAGGCATCATTCTCTGCGTTTGATGCTTCCCTGGGAGTAAGAAAGCGTTTAGTATGAATTATTACAGCTCTTCAACAGAAGATGGTTCCCCAGATGCACAGTCTTAGGCAAGAGATGCTTCTTCTTAGAATGAGATAATTTGAGATTCACGAGTCACCACAAATCTATCAGACTGGATACTGAGCAACTCAAGCTTCTCTTTTTCTTCTCTGTCTACTTCTCATAAGGGGGAAAACTCCACTCATTGATGCCTGTGTGTGGAGGGTCTGAAAACCTGGGATGCAACTGCACCAGGTTAAGGACATGCTATGGTGCCCTGCTGTAGGAGGTGTTAAACATTCTCTACTTAAATACTTGCCTGACTGCAATATAGAGAGAATGAGCTCAGAATGTCTGCAAGTGGACAGAAATTCACTGCGCTTAGTCTTGCTTAGGCAAGTATTCCCAAACTCTTATTTGTACCGTGGTTGGTACTTGAGACCATAGTGCATAGTCTTCAGCTTGTCTTTTTGCAGTAAGCTTTATTTTTAGTAAAGGTTTCTGTGCAGAGTTTGTAGTTGAGGATACATGACAGGCCATACAAATCGTGAAGGCTGACAGGAGTGTTTTTTTTTTAATAAATAAAATAATAAAATAAAAGGAACCAATGCGCTACATAATTCACTGACATCAGTTCAGATTGAATGCAGATTTCCCCCATGAGAGGTACCTTTGTTTATGGCAGGATCAGATTTTGACTTCCACAGACTATCAAACCGGTGTGGGTTACACTTATTTTGCACACCCAGTAAGTGTCATAAGACTGGAAGTTGTGCTGTTTTGTAGCCACTTGTAGCCACTTATCAGGTTATTCATTTTCAGACCACCCTGCACTGCATTTGTGCCTGAATATTCTCATCCATATGATGGCAACTAGTCCTTACTAACACATTGCTCCTCCCAATGTGTTCCAGTTCATCCATTAATGTTTGGAAAGACTATGGATGCATATAGATACATTGTAGAAGGACAAAGTCTTAATTATTATTAGTTGGCTACAAGTTTAATTATTCTCACTCTGCTACCTGAGAGCTTTAGAGTTAAACATTAAAGGCTCCAAATATTCCAGTGGGGACATGTCATTTATAGCTCAGTACAGTATAATTTTTCATGCAATGATCTTTCCTTTCATATCTAGTTTTCTTTAGTTTAAATTTTCCTGAAAACAACCATATTGCTACAAGCATAAATTAAGGTAGATGAACATTAATGGTGTCAGTTCACAGCTGTTCTTAACTTAAATAATTACCACTCATTCCCAATGATCAACATTTTAAATGCCTAAACTATTCAATTAGAAGCACAAAGCACTTTCTTCTTATTACTATTAAAATCAGGCCTCAGCTGAAGCACCTGTAACATTCATGTTACACAAAAATATGATTGAGGCTGTTGATTTATTAACCAAGTTGGTCTGTGTTTTGAAAGTGTGTAGCATTACAAATGCATTTAAAAAAACATTGAAATTAATGCTACATTAATTACTGATTCTATGAACACTCTAGCATATGCTGCTATTAATTGCATCCATTATCACAAAATAAACATCTCTTTTTAAAAACAAATGATGCTTCATCCTAATATTCCTGATTTTGATATCCTCCTTCACAGCTGTTGCTACTTCTGGTTTAGTGCTTTTGCTATATAAAGCCACCTGTTATAATAGATGGTTATATCCTTCAGAGAAAAATAGTATAAGAAAGCAAAAAATGTAATGGACTTTCAAGCCTCTGAATCATTTACTAAAATCTGAATCATTTACTAAAATCTCTGTAAGATTTCTGCAGGAATTATCACACTTAAATGCATTTTTTTTTTTTCCTGCTTGTATTTGAATGTGTCTTGAAGCAAAGTGTAATGTCGTATAATGAAAACAATAATATGTTTCATTTCAATCTCACATGGGTCACCACTGCTAGTCTTCTGCTGCTATAAACCAATTTGTAATCATAGCCAGTATCCTGTTGTTATCCTGTTATTGTTTAACTGCAACAGTGACATTTGTGTTCCAGGAATTGTTTTGACAAGTTATGATGGAAGTATTTGTTTATTTAAGATACGCTTGCTAGTTCTTCTCTCTGAGGAGAAGAGGTTGCTTTATAGTAAGCCGCCCTGTTCCCCCCTTCCCCCCACCCCCCCCATATTGTATAAAATGGGCTATATAGATATCAGAGAAAGTAATTTTGGATTAACTTTTGCTTTGACCTAATGAATCATAGACTGATAGAATGGTTTGGGCTGGAAGGAACCTTAAAGATCACCTCATTCCAAGCCCCCTGCCATGGGCAGGGATGCCACCTAGATCAGGTTGCCCAGGGCCCCATCCAACCTGTCCTTGAACACCTCCAGGGATGGGGCATCCACAGCTCCTCTGGGCAACATGTTCCAGTTCCTCACAACCTGCTGAGTAATGAATTTCCTCCTAACCTCTAATCTAAATCTCCCCTTTTCTAGTTTAAAACCATTCTCCCTTGTTCTGTCTCTTATCTGCCAATGTAAAAAGCTGCTCTCCATCTTTTTTATAAGCCCCCTTTAAGTATTGAAAGGCTACGAGGTCACCCCTGAGCATTCTCTTCTACAGGTTGACATCACGAACTCTCTCAGCCTTTCTTCATTGGAGAGGTACTCCAGTCCCGTGGTCACCTTTGTGGCCCTCCTCTGGACCTGCTCTAACAGGATCACATCATTCTTGTCCTGGGGGCTCCAGACCTTGTCCAAGTGAGGCCCCATGAGAGCAGAGGAGGACAATACCCTCCTTCGACCTGCTGGCCACACAGCCCAGGATGCAGAGGGCCTTCTGGGCCACAAGCACACACTGCTGGCTCACGTCAAGGTTTTCATCCTCCAGAACCCCCAAGTCCTTCTCTTCAGGGCTGCTCCCAATGAATTCTTCCAGTCTGTACTCATGTCTGGGATTGCCCCAACCCAGGTGCAGCACCTTGCACTTGGACTTCTTGAACCTCATTAGATTCACATGAGACCACTTTTCTAGCTTGTTCAAGTCCCTTTAGATGTCATCCCTTCCTTCTGTTGTACTGACTGTACCACTCAGCTTGGCGTCACCTGCGAACTTGTTGAGGGTGCACTCGATCCCACTGTCTGTGTCATTGATAAAGATGCTAAACAGCACCTGTCCCAAGACAGACCCCAGAGGGACACCACTTGTCACTGGCCTCCACCTGGACACAGAGACTTTGACCATCACTCTCTGGGTGTCTTCAAGCCAATTCATTATCCACCCTTCAAATCCATATTTCTCCAATTTGCAGATAAGGATGTCATGTGAGGGAACAATTGTTGCCTACCCTGTAAACCTGCCATTTCTTAGCCAGACATTTCAATGGTGAAAATCTTTCATCACAGAGAGAACAGCCTGATTTTTAAAGTGTGTCTGTTTCCTTTGAAAAGTCTCATTATAAATAGCACTATAAGTATATTGATTTTGTTTCAGATTCATTATTTTTCAGTTTATATTTTATCGATTACAAGCAGAAAGGTTTCTTTTTTGTGTGTGTGGGGGGGAATCTTTTCTTAGTTTTCATCTTTGCAGACTGAACCTGGTTTGTGCAATCTTTATGATTTCTTTCTGCCCTGCTCTGCATCTGTGTTAAAGATCCAGTTGGACCAAATGTGGTCTTGAGTCATTGTGTTGTTATTAACCCCTTTCCACAAATGGATTAAGTAATTGTATTGAGGAGTTCTTGGCAATGAGAATGTAATTACCAGATCTTTTGCTGATGTGCAGTAAGAGAACCTATCTTCTTGTCCCTTGACTGTTAGCTGGGGTGAGACTTCAGCATTATCTGCAGCAAAGACTCTGGAATTAATGCACAGAGAAATGTAATTTGTGATGTTCAGTAATGCTTTAGTTTCAGCTGGTTCTCAGAGTCGCATTCAGAGACCTGAGTTACACATGTAGGCTTTCTGCAAAGTTTATGGGGAAAGTCAGGCACTTCAGATGGTATTCACGTAAACTTACGGTTAGAGAAGAGCCACCTACGTATGATATGTATTTTGAAATGCAAAATACAGGCTTAGCTTTTCAATTAGACTTTGTTTCATGGATAGGATCTTTTATTCCAGAAAATAAATCCAATAAAATCTTTTGGCAAAGAATATTGTTAAATGCTATTGATATTCGTAAAAAATCTGCTGCTATCATATAGTCTAATTTTCTTAAAACCCTCCTTCATGCACACTCCAGCCTTGCCCAACTTAACTTTCAGCAGAATACTGCCAGCTCACTTTTCTGGACTTTCCTGTTTGCTCAAACTGGCCCATTCTGCTCTGCCTTCCTCTCCCCACATCTAACATATATTTGGAATATCCTAAAATCTGCAGCTTATGGATAAAGGCACTGGTAACATTGCTGCTTTTTTGTATTCAATAACATACTGATTACAGTAACCATTCAGGTACTCAATTTCAAGGCTGTCCTTCATCTGAAACAACAGAAAAGTGTCCTAATCTACCATTTCTGTGCAGGGTTGAAATGCTGTCTTCCTGTTAAAAGCAGCACCATTTAAAAGATCTAAGAATCAAATAGTCTGCAAGTGAGAAAGGGCTATAAATCTATTACAGACTGTTATGGAAAGTCACTGGGTTGAGGTTTGAGGGCTGAGTGGTTTGCTCTAACCCTTGATTCCAGGACTTCTTTATATACTTTATGTTAAGCAATCATTGGCTTTATCTCTGAAATTGGTTGTGGTGTTTTGATGTACTCCAAGGACTTCTATCTCAAGTGTCTGGACCTCCTTTGTGTGGAATTATGGCTCTTATTAAGCTCTTCTTCTAGTCCAGTGAATCTTGAACTCTTTGTAAAGTCTGAGGCCTTCAAGGAGAGTTCTGAAGCATCCTTTATTCCACACTACACTGCCCTCTTCTCCCTTAACTTTTTACTAACCCCTATCAATGGGGAGGGTAGGGGGGACGCTTTCTTAAGAGAGGAAGATGATGAGTCTGAGTCCCTTCATGTTTTGATGGGGGGGGGTACCATGCTTTCATTTCGCTTTCATAACTGCACCAGATAAGAGTTTAATGAAACTACCAAACCAGGTCATTCAGGAAACATGGACATTCTCAGGACTTCAACAGGAGATAAGGTTTGAAATATGATTTTTTTTTTTTTTTTTTTTGAGATGAAAGCTATTTGAGTGGACCTGCAAAAAATTGTAATCCTAAGAATTTAGGCATTCATGTGTTAAGTGAGGGTTTTGAAGATCACATATTTTAATGAGTTAAACATCTTTGTAATTTCAGTTCATTCAAGGATTTAGATCTTTGACAAAAGAGATCTCTTGGACTCTGCATAACAGAATCTGAGTAAGGAAACATTATTTAACAAAGTTGCTTTTCAGATTTAAAACATATCTATTCTAATGAGAGCATTTGACTAGAGATTTTCTCTCTGCTGTCTGGAAGAATGGTTCTAACCTCCCCCTTTTCCTCTCATCTCTGTTGTTTAATGCCCAATTTTATTGTCTTTACAATAACACTAACAGAACTGTGGTGTTTATTGTATTCTTTTTTTCATCACATGAGCTAAGTTTTTAAAATTATGTTCTCATCGGGGAGAGACAAACTAAAATTATAGAGCAGATGTTCATCTGCTGGCAATTTCAAAATCCTCATGAGTAATTTGGAGCCAAAATCTATGTGTTATGGATATATTTTGTTTTATCTTAACCAATATTTGTAAATATGAAAAAATAGGACGTAACCTGGGATCAATACAGTACGACTGTTATTGTCTGTTGCTACCTACTGTTTATAAATGGGAACACAATTTATTAGGTTCAGTTAAACATCAGTACAATTAAACTTTCTCTTAAAAAGATTTGCTAAGCTTTGTAGAATAGTGAATGTATGGTTATTGGAGACATTTAAAATTAGGTTAGACTTCAAAATACACCTTGAGATAAATTATGCATTGGTAGGTAGATGCACTAGATGAAATAATATGTCTTTTTCTTTCTCTGACGTGTCAGATCCTGTGATTCAAGTCCTTTTTGTACCAAGCTGACTAATTTAATCAGCAACTATTATTATTATGTGCTACTGCATGTATCAAATACAGCCTTTTAATTTAGGTCTAATAAGTCATTTCTGTTACATTATTAAATACAAATTGGTTGCTATGAGAAACAGTAAGTGACTGTTCACAGTAGGCATAGACAGCAAAGGTAGCTGTTATGTAATTAACTCAAAATTATAGACCACAGAATGTGTAGGTATTTTTGGTGTATCCCAACACATTTTAGATTAACTGAAAAACATAGTAATTGAATCAGATACCAGTTACAAAAGATAATATGATATTGCTCTCTAAATGTATTAATTGATGTCTGACTTGATACATCTAATTTGTTATATAGAGATTAAATGGTGAAATCTTAGTGTAACTAGAGTTAATTTATAGTGCAAGAGGCTTTGAATTACTGTGCTTCTGTTTGTTGTTGTTGTTGTTTTGCGTTTGTTTGTTTTTAATGTATATATATATTGACATTTTCTGCAGAGCATTGCCTTTAAAAATGATATTTCTTGGATTACCATCATACTTCTGGGTCCTGTCATTACTTGTCTATACCAGAGTCAGCATTAGGAAATTAGTGCTTAACATAAATTGTTACTTGCTGAATCTGAGATAATATTATACCCTGTTATATTCAATGTTAAAAAACTGGAATCAATTGGTGAGAGTAGAAATTATTCAAGGTAGCTGGCTGCTGTCCAAAATTGTGTTCATCTCTTTCTAGAATTAAAAGCTGAATATATACACAGCTCTCTAGATACATATGCATGTATATATGTATATATACACCTATATATATAGCACAGATATATATTTGAAACTATTGCTTTGGATCTTGTCCTGAGAATGTTGATGGTGGTTTGCTGTTTCTTTCCAGGAATTTTTATGTTTCTGTTGCCATACTTTTACTGCAATCCTGTGCAGGACTCCCTATGGGGTGAGATAGCAACTCAAAGTCATCTAATCCTAACTTTACAAACAAGTAAAAGAAATAGTTTTACTTTTCAGGAGTGTTTACCCTTTTCTTTTCAGAGATGAACCCTTATTTAATGCCATGACAGTATTTTACCTTCTATTTCACTCTCCTTTAAACTTCAACTTTTCCTTTACATGAGCAATTATTTTTCATTAGTTTGATTTTAAGGCATTTTTATTTAAGCTTTAATATTATTTTACTTAGGCATAACCGAGCACTTCATAAAGAATGAGCTTGCATCTTAATTTTTGAATTTATATCCCTCTAAACCAACTATAGGCTAAAGTTTTAGATAATCAACATGTAATTGGACATATTGATAGCAGGAATCTGAATATACATTGGGCCAGGGCTTGGATTTTCTGCAATGAAGATGTTAGGAGATGATGTGGTGATAGAGGGAATGTCGATGTTATAAGTTATAGAATAAAATAGAAGGCTAGTAGTGACATTTATTTTGTCATTAATCCCATTCACTCATGGAAAGAAGGATCAGAGAAGGAAAGAAAGTTGTCCAATGTCAGACAAGGAGTCAGGTGTCAGTTAAATATGAGACTCACGTCCTGTGCCCTCTCTAGTGAATCACAATTTCTTGCTAAGCTCGTGTGTGTAGCAATGTTTAAGAAATATGTAGTGTGATGTGACTATATGCCTGATGCAGGTACAATGTATGCTATCTATTAAAATATATCATATCTTACAAATCCAGTATGCATTGTGGAATGCTTAATACATATACAGCATTCTATATTGATTTGCCTATTAAAACTCATTAAATCACTTGTGACACTTGCTTAAAATTCAGTTAACTTGCAGTACATGTCTTTCTAGAATGTAAGCACAATTCAATATATCACTGAAGGTACTGTTTGAACAAAGAGGGCCAAAGGGATTGCTCCTTTGCATTTTCTCATTTGTTTTCACATGTACTAGTGAGTATCTCATGTTGTGTTTGTGTTACTTTAACAGCTCTGCCTGTTTACCTTCTGTTTAGATATCTTCCTTTTGGTATAGTTTTAGAACTCCAAATACTTGGTAATGTACACATTAGCATTGTGTATTTGACTCACTCCTTTAAAGCTCTCACTGAGATATTTGTAAAAGTGAACCGTATATCTGTTTATTCAAAGAAAGGTGAAGTCTGTGGGAAGAAGTAATGGCCATTACTATGCAAACTGATGCAGCTGGGAAAAAAGGGACACCATTTTCAGTATACTAGCCCTTCTTCCTGTGTGAAAGAAAAGTGACAACGTATAAGGCAGTATGAGTTCAAAAGCAGAGAAGTGCTTTTAGCATGTTTGGGGCAGTGATAAATTGGTTATGAGACTTCCAAATAACAGGTCTTCTGGACCATCAGAGAAAAATAAAACCTTTTATTCAAATTAATCCAATGCAAAAGTTAGATAGATTGAGCAAGCTACTTAGTGGATTTTATATCATTTCTAGTGCCATGAGAGTCAGCAGAGAAAACTATGTGAGGTAAAAATCCAGAGCCCTGGAATGTTTGGGAGGATGGCCATGCTGCAAAGTGTTTTGCATATCACTTTTACATTGAAAGAGAAACTAAAGTTTCATTTAATGTTACAAACTCAACATTGACTTTTTTGTTAAATGAAGATTTGTGGCTTGTCAGTTCACCAACATTTTTATTTTATATTGGCTTTCTGTTTTCATAGCTATGCTAGATCTCCAGTATTACTATCTACATCAATTTTCAGACATCCTAAGTGAAATCAAGCATGCCCAATCCACCTTGCAGCTGACCTCTCCTTTTTGCCATGGAAACAGGGTTGAGTGTTGAATTGCTCGATGATGAAGAAGTACTACCTAAACTGAAAGAGCAGAGAAAGATACCCAGCATCCAGATGGTCATAATTAACTGCAGCAATTCAAATCCTTAATATTTTCGTATTGGGACAAAGAAATTATTTCAATGAAATGTAAAAAATGAAAATGTATTCTGATATGTTTGGTACATAAACTACATTTATTCTTTCATGGAATTATAGGAATCACTATGGCAAAAAAGGTATCGTAGACAGTGTCCTATCAGGACTTTGTTTTTAAGATGACTGTATTGCAGCTACTAATATAGAATAGATATCAGAATCTTTATTAGATTCTTAGTGAACAATACAATCCTCCTGGTGGCTGTACTGCTGGAAGTGGCACCACTCCATTTTCCAGCAGTGTTGATTGTGCTACCTTTTGCTTTGTATGATGCTACTCCTTCTAGAATCTTGGTGACTGGCAACCACAGCATCTTTGAAAGAAGAGATGAGTCATTTCCTCTCCATTTGGTGGAGACTTAGGAGCTTAATTTAAGACTAAATAGTAATGGTAAAATCATAAAAGTGTATTTTGTTGTTGTTGTTTTTCATTTTGTTTGTTTTTCCTCTGGGCTTTGGATGTATCACCTTATGTTTACCACTGAAAAACAGTTCTCATTTGGGTGCATCATATTGTGCATTGAAAATCTTCAATCAGTTTGACTATTTAGATCCAAGTAAATGTCTGTCTACATGATATGCTGTGCTCTGAAGAGATATAAGGTAACTTAAAAAAAATTGTGTAACCATGTTTAAGGTAGGTAAAATTCCATGGTATGGTTATGTATATGTAATATGTACATACACTCGCATATATATAAACAGACACCCCACACCTGTATAATTTAAATCTACTATTTTTTTTTTCATTTAAAGCCGTTATTCCTTGTCCTATCAAGGAGTAATGGATTTAAACTAAAGAAAGGGTAGATTTAAATTAGATATAAGGCAGCAGTTCGTCCCTATGAGGCACAGAAACAGGCTGCCCAGAGAAGCTGTGGATGTCCCATCCCTGGAGGTGTTCAAGGCCAGGTTGGATGGGGCTTTGGGCAACCTGATCTGGTGGAAGGTGTCTCTGCCCATGGCAAGGGGGTTGGAACTAGATGATCTTTAAGGTCCCTTCCAACCCTAGCCATTCTATGACTCTGTGATTCTATGATATTCCTGCCTGCCTGTTGTGGTTTAACCTGGCCAGCAGCTAAACACCACACAGCCGTTCTCTCACCCTCCCCCCTCCCTCTCTGGGATGGGGGAGAGAAACGGGAAAGTGAAGCCTGTGAGTTGAGATAAAGACAGTTTATTAAGACAGGAAAATAATAATAACAACAACAACAATAATAATAATTATAATAGTATTACTAATAATAATGTGTACGAAACAAGTGATGCATAATGCAATTGCTCACCACCCGCTGACTGACGCCCAGCCTATCCCCGAGCAGCCGGCCCCCCACCCTGGCTAGCCACCCCTATATATTGTTTAGCATGATGTCAGATGGTATGGAATACCCCTTTGGCCAGTTTGGATCAGCTGTCCTGGGTCTGTCCCCTCCCAGCTCCTGCTGCACCCCTAGCCTGCTCGCTGGCAGGACAGAGCGAGAAGCTGAAAAGTCCTTGGCTTGGTGTAAGCACTGCTCTGCAACAATTAAAACATCAGCATGTTATCAGCACTCTTCTCATCCTAATCCAAAACATAGCACCCTACCAGCTACTAGGAGGAAAATTAACTCTGTCCTAACTGAAACCAGGACACTGCCCCTTTGAAAAAATACCCTAACTAGAAAATGTCATTCTAGACCTTTTTTTTTTTTTTTTTTTTTTTTTCTGCTGCAGCACTATTTTAATCTCTTTCATAACTCCCCCACCTCAGAGCTGTCAATTCCTACATTCTGAAGTTGGTAGATTTTCTTTTTCTCTGTCTTACCCTGTATTATGGTTGTGTTTCCTTGCCTTGTCCTTTTCAGGACTATAGTCACAATTGTATTCCTATTCCATCTGACATGCAAGAAATGAAGCTCTACAAATGAAAACTGTCTCATTTCTTTCTTTTAAACATTGTTGCTATGCAGCAACAATGCAACCTTTGTCAGGTTACTATAAATAGTTAAATTGAATAGTGACTTTGTATAAATACAGGAGGATGACAAGAATCCCTAGTGCTATCCATTATTTATCCTCCCTAAAATCTTAGAGTAGGCAAATGCCAATTTTTATCATCAAGAGGAACATTTTTCTTTCAAATGTGAGGTGTTGGTGATTGCCAGTGTGTATGTTTTGATAAACTTTCTCCAGAGTTTTAGAGATAATGTTCTTCAAACTTTGGAAAGAGCCCTAAGCATACCCCTAAGTGCAAACAGTAAGCATTTGTAGGAAACAGCATTATCTTTTAGAACATTTGGTGAAAATAATGAGCAGATTCACACTGACTAACCTTATTGCCCTCAAGTAGGAAGCCAGTCTATCCTGTCTTTATAGAACATGACACCCAGTCAGGTAAAATTAGGCAGGGTAGATGTGCCAGATGTATGAACAAATGGTTATGGACTGAGTGGGTGCTGTGATGTGTGTTAGAATAGTGGTACTGGGGCATGACTGTCCCCATGGACGAGGCTGCACTTTGGTACTCTTGCCCTTAGTCTGTGCCAGGTTTTCCTGGCAGCGCATGCGGTGTCACTCAGCTCTGGGCTCTCATTAATGACTAGTTATTTAAGAAGGTCAGATTTCATAGCACCAGCTGTCATCCTGCCCATAATAAACCAAGTACCCATACTTTCTACAATGTACCTGTGGTAGGAGAGAGATGAAATTCAGTCCTTTGTATGACACTTTTCTAACTGGGGTTCAGCTCCTCATACTTCTGTATCTGTCACTGTGGAGTAAGTTACAGGTACTGGCTATTTCTGTCAGTGTCACACATCCCCAGTAACCAAAATCATAGGCTACTCTGTCTACTATACCCGGCATCTTCATCAACAGCTAAGGAGATGTCTCAGTTCACACTGATAACGAGGTTAACTGAGTTAGATTTAAATGAGCTAATTCAGTTGTAGGAAGAAGGGTAGTTTAATGGATGTTGAACAGTGAACTCCATACTTCTGTAATTGTATTGCCTCCAGTAATGAAGTTAGCTCAGGAAATTCTACAAAACATGGAAGTCTACTTTATAGTGTATATAATGAATGTCTCAAAAAGCACACAGCTCTGGACTTTCAGTAAAGCCCATTTTCCTTTGTACACCATGCTGAATATTTAGGTAGAAGTTCTGAACTGTTTTGTTCTCTTTTTCTTTTTTAAGTCATTTTTTCTATGGATACATGACTTTGTGATTAAACTTTCTGTGTATGTGAATATGAACAGGCAAATCTGTTTCTCCTGAGTTACCATTTTTACGTTTCCAAAAATTATTGAACCCACTGAATAGTTTCAGCTGAAGTTGGCAGAAGCAAGTGTCACAAAATGTATGTATGCATACAAGGCTGTTGAGAATAGGCAGCCAAGCAGAGAAAGAAGATCCTAAAAATGTACTACAGGAGAAGTAGGTATTATATGATGCCAAAAAATCTGTCCATGCAGATTCTTTGTATGCTTTGTGTTGGAACAGCTTCAGTTAGAAATTACGGTTTCATAACCAGCAGATTTTAGGAAGCCACATATAATTAATATTGTTGACTACAGATTTTTTTTTTCTCTCTCTCTCTCTTTTTTTTTTTTTTTCTTACACCTTTAAAGTTTGTGGGGTCATAGATCTTTTTCTTCTTTCTACAGTTTTCATTATTTCAGGATTTAAGAGCAAAATTTCACTGAACATGGAAAGTATTAATTTTAAGTCTTAGGCTTTAAGAAATATATTTATATTTAAAGTTTAGAACATCTTCCTCCTTATCAACAACTGGATAATGACCTGGCCAAAATGAGGAACAGGTGCAGCTATGTAGTGGTAGAAACAGCTGTGGTTCAGTTTAAGGTTGTTGATCAGGTCTGTAGGAATACCTGAAAGAATTATTTAAGGAAGTAGACAGTTCAGAAGTGCCTACAAGTCCTGTTCTTAAAGATGAGTAATAGAGTAGTTATGCTTTTTGGTAAGTAATGCAATGTCGTTATTTGTGACATCCAAATATTGGAAACATTTGAATTAGTTTATTTACTGCAAATCTGAATGCATAAAATTTGGGTGAGTGAATTGGGTAAATATTTGTAATTGTAATAGTTGTATAATTACTTATTTGTCTAATAATAATTGTAATGTTATAAAATTGTAAATATTTGGAACGACACAATTATCAAGGAATGGGAAATATAAGTCTGCAAATATAAATCTGTGGATGAAATTTCATGAAGAAAAGTTCAGAAGTTATGTTACAAAGCCATAAGTTTTAACAGATGGGGATGATCTGTCAAAGGAAGCGTGGTAAGCCTCATTACCTGTTCCATATCTGTATTGCCTGCTTAACACAATGCAGTGTACAGATTAGAACCATTCTTTTTCAGGAGATGGTATATTTTGCTATCGGAATAGCAGCAAACAAAAAGTCCATGACAAGACTTCAAATTAATACTTGCCTAATTTTATATGTATATGTGTATGTTAAGTACAATAGATTTTGAAACATGCAGAGGAAACGAACCCACAAAAGCTAGGCATGCTCTTGCTTGGCTCTGTGTGGTAAGGAGTTTGGGGTGGAACAGGATTTGGCACATCCAATTTATGAAATAAGTAAGTAGTTCTTTGAGATATTCTACTAAATAAAATAATATTTTGAGACAAGCAAATATAAAATATTCCTCTAGCCAAACCTGAAGGTAAGTTTATAAGGCATTATTATTTCCTTTTTTTTTTTTTTTTTCTCTTTTCTCTTTTCTCTTTTTTAGTTAAGTTTAGACAAGGTATAATTTGTTTCACTTTATCTTTACAGTGAAAAAGGGAAATCTTTAAATGATGGACTAACTGGAAACCTTGTCTGCTAAAATAAAAAACAACTCAAACAAAACCAACCTAACTACTCTATTTTCGAAAAACCAAACATAATGTTAGTAAAACAGAACATTAACAGAACTGGTCAGGAGGTGTATCTGTGTGGTATGTGCGTGCATACGTAATCTGAAGTAATATGAAGGTAATATTCTTCTTATGATATCATCACTGTCTGCATCTAGGGAGTTTCATACCATTTCTGTAAGATCTATCTTTATGATTTAATCAGTGTCTTAAATCATTCTTTTCTTATCTCCCTTTGTTGATGTAAGTTCTATTGTGTTTCAGGTCTTGTTTTACAAGTAGAGAGACATCTTCCATCACAGCCTGTGTCACATTTGATGAGGGTTTTCCCAAGGAAGTAAAACATATCGCTTTTTCTGGTCAGCCTTTTGGTACATCTAGGTACAGAGAAGATGTATTACGTTTGCTTGCAAAAACAAGTTTTGTAGTGTCTTTTGATTAAATAAGTTTATCATTCTAGTGGGGTTTTGTTGATCTGGCTGCTTTTCTCTGCCCTGTATGATATGTATGTATGTACCACTGCTGCAAGGTTCAGAAAATCAACACACACAAAGAAGCTCCTATTTGTACTTTCCTGGCCTTCTCAAGAAGTTTATTTTGTTTAGGTTGTTACACTTTGAGTTCTTCTTTAGAAGGTCAGAAATTTCTCTCGCTTTCTGAATATAACACAAAAGCATCTATAAATAGCCTGTGATTATAGGCAGGTGAAAGAAATAATAATGACCACAATAATGACCATAACAAAAGTTTGATTTAGGGTAGCAATGGAAAGAAGCAACTTTACTGGGGGAAGTGTCTGAAAGGGCACTATTGAATAAAGAAGATGTGGCAAAGTTATGCATACAATGTCGGAGGTAGTTATGCCTCAGGACTTGGTCATAACTGGGATCTATTAGTCTAATAATCCTGCAAGACTCAGCAAGGCAGTGTTATTAAAACACTGGCCCAGAGGACATTATAGTACTGTAGTGTTCCTATGAGAAGTGACAGGAGGCAGCTAAGTTAAGCTACTCTCCTGTGGGGTACATAAAAATTTGGTTTCTGTAAATGGCCATGTCTAATTGTATTTGAAACCAAAATGCTGCTGCTTCAGTGGACTTGAAACTGTGCCGAGGGATAAGCAAAAACATGGACAGAAAAGAGGAAAGCTTGACTGCTTGTTTACATTCTATAGTCTGCTTTTCTCATCTGTAGGTCCCAAAGAAGTAGTGTGAGGAGAATCGACTGGATTATGGTGGTTGACTTCCATGTAAATTTGTGCAGACGGACAATCCCACCAGCCCTGAAATATTTGCCTCTCTGATATTGCAGATTATGTCTTTTCCCAAATCAGAGGGGCGCCTTGATAAACACATTAAAGCTAGCTGGTTCCTAACTCAAAGTGTGGTGAGGCTTTCCTATTGGCATGTCACAGAAGAATTGGTTACAGTCTTAGATTCTCTTTGTAGCTTTGGTGCAAATGATCTTGATTTGATTTTAGTTCCAGAGGGAAATGCTACCACATGCCTGTGTGTGTCATGCCTCAAAAGGTTCATCTGCAGCAAAACAAAAAACACTTATGACCAAAAATGGGAACAGAACTTGGTAAATGTTTTAGTAAACTTTACTAGAGGTCCAAAAAGCCACAGCAGAGAGTGAATCAACCTAACTCTGAGAGGACACAAATGTATGAAAGAGGAAGCTAGTAATGTAAAGCAAAACCTGGAAACTGCAGAGAACTGATAAGGGAAGGACAAAAGGTGAAATATATAGTCAGCAGAATTAAGAAAAATAAGAGGAGTAAATATATGAAGAACAAGATAAATCCGCACAATTTTATCAGTATGTTTCTGGATGGGAGTGGTGGAATTGATTGTGTGAATGCAGAGAAGGCAGATATGTTCAATAAATATTTGTATTTGGAAAAGAGAGGGGAATGAACTCGATGATGTAATGTGCTTTGCTTTCCAACAGTAATTAAGGAGATTAAGTAACAGCTACTAAACTAGGTATTCTTAAATCAGCAGGTCCCAATAACTTCCATATTACAACCTGTCAAAACTACTCTCTTTGACAGTTTGACAATTAAGCCCTTTTTTTCCCAGTCACTTGATACTTTTTCATCTTTTCATGCACTGTTGCAGATATTGAGTAACCACTCAGCAGTTTTCTAGACATTGCACATAACCCATTTAAATCTCCCATTAGTAATGCAACGTTATTCCTGTGTATGTTGTTTAGCACATCACATACTGAGCTGTAAAATTTACCTTTCCCCTCATCCATCACACTGTCTTTGAGCTATAAAATTGCATGATATTTGTCTTTGCATCTGGGGTAGAAAACCGTGCAATGTAAATTTTTTTCATGGCATTTAATTGTACTACTGTTTTAGCTGAGACCTCTCCTGAGGATAATGTCTGAGAATCCAAAGAGATAAAGTAGTTATCTTCTTGTTGTCCACCTGGCTTTATGATCTTCTAATGTTCCCTGTTTAAATTTATCATAGCAGTAAGGTGAGTGGTTGTAGAAAATTTGTTCAACCTATTCATGTTTCAAGATCTAAGACAAGATTTATTGTTGAAAGAATGGAGTTTCAGGTATCATTTTGCTGCTGTGACTGTTATCCTTTGTAGTTTATGCGCTTTATACAAGTTTCTCTTTGACTTTGAGCTATATGCCATGTACCATTCTTTCTCATTAATGTGTACATTAATAATGTATATGTTATTATGATATTAAGACATTTAATATAATAATTGCTACCTTTGCCCTCAGTGTGGTCAGGGTTTAGGCTTATTTCCCACAACCATGCAACATGTCTCGGACTCTTACTGAAAAATACTAACCATTGGAAACCCTTCTTTATATAAGATTCCTTCAAAATAGCCTGATAAACTGTGCATAATGTATCATATTAGCCTTTCAATATAAGAAGGAAGAACATCTGATTGCTGGATACAGGAAAATGTTACAGTACCTTGAAGAAATAGCATTTGGTGTTTACTGATACCCTGAAGGTATTCTTAATGTAGGTCTGACTTTGGATATTATAAATAAATTATAATATAGGTGGTCATAGAAGTTGGCTTGTGTGGTTCTTGTGTAACTGTTTTTCTGCATGCTGGATTCACTGAAAAGTTGGATCTAGTATCATAGAATCAGAGAATGGTTTGGGTTGGAATGGACCTTAAAGATCATCTAATTCCAAACTCACTTTCCAGTAGACCAGGTTGCTCAAAATAGTTTTGCTTCTTTTCATATCATAAATATAAATGCATTCTTAGAAATCTCAGATTGAAGTTATTCCCACCCCTCCTCCCCATTCTCTCTGACTCTCCCTACACCACTATTTGCTGCCACATTTTTTCTACCAGACTTCTGGAAGATCCCCACTGTTTAAATATCCATGCGCCTCATGCATATTTTAATTCCTCAGAAGTAGAGGATTCCTTCTGTAATACATGCCTGAACTGTAAACTGAGTTTCAGACACTGAAAGGCATAGTGCCCTTCTGGACTAGGCTGGGAAGTACCAAATCAGTCACATATTTGAGATTAATATATGCTGCATATTACTGACTCCTGCTGAGTGTAGCTATGATGGTAGTCAATCACTTCAGATTGATAATCCATTTAGAGGAGCAGGGGAAAGTAAATTATCCACAAGCCCTCTCTTACAACACCTCTTACTTACTCTGCTTCTCTAGTTATCAATGTGGCAGAAGTTGTATAATTTTAATAAGGGTTAGAGACTAGCTGTTCCCTCACCTACTCATTTACTCTGGCTTAGGGCTGTCACAAAGTAATATAATACTTGCTGACAGAGTGAGTTAAATAACAAAGAGAAAAATCAGTAATAAAGTCCTCTTCAGTGTGCAATGTAAGAAACCAGAATTAGTCAAATTGAGTGTAGAAATAATGTGACCTATGGGCAAGTAAGTTACCCACTGAAAAAAAAATGTTAGTACATAATTTCCAGGTGTGTTCTAGATTTCCAGATTTCCAAGGTGTTTCCAGATTTTGCGTTTTTTTTTTTTTTTATTATTATTTTTTAAGGAGTGTTTTGATTCAAAGAGGAATTAACTCTGGCCTGTGTTGGAGTGGTGCAGGTCAGACAGATGATATTCATGTTCAGCCTTATCTGTGATGGTACTGCAATATCTTTATTTCCTTTACAGCATGAACAATTCTGCTTACTGGATTATGTTCTTATGAACAGATTCATCCCACTTTCTTGAAATAGAAGTGCCTTTCATGTTTTATGCATACTTTAAATTTTTAAATGATTTTCATCTGCTTCAGCTAAGTATTAGTATGCATGAAGTATTCTCTCAGAACACTATAGTTATTATTTTCCTTTATGTTGGCTAGTGGGGGATAACAGGACTTCAGTCTGCTATATTCAAATAAATGTGGCATCTTGTCCTGTGTCTAATCAAGTATCTGTTCCTTTTATCTCTGGATGCTTTGTTCCCCCTCCCAATCCTGTTTTTATTTCTGTCACATTAAAATGATTCTCAAAATAGTCTTTCCTTTCTTCCTGAATACTAGATCTGCATTCTTGGTAGGGTGCAGATGAACAAATTTGCATTGGTCCATTTTTAAATAGTGTCACCACAATGAGACCAGAAATTCTGAGTGTTTAGCAGTAGAATGAAAAGTGCAGGTGTAAATATATCCACTTGTATTAATTCAAATACCTATGCAGTGAATCCTTCCTCCTTTGTGGATTGCATAGGGTAGGACTTTTTGCTTTTGTTTGCACTGCAGATCTGTTGTGTAAATGAGATGTGTCATGCACTCTGTATTAGTTCTGTGTACGATATCCACTGTTGCAGAAAGCTTATTAGCAGAAGGGCAAAAGAAACACATTCAGTAGAACACAAACCATGCTTTAAATTATAAGTGTGCAGTGAGGAGCATTAGAATAGCTTTATACATGCTGTAAACTTTATTTTAAATATCAAGTAGTGTCTAAGGATAATACAGGATATGATGCTGAACCCATTTTTGAAACAGATTCTGGGGGTAATGTTACAGAGTTATGTGTAGTACATCATAGTTCACTTGGTATCACAGCTGCTTAGAAGGTGGATTGAACAGCATCATTTTGATTCAGATGATTCTATGTGAGAATATTTTATCTCTGCATTGGAGGTATCGAGAATGAATTTTGTATTGTTATATCAAGCACATGACCTGGTACCATTAAGATACATTTCAACAATATGTTAAGAAGTTCAACTGGCATTTACTGTATGTTTGTTCTCTTCTTTTTGCTGTTTTAGATTGAAGGAATGGCCTAAAGCTCTTAGTGTAGTCTATGAGGCTAAAGGACTAGGTTTCAGGTTGCTGTTCTGGTTGGCATTTCCACAGAAGCCATTTTGTAGACATGGATATTACACAGTCTATAATATGTTTTAATAATACAACCAGAAGCTGGTGAAGTTATTCAGAACTGACAAAGTGACTTTTTTCTACAAGTATGGGGTTGAAATGGTGAAAGGTTTTGCTACCAGCCAGAGGAACAGGAGAGCTTACAGTCAGCAGAGATTCAAAGTGACTACTTATAGACATGTTATATATATGGCTTTAACTAAAGATGTTACTGTGAGTTCCCTTTGAAAGGCTTTCCTTAGCTCAATAAAGTTGTCTTTGTCTTGCATAGTTTCCACTATTCATGTATTAATTCCATGCAGGCACTGGTAGCAGTGTGGGTTGTTGAACCTCTCTTCATGAATACATGGAGCTGTGCATCATCACATGTACTTGAACCATGAATGTCTAACAGATTCATTCAGAGTAACTTAAATTCCCTGGCCAGAGTGTGGGTTCATGGTTAGTGCATTCTTATCCATCTTTTCATGTTCTTATTGCTCTTAATAGTCTGCCTATAATTTAGCTACTGGCATGCACACTGAATTCAGAACTCCTTCACATCCATTTTGTTCTTGTGGTAGATTATGTTGAGACTTTTCTAGTAAAGTGCCACTGGTAACGTATGATGCCACAGAGTGGATGGACTAAAAAAAATGAGTACAAATGTGGGCACATACTAAGCTTCCTTTTAAACTCATCTCAAGATGGTGCTTGAACGGAGGATTGTATCCATACTTGATTACGAAAACTAAAGTTGATGTTTTCTGTTTTTGGGAGGCACTGTAATGAAAAAAAATAAATTGTTCAGACAGCAATTAGAGGTGATTGGGACATGAAGACATATTCTTGGGGCACAGAAGGACTGACTGAAGGTTCAGATGGGCTTCATGGACTCTTCATCAGGCTAGTTGCTGTCATCAGCTTCACATTTATATTCAGGACTCCAGTATGGTCTGGCAAGTTCTGTCAGCTGGATCTGAACTACTTCTGGGTGATAGACAGCAGGAAGCTTTTTTTTTTTTTTTTTTTTTTTTTTTTTTTGACAAAAACAAAATTGTAATTAAGAAGTCTTCTTTTGGAACGACCTGGAGAAGAGGTGGTACATTATCATCATACTTCTGTGTTTGTATCCTCCAGGACACAAACAGAAAAGCATCTGTTATGGATAAAGAACGCTCTTCACTCAATATACTTAATAAGTTTTCTGAATTGTATAACCTGAATGTTATGCAAGTAAATCTTGTGGAAACTTTGTGCAACTATGGCCTAATATACATATTTTTAATTGTCACTAGAGAATGTATATAGTGTGGGCACCAGGGCACCATTTTATGGCATTAACACTTCAGTTAATGTTTTTTTTTTTTTTTTTCCTGGCTCATTTTAACTTTTGCCAAACTTTATTTGGGTTGCAACCTTGTGTGCTGAATTTTTGTGTCAGCCCATAAAAACCAAAACAAAACAAATTTCACTTTAGGTAGTTCTGATCTTTCAGAAAAAATTAAGGAA
The DNA here is from genome assembly GCF_009769625.2 of Cygnus olor. NCBI lineage: Eukaryota > Metazoa > Chordata > Aves > Anseriformes > Anatidae > Cygnus > Cygnus olor. The sequence goes on from NC_049173.1 coordinate 19,095,449, forward strand.
TATTATTTTGCCTATATTGGAAGATTGCTGATCTATTTAAAGTTTCTGTACTTCCTCACTTGAGCTCAGTGTTACCACAATTATACTACAGTGAGGGTTTGTGTTCACCACTCCACATGTCACTAGTGTTTATTTCCCATTGCTGTGCCAAGCAGTCTCAAATCTGTTTTGGAGGCTCTTTATATCAGTTCATGGTGCCATGTAAACTTTCTTTTATGTCCAGGTGTGCAATTTGGGCCACATTGTCTCCTGTACTGGTTAACCTACATCCCTTTACATCCTGTTTCAGCACCTAAAACCATTGGAGCTGATTTAGGATTTACAATATAAGGAATATTTTTTTTCACTGAAATATGCTTGTTCATGGAAACAAATGACTTGTGAGAATGGGATTTGAACAGAATCAGAACAGAACCCAGGACTATTTTTTGACAGAATAGCACTTACCTGGTGTTCTGCCTGATGCATTAGTGGATGCATCTGAACCAAAAAGCTAATGCTTGTGTACCCAAACACTACTTAATCCACATTTCAGAAGGAAGTCTCCAATACAGAATACTTTGGGGGGTTTTTCAGCCCTATTACTGTTTAGAAAACAATGGTGATTTCTCTTCTTTCTGCTGTATTGCCAAATCCTGTGGATTACTAGCGATGTAGTAAGATTCATTGCTAGAGAGAATAAAGAGACATTCAAGGCTTATATTAAGTCATTAAAAGAAGTGGGCTGGTTCATCACGTGCAAAAATTGGTGTTCAGAATGCACTAGAAGTTTTGCAGGGACAGGAGTAGAACATCTACCCACCTTTGCATTAGAGCTTTGCCATGCTTTTCCAAACACTGGAAGTTGTAAAATAATCCAAAGAGATGACTGGGGCAATGAAGAGGTTTAGTTGTTGGCAATACTGCTTCTCTAACAACATTCTCTAGCAAATGAAACATGTTGGCTTAAATTCTCATATTAAATCAAAATAGCCTAAGGTAAAGAGAAAGAATGAGAAAAATTGAGTCCAAACTATTTTGAAAAGTTATAAACAACTGTGAAGAAGAGCTTAAAATAGAATATTTTCTTAACAACACTATGTATCATGATGTCTGGTTTAATACTCAAAATATTTGTAGGCATCTATAGGCATCTAATACAGTGGCTGGGTTGTTCTATCTTTGAAGCTCCTATTAAATGTGAGAAATTTTCTAAAATCCTGCTTTAAATCACAAAGCTTATAATTGCCTTTTTTTTTTTTTTTTTTTTTTTTTTTTTTCCCTAGCCTGCCATGATGTTCACTGCCATTGAAGAGTAAGCTTTCTGGCAGACATTTTTCGGTGTGCTTGTAACCCTTGTTTTGAGCACTTTCACTTCTGCCCACAAAGGGGGACATTCAAAATAGCTAATTCTTGACAATTACAATTTCAGTGTCTTTTCTAGTACTGCACAAGAAACCCTTCAGAAAGCCATTGTGCAAATGCTCATTTCTTTATCTGAAGCACTGTAATCATGTATTCTCTCCTATTAGTACATTGAATCTTTATACATTTATTCTTAGCAAAATTATGTATTTGTATTTTTTTTTTTTGTTATGCTTCATATGTTAGAAAAAATAAAATTGGACTTTTAATGAAAATCCATTTGAAGATATAAATACAAACCAGTTTTTAATAATTCTAGGCAAGTCAGTATCTCAAATCTGACTTTACCAACCCCTTCACCTCATTTGCCACTTAGACCCAAACTTTCACTATGGTCAAAACAGGCAGGCTCTGATTTCTCTCTGGCAGGGAGCTGGCCAACTGCCGGCATCTTATCTTTTTCTGAAATAAAACTTCCTTTTGTATTGCAGTGAACCACTGATTTTCTTCAGAAATGCCATGCAGATCCCAGCAGCTTGCTTTATGCTTTCTCAAGCTACTTATTCATGCACCTTTCTCCATCCTTGAAGACTCATACTGCAGTGGAGAACAAAAGACTGGTGTCACTGTACTTTACCCAGTGACAAACTTCTTCCCACTTGTATTGTTCCAGTACTTCTATGTGCTCTCAGCCTTTCAATGCACACTGCAAAGTAAATATCTGTGCTGATTTTATAAGGGAAAGAAGGTTCTTTTTCTTCTTCTTCTTTTTTTTTTTTTTTTCTTAATTGTCTCTCCACTAGGTCAACTGCAGCATTCAGAAGCTAGCATACAGTAGTTATTTTTGAAAAAAAAAAAAAAGTCATCCACAACTTGGCATTGCTTGGTATCTTTCACATTTGAAAATTCGTGTTCTACTTAAAGAGAATGACAGTTATTCCTGCCTAAATGCAGCAGTGCTAATGCCTTATTGGAGATCTTAAATACTGCCTTTAACCCTGGAAAGAACATGCAATCTTGTTTGCCTTATTTTTTTATTATTTTTTTTTTATGTTCCAAGGCAGTACAAGAGATATCTAGAACTACTGGCCTTATTTGTATGATTGTATCTCTGTGTCAATTCTTATAGTGTCTATATAGGCCTTAAGAACATATCTCATGTTACGGAAAGTGTAGTCAAGACAGTTTTCCAGCACAAGTCTTGGCAGTTTCTCATTTGGGTTATATAGAACAAGACACATTTCAGAAGGAGAATATATCTTGGGGGCAGCATCTCTTGGATGGACTAGGGCGTGACCTGGATCATCTTTTTAATTAACTTGCAAGAATGAGTTATCAGTGCTTGTTATACTGTTGTTTTTTGTTTTATTTTGATTTGACTGACTTCTACGTGGTGTGTCATTTTTCTTCAGTATTAATACAATAGATATTGGGACTTTTGAAGTGATTGTCAGGTACATATGGAAAAACAGGTACATGTTAGTGATCTTAAAAATAATTTTAATCTAGCAAATGATTTTTGAAAATATTTTTGTTTTGTGGTGCAAGAAAAGAATATGTTGTAGTTACTCTAAGACTGGACTAAGGATTTGGCTATTTGCATTCATGCCAAGTTCAAAACTGACCTCTAGAAACTCCCACTCACTTGACAACGGGGCATAGATAAACTTCCCCCCTAAATGTAAAGTTTTTCTAGGTGTCTGAAGCTGTGCTGCTGGGTGTACTCAGAATCGTCACTTCCTGGATCATACTTAAGCCTAACTGGGATTCAGAAATGAGATATTCTGCCTACATTTTCTTCAGTGCTTGATGTTGTAGAGTTCTCTATGTACTCTACAGCCAGCTTCAGGTCTGGACAAATAGCCGATGTAGTTACAGGGAGGGGAGATTAGAGGCCCCAGAGATAGAAGAGATCTAAAAAGATCTAGGTACGAATAAGGGCAGTTGCAAACCTTTTCTTGTAACTCATATTATTGCAAGGGATGGAAGCATGCTAGATCTAGCTTATGACTGGCACATTCTCTAATTTACACCTGTACATTACTAACATCTCTGTAACCTGTTACAGGAATGCTATTTTTTTGCTGTGTGTTAGCCCAATATTTCCATCTTGACGAAACTGTCAGCTGACTGCTTAAGCAGTATTAAGTTACATACTGCTGCTGCTGTCTCTTGTGGTTCTTGTGAATGTGGTCTTGTACAACAACCACAATGCACGAAGCCAATTGACCAATATCCTCCTTTCCCAATAGGAACCATTTCATAACCTGTAACTGCTTTTTTGTTTATTGTCATCTTTCAAGTGCAACTACAAATGTTATCGGCCATAAAATTCTCACTTTCCTTAGTGCATCAACATTTACATCTTTATATTTACTTGCTTATTTATTAGACAGTGACAGAACATATTAAAATGTTCAATTTGAAAAAAGAAAGAATAAATATTAGCTTGCAGTCTACATTCTCAGGGGGAACAAAATCAAAGAAAATGGTTATTTGTTAATAAGAAAGATATTAAAAACCATCTTAATTAGATTGCCTTTCAGAATTTCTTGCTGTGTGTTGTCTTGTGTGTTTCAGCAGCTTTTCATAAGTTAGAACAGACTTTCACTGCATGCAAGTATTAAAGAAGTTTTAATGGTCTGGATAATATTCAGAAGAAAATTAATTAGAGAAACCATTTTCCTGCTGGCTATCAATCTCATGACTCTCCAAGCCCAAGCTATGCTTTTCTTCTCCTTTCCAGCATACTAATGTGCTACCAATTTACAGGAGAGTAATTACATTTTCATGTCCATGGCTTTTCATGCATTCCATTTTAGTAAGCTGAATGGCTATTTTTGTTGATCAGACAAGAAGTTAGTAGCATCTCCAAAAATCCTCCTGTTGACCTTTTATTTTCCCTCCTTCTCCTAAACTGTCTAACTAAAGAGATGCTAGGAGTGTATTTTCTAACAAATTAAGTGCTGTGACATCATTAGGCCTTTGAGTTTAGTGGCCCTGAGTTTTAATTAAATGTCAAACAAATACCATTCAATTCTGCCAACAAAAACAGTACTATTTGCAGAAAACCTTGGCATGTCACCACTTTACCTTACTTGCTTTCTTTCTGCCTAGTGATACACAGTGACATTCCACAGAATAATTCCACTGAGTGTTCTAAAAACAAAACAGTTCCTGTGTTGTACAGCTTGATACCTCATAGGTAATATAGAGTGACTAAGAAACACTTCGTCCTGGTATTTTTTAGTTTAAATTGATGATTTTGTAATTATTATTATTATTATTACTAATTAATATTTTGCAGTATCTACCATTGTAACTTGTGCAGCTGTTTAATACATCTCCTTTCATGGAGATTAATGCTGTAGTTCCTAGCTGCGCAACATGGGTGTTTCACAGATCATCCTTTGATCAGTTTGTTATATAGTTGCCCCATGCAAGCTCTCTAGTCTTTGATCTAACTGGTGTTGCACATTGCCAGAGATTACTTCCTTTACTGGAAGCACTCCTGATAGAAGAGACTATGCCAATTCTTATGTTTGTTATGTGGGTAGAAGTCATTGCAGGCACTCTCAAGGAGGAGTTGTGAAACAGGTTTGCCTTGGCAAGTGGAGGAGAGAATTATGATCAGGAAAACTTTATTTCCTGTCAAGTAATGATCAACTCTGATGGAGCCCATGCTATCATTAATGCATAGTAGACCCAGAATCAGGCATTGACACACCCAGAGGTTTCCACTTTTCTTTCTCCTTTCAGTTCTTAACTATTTCATTTTTTATTTTTTAATTCTTATTAATTTATTTATTTTGTCTCATACAGAGTACTGTGTTGCTTTTTGGCATCACCTGAGGACGTTGGGTTTTACCTACATGACTCAACAGTGTTGTATTAGAGTTATGACCTCATGGAAATCATAGAAGCTTAGTAGAGCTTAACAATTGCTTAAGGTCAGTTATGTCTCACTTGATCAATTGTGCTAATTTTTGAAGGCCAGTTAATAGATATATTTGATTCCTGTATTCCATTGCTTAGCTGATCTGTACAAAACAAGATGCAAAGAAGGCAATTTTTTCCAACAGTAATTGCAAATGTGCTTCAGCTTTGAGTTACTTGGGTATATGGTCATTAATTTTAATGCATTTACTCCCAAATCATTACAGTATACTTAAGATTTATATAATATTCTAACAATACCTTGCTGTCAAGTATTCCTTCTCATTTGTACATTTCTTAAGTACATTAAAACAGATGAGCTTCCTTGTTCCTTAAATTTTTATTTAAAATTCATTGGTTTTCTGTAGGAGAATCTGCTGTCAAAAGTTTAGCTGGGATTCTCCCGTACCCTCGTAGATATAGGATACTGTATATATCCACACACCTTGACTCAGGGAGTCTCGCCTGTACATAATCCTCTGATAAAACAATGGCAATGCTGAAGGCACAAGAATGGCTGTAGAACAGTGTAGTGAAAACAGGGAAATAAACTACAACAAGGCTCTCTTAACTTTTTGACTTCGGTGGTCTACTTCGACTACATTTCTCACATGAAATTCCAAGACATTTTATAGGAGTAGGTATCTGGGCAGAGGAGGAAGACCATATATTCATATTACAAGCTCTACTATTTTATCACATTTTTTGGGGGGGGGGGGGGGGGGGGGGTAATGCTCTTTCTTTAACCATTGACAAAGTAGAGGCTGGGCAAACAGGCTGTCTGGTCCACTTACCTGATCACCTGAGGTACTTCATGCAGCAGTTGCTTTATCTGGTTTCAGGAGGCTGTTTAGGGGTTTTAAATCTCTTTTTGTTGACTGGAAGTGTTAAGAGAAGAGGGTTGGAGGTTATAGAAATTTTATTTTTGTGATGTTCCACAGATCGTATTTTGAGGAATCTGCATTGCTCTGTTTCTACAAAAGGCAGAAGTGATGCCCAGTAAAAGCCAGAGATACAGATGTGTGCTACAGAGACGTTTCCCAAAGATCACTTAGAATCATGGAATCATTAAGGTTGGAAAAGACCTCCAAGATCATCTGGTCCAAACATCCCCATACCACCAGTATCACCCAGTTAACCATGTCCCTAAGCACCATATCCAGCTTTTCTTTAAACACACCCGAGGACAGTGACTACACCACCTCCCTGGGCAACCCGTTCCAATGACTGACTGCTCTTTTTGAGAAGCAGTCATTCTCCTGAAGGAGTATTGTACAGGAATAAAAGGTTTTAGTCTCGGGCTTGATCTGGTCTGTATGCGCAACTGCCTGGCCCTGCAATACAAAATGTGTGCTCAGGGTAGGATGGGAAGTACTGTCCTCTCTTGTTTTAGTTTCTGCAAACATGGTGGGATGTTATGACTGAAAATCTGTATCTAAGCTAGCTTTAAATAAGCACAACCTAATTAATTCTGCAAAGAAGGACTAATAAGCTGAATAAATGAGTGTGCATTGCTTGCCTTGCCCTGGATCACAAAACAAGCACCCTGGGTATCAAATTATTATTTAAAAACAGAAAAGGGGGAGGTTGGGGGGAACACACCACCCATCCCTCCCAGCATTACTCTGTCAGTTTGTGAAGTACTGTTTCATTCTTTTGGGCACTTTGAAGTGGAAAACAACAAAAAAGTGATTGTCTCAAAGGCTGTGGAGCTAATGTTGTGCAGAGTAAATGCAGTTGCTCTACTTCAGAGACCATAAGTCCTGAGGAGCTGGACATGAGCCAGTTCACACCAGATGGCATCCAGCCAGCATTCTCTTTTTACTGTGATTTGGATAGTGTGAACAGACATAGACTGCCTCTCCCCTGTATGGACTAATCCCAAAGGGACACAGAGCACTGATTAGGTACAAATTTAATAACTTTGTTTTGGAAAGCACTGACTACCATATTTATAAAAGTGTATGTATATAGGCATATAAAGGATTTAGTGAGATGTTTATGTGACTGTGCAGTGCCCTTTCCCCAGAGGCTTCTCTTTCATATAATAGTTGGGACTGCCTCAAAAGGTAAATCACACATTCAACAAGTTTTTCAAAGACTTGGCATAGTCTTGATTCTCGTTATAATCCACTTACCACAGAAGGGCTGGATTGGAAAACTCATAACAAAACAGATTGACATTTCAAGCCTTTTTCACCCACATTATTTACAGTTTCTTGCCTTGCTGAGTTTTATTGAAACTCTTATTTTGCTCTTTTGTTGATCATCTGAAAACCACTGGGCTGAAAAATACGCTATCTTTGCTCTCTGTAATTAGCTCCTAAATATTTCCAATTCCCAATGAAATATTTTTACATATGGAAAATAAATTTATTAAAAATGTATTAAAAGGTTTGTAAGTACTTTCCCCTTGGCAGAATTGGGAAAAGAATTATGGCATAAAAGCTTTGAAATATAATTTTTCCCTCAGAAACTAATCTTAAACCTTACATGAAAGTAATTGCAACCTGTTCATTGGACATAGTGTTCTATGGCTAATACAATTGCAAATCACTAATGTTAGATAATAATTTAACAGATGGATGGAAAGAATAGTTTATTTGGTGGATTGGAAATATATATGCTACCTTTTTTTGCCACGCTCCACTTTAATCTAACATAATCAGTTAATACCAAATACTGCTCCCGTTTTAGGGCCAGGGCTAAAGGTTGTTTTCTGTTTGCTAACTGGTAGACAGCTTTATGGGCTTCTGAAACCACCACTACATTTTACGCTATCAGTAGCAACACTGGTAGAGAAGTAGATGGAAAAAAAGACTGCAAATAGTCTTTTAAGCCTTTTGGTATTTCTTTGCAGTTTTAATTCCTGACACTGACTTTGAAAAGGATGGTATGCTGGTTCTTTCAATATTAAATATGTGGGATGAAATATGTTTTTTTCTCTTAGAAATCAGAACCTAATGTCAGATTATTTAACTCAGAGTAATGTAAATATGGTAATAACATTTTTGACTGAATTGAAAAAGCCAGAGAATTCAATATGATGGTTCTGAGATTAACCCTAAGGCAAGTCAAAATAATACTGGAAAACAACAACAATAACAACAACAGCAAAACCTGATCTAACTAAATATAATAACTAATAAACTTCCACTAATTTAAGAACACCTGTTATAGAAACAATTTCAACTGAGTCATGTGGTTTGAAATTTTAAGCAGTTCCTGTACAACACCATATTTTTATTATATGTCTGTGTTTACACTTTACTGTTCCAAGATGTTATCTGCAAAATACCGTACTGGATGCAGATAAATGATAAGTAGCTTTGTTTTTCTGTGAGACTTACAGCATTTTATAGTGCCAGTAATAATAAATTTCATCGAAGTAAACAGTTAATTTTACAGGCTGCTGTTAATAAAAACATGGAGAATGTGCTACTTTTTTTACAAGTCTACTTTGAAAATGGTATTGAAAAGCCATTAGATGTGAGCAAGAATCTGGTTGACTAAAGGTAGCTTGGGCTGTGATGCAGTGTTGATTGAATTTGAATAAGAAGGGGTCCTCTCTGGTTTGACTGGGCTCAATGCTGAGATTTGTGCCTTTTTTAGGAGCACAGGTTTGAAGCGGGGCACTGGGTCTGGGCTCTAAATGTTGAGCACAGTTTGGGTCCTGACTTAGAGTTTGAAGGCTCAAGGTCCTCTCAATTGTTGATTGCTGATGTTGTGGTAACACCCAGAGCATTGCAAACCTTACACTGAGTTTATACTGCTTATCAGTGTACAAGTGTATAACAAAGCAAATTGATATACGCTGGGGAAAGTTTTAGAAAAAGTACCTTGCAGCTGGAATTGCAAATGAAAAAGAAACTTACCCACAGGAATAATGCATTTTCCTTTGAGTGTTAGTTCACTGAATTCCTAAGCAAAAACCTGACAATAATAACAAAAAAAGGTCTTTTTTAGTCTTGCTGTTGACTTTCCAGGGTCTGTGATTTCACAGTAGACTTCTTTTTCAATAATATGACACTCAATATACATTTTCACAGATGAAACTTAGAAGTGTGTTGTTTTTTGTCTTTTTTTTTTTGGTGTGTGTGTGTCTTTTCGTATTTTTTCCAGGGTGGTGGTGGTGTAATCAGTGAAAAGAAGTTGGTAATAAATTGAAGATTTTCCTGTGGAATTATGACCTATCAGCAACCAATAGACCACAATACTTTCTCCAAACCAAGAAAAAATAATAAAATAATAAAAGTTACAGCTGTCCAAGTAATAGCTCTCTTTAAGGATGTTTTTGTTTTAAAGATGTTGAATATGAACTCTCTTCTGCAACTCTCATAAATCACTTAATGTTTGGTGGGTTTGTTTTTGAACAAGTGAAGAATTTCCAATACTCCTTTTCCTTTCTCTCACAACACTCACTACATTCTTGTCTCTCATTACATTCCACAATCCCTTTCTTTCTTTAACAAAAGAAAGACAAAAGTCCCAAATGACCAGTAAGTAGTGTGTTACTCTTGCTGAATGATATGAATTGTAACCTGTGATACAGTTAACCATCTAACAGCATTTTTAAGCAGAATCTATGTATTTTGTCACTGACAGCCATTTCCACTTCAACACATTAGGCAAACCATGTATTATTTAAATTCTTAGCTGAGATAATCTGCTGGACTTTTATTTATTACATTATTTGATGGATGAGATGGTGTTCTGGTTATGCTACTGCCCTGGCATGAAGTAGGTTGAAGTTCAATCCTGACTTTGCTACAGAGGGTATGGCCTGAGCAGACAGTTGAATTCTGCTGCACATCAGTTCCCTTGCCTTTAGGTGTTCTCAAGGCACAGGTTTTTCCTTGCTGTGTGCATGAACTTCTACAGCATAAAGGAATTGTCACCAAAAGAGTTTTAGTGTACTGAAGTGTGATCTTGGCAACAAAAAGTTTTGTTATACTACTTTGGTAGGCATGGCACAAAAGGGCAGATGTGCATGCGGGTTGATAAAGGCTAGCTGGTATTCCTCTTCTGGAGAGCAGTATTTTTGCATTGCTCCAAGAGGTGATTTTGTCCGGTAAGAAAAATACCTTCATAACAGGAGGGTGAAACCTACATAGCAGTAAGGTGAAACCTAGACCTGATTCTAGTTAATTATTTATTTGTTTCTTTATTTTATAACTGATTTTTTTTTTTTTTTTTTCTGGGGCCACGACTTTATCTGCTTCTACTCTCTGGTTTGCATTTTAACAGGCAGATTTTCAAATTCCCATTTTAACTGCTTAATCTCTAGATAAGCAGTTATTAGCTGTTATGAACTGGTGGCCCTGTCATTGTTTCTAGTTTGTACTGAAATGTACAAATGTATTCCTCGGTTTCCATGCTTATTTATGCATCTAGTCACTGTGTTCAAGACTGGCGCATTGAACAACAAAATTTTGTGCTGCTGATTTGTACTGCTTTTTGCTTCTTTGTAAGAATAGGAAAATGTTTCAGTTCTGCATTTATAGCGTATATATTTTAACCAATTAGTAGTTTATTGATCTCTAAGGGTGTTTGTTTTGGTGTATATTTTAGCCATGTACTTTTATGCAAGGATTTCTTGCTTGTCCATTACCGTTGCCGAGAATCTGAATGTAGGTTTTGTTCTGCTGTAAATTTTAGTGGGAATAAGTGGTGTTCTTATACAGCTGCATGTTAATCCATTAAACCCAACTGTACAGGTGAATTGTTGCTGGATGCTGATATTCTGTCAGCTTTTTGAAAAACCTTCACAGCTGCCGTTGTGCTGGGGAGAGAGATTTGTTAATGATGATTAAATATCTAAAGTCATGTCGTACAGTGTCTGGGGGTTCACTAGTCTGCCAAACACAGATTTCACTGTTGCTTCTGTCTAGAAAGCTGAAAAGTAGACAGCAACATAAAAATATCCTTTTGCCTCCCAGCAAGATATATCTGAACCAAAGTACTTCTGCTAACATTAGCTGACTCAGAAGGCTGCAGTGATCACTGAAGATATTTACTTTCATTCCGTGACTCTTCTCTCTGTTTAATGGGGAGTGATCTTTTCCTTTCTAACACAAAGTATGTTACAGGTCTGAGTGGCCTCTAGTGTGTACCTGAGCAGGTGGACCGTGGTGCACAGAAACAGGTTGTTCTGCAGTACTTAGCCACCTTATTGTTTCCAGAGGAATTATTTTCCTCTCTTATTGGAATCATCAGGCCAAAGTGAGACCATGTCTTCCCCCAGTTTTACAATCTGGCCCAGTCAGAAATATTTCCATTTGAGGAAATGGTTGCATTTTTTCTGTGGGTATGCCTCATAACATTAATTCCATTGTTCCTTTAATTTAAGTACACAGCACATGCATTTAAGAGTGTCAAAGGAATTTTGTATTTACATTACACTGTTGCATCTATTTAATTTTATCAGCTTTCCCACTCAATTTAATTTGAGTAATTGAGTAAATGAGTCTTGAGTAAATGAAATGTGGAAGAAAGAGTGTAAAAAACACTTAGGAGGAATACTACCTAAAATGATCATGGTATAACATATACGTTGCATTGGTTCAATATGTATGGTGTGTCATTCATACTCAGGCTTCTTTAGAAGTGATAGCAAATGTCTTAGGTGCTCTGGACGAGAATCAAAGCTAGTGCAGTAAAGTGACCAACTCCTGTGGAAACTTATACTTCCACTAGCTTACCTTCATCACTGGTTCTTATGCTGTCTACACTAATGTCTAAGAATCAGATATTATCTGATTTCTTCACATTGGAGCTGAAAGAAGAAAAATCACCTTAGCCTTAAATTTTTAGATTAAATGTTAGGAGTTATTGGGTAAGGAACAAATTAAAAAAAAAAAGAAGTTATAATATTAATCTACATTCCCCTTGTTTTCATAAACATGTATAGTATTCATTGTCCTATTTGAAGAAAAAAAGAAATTAGAAAGTTACAGAGAAGGGAAACAAGAATGATTAAAGATGTTAAATGATTTTCGTTTGAGGATTACTTGAATAAACTGGTGTGCCTCAGGCTCAGAAAGAAATGATTGAAGTGATATGATGAAGGCTTATAAAGTCTGGAGCAATGGGAAATAATTGTTCTTTCTCTTCCAGTACAGGCAGCTATTATTATCAGTTGAAACTAGCAGATAGTAAAGTTCAAAGAAAATTAGAATAAGGTAATGTGCAGTTCCTACTACATGGAGAGGTAATTATTTGCTAGCAGGCATTGTGGATTCTAAAATATGACATACATTTAAAAGTGACCGGGCACATTTGTGGAAGAAAAAGCTATTAAGGTCTATTTAGGACAAGGATGCCCTCTTCATCTTAACAAATTCTTGCGCTAAAGATCTCTGAAATTGAAAAGTATTCTGAGGAAGAGTTGCATAATGCCTGGTGTGTTGCCTATGCATCTATTACTGGTGACCTTTTCCTTTAGGGGCATTTATCTAGCTTTTCAGTTTGTAAATCATGCTTCTCCCTCTCTCCCTCCCCTACAAACCTGGAAGAATGGAGGTAAGGAAAACAAAGTGCATCTGTGTATATGGGAGAAAATAAAAAATGACTCTAAAAGTACTCTTTTTCTATGCTTTATTTCTATATTGCATTACTGGCAAAATGCATGTATATTTTCTATAAACTCAGCTGACCACAGGTATCTAATTTATTATTTCTATGACGGCACAGAAATTCTTCTGTGTAAACATAGACTTTATCAGTCTTTGCATTTGTCTTTCTTTCACAGCAGATGTTAAAAGAGCAATACTGTTATTCAGTATAAGCACAGACAAGGTTTATCTTGATACTCAATGAGAGATGTTTCCTTGTTAGACCGGAGACTTGCTTTACATCACATCACGATTAGAGGGGTATTCTGCTCAGCATCAGTCAGTCGCTGTGGAAATGCTAACCAATATATTAATGAAGTAATAGGGCAATTTTTCCAAAGGAAGAAGTATCCTGATATGGAAAGATGTACATAGTATTAGAGATGTAGGTGATCACAAGTCTACTCATCTGCTTGTACTTAAGCATGTGCTTTGTGCTTGGCTGACTGACAAATGAATTCAGCTGAAACTGTAGGAAAACTTCAGGGAAGCAGAATGTAATTTAGCCTCTTGTCTATCCACAAAGCAGCTCTTAATGACCACAAGTGCTCAGGGTTTTGATTTTACTTCTCATATGGATATTTAGTTTATCATTAACCATGTGGTCTGTCTAGCATTCAAACATAATTAGCATGATAAACAGTGGTGATTTTTATATTTTCTTTTGGCCTGATGAAGACATGGGTGACTCATTCAAATACACCAAGAAAATGTCCTTTGTTACCTAATAGAGAGGCAATTAAGTGCATTAAGGCAAAAGAGATTTGTTTATTCTCTATTTAGTGGCTTTCATCCCAACAGCAGGACCTTTTTTGTCTCCTTGTGAAATAAAAGTGGTAAAAAGTAATATTCTGGCAGTGTTTTCACCAAACTTTTGTTTTTGAAGTCAGAGCTAATCTCTTCTCATTGATTACTCAGCTGGCGTGATTGCCACTGAAATCTTGTACACTTTTTCAAGTTGAAAAAAAATAAATACAGAGAGCCATTTGCAGAATCCTTTTGAAGATAAACTGAAATTAAGAACAGCAATAACGACAACAACATTCCTCTGTCACAATGGCTACTGAATTTATTATTGTATATCCCCTAAAGAAGACCTCCCAAAACTTAGAGAAGCAAACAAGGAAAACATAAAGTAGCCTTTCACATTTGTCATCCTATTGTTTAAAAGAAACTTTTTTTTTTTTTTTTTTCTGTGACATAAGGAGAGAGAACAAGCCCTGGTATGATTCACAAATGTCTTTTGATATGCATTGACATTTTAACAGCAGGGTGGATTTGAAAAAAGCTCATTAAACAATGGGTTTGGTTAAGACAACCAAATGATGGACAGAATCACACAAAGGCAAATGCTAGCTGAGAGCCATCAGGCTGCAGGTGATCCGCAGTGCAGCTGACACAGCCTGGTGTTTGATGGGAAAACTGATTGTTGTGAAGTGGCCATTCTGGCTCCAAGGGTTTGGCTTCCTTTGTCAAGTGCTCCTCCAAAAAGGGAAGGACCTTCTGTTCTAGGAAGTGTAATTTGTCAGCAGCATGGTAATGATAGCTGTCATACACTGGAGGATGATATTAGGCAGGAAACAGGAATGTGTGCTACTTTTTTCTTCTGCTCTGCTTAAAAAAAGCCAATACGTTCTACCTCATCATTTCAGTCAGCTTCAGTTTTAGATGCCAGCTCCATTTACCCTGAGCTATAGAATTGCTCTTAGACGTTGTCAGACCAAGTCAGAGCCAGTATTTGATTATTGGGAGACTTAGTCCAGCTAGGTTCAGGGTCCCTCATTCTTCCAATGTACAAACTTGATGAAGACGCATGCTGTTAATAAACTTTATGTATTGGAGCCTCTCTTATCCCACAGCCTTAAGTTGGGGTATTCTTTGTGGATGTTTCTTCTCCAAAATGTCTCATAACAGTAGATACATGCTCTGTAGATGCTGTTGCATTTAAGTATTTGCAAGCTTCCTCTAAGATCTAGGATTATGTACAACTTTCCTTCCTGACTTTTATCAAGGCAACACTCTTTGCAAGGAGCTTTTGGGATCATCCCTCTTATCTTTCTCTATCACTACTCTCAAATAAAGTAGTAAACTGTTTTTTTCTTCCTAGATCTTAAAAGTCATAATGAACCTTAGACCTTAGAAAATGCAGCTACCCATAAAGAAGATGAAGTTCAGTCAGGATAGTTTGTCTTATAGATATAAACTCTCTGTCTTTTAAATACCTGCTGTGGACGGATACTGCTTTCAATACTATGGTAAATTACAGCCACTACTGGGTTAGACCCTTTGAATTGTAGATATTCATAAGTACAAGATGGGTGTTTGTTTCAATAAGTGTAACAATATAGCTTAGAAGAAATTGTATTTGTCTATTCCCATGCTTTTATCATTGACTACTGCAAAGAGAACTTTTTTTTTTTTTTCAGAGAAAGGGAAAAATTTAGAAATATTAATCTGATAAAGCAATAAAAAGAAGGTAATATAATTAATTTCATACAAGTTCAGTGGATATATCTTAATCACATCTGAGTTTAGAAGATGATTTTTAGTCTTTTTTTTAATTCATAAGCATTCTTGTTCCCACTTCTATTTTTTCCTTTTCTTTAGATTTCACTTTTTTTTTTTTTTTTTTTTTTTTTTTTTTTTTTTTCCCTTATTTAATTATTCTATTCTGGCAGAACAGCCCCTGAGACTATGTCTAACTGATATTTTCTCAAACCTTGGCATTCAAAAATGACCTCTCAGATTTCAGTTATTTATGGCTAACAACATAAAGTTAAAAGAAAAAGAAACCCTGATTTTTTCTGAGAGCTTTTTGGAGCTCATGTATCATGGCTCGACACAATTAGAAGTGTTGCAGGGACCATGGAAAAGTGGGATTTCTAATGGAAACATCAATTCAATATGAACTTGAGTATCAGAAAATGATCACATTCTAATAAAGCTTTTATTATAAAATAATATTTCTAGGTTGCCATAATAGATTAATACCTTTAACAGTAAACACAGTTGAGGCAGAAAATAAAAATCTAATGTTTAGAGCCTGTTTCTGTTTTCATCTAGTATTTGTGTTATCAGCAACTAAAACAATATGAGGAACGATTCAAATCCAAAGATATGTGTCTTTATTCTCTGCAGATGTCTGGAAAAAATAAATAAATCCCAGAGTAACTCCAGTTTTCTGGTGTGACTTGTTTTTTTTTTTTTTTTCTTTACATATTTTGCACTGCCTTTTTTCCTAGCTTTAGCCATTCTGATGCCCTAAGCTTCAGAGGGCTAAGAACTGTTTCACAGAGCTGGGATGTTAAGTCTGCTAATATTAGAGGTAGGGAACAAGCCAGGGAGAGACATGCTCAACTCCTGTTTCACTTTATTTTGCGGAAGAGGGCTATTAGCCAAGAGAACAAATTTTGTTTCTCTCTCCTCTCCCTGTCAAGTATTTTCTCCATGCAGAAGTTCCTATGTACACCTCTCAACTTCCAGTCAATCAACTGATTAGCTTGCACCTCTTAACTCTTGAATTGTGAAAACTATTTTCAAGTTTTTGGGTCATGTTTTGAGTCTCCCTTTTTACTTTTTCATCCAAGCCAGGTTGCAACTAGGTTCTGTCAGACACTTCTATGAAGTTTACATCCTTGTGAATTCCTAGGAGAGGGATTTAACCAGACAACTAGGTAGAGAGGAGATAAGCTAGACATCTCCTGATATGCTAAATATCTCCTGCTAGGTACATCAGGTATACCTGTTGGATATGTCACAGTGTTGAGATTGCAGGTGAGTGGGAAAATGAGAGAAATGGACCACAGGCAGTTGGAGAAACATATAGCATCTCCCAGATCCACACTTAAACCGCAAAGAAATCCTGCAGTGGTTTATTCCTAATTAGTGATTCAAAATCCTTATGAGGAAATAGATGTCTTTATTCATGGTACACACGACTCTCTGTTAATATTAAGTTTGCTGTCATTGATGAGAAGAGAATGCTCATGTGTCCTCTTCAAATAGTTTAGAGTTGTGAAAAAGAAAGATGTCTAATGGATTATTGATAAACCAAATTCAGTGATTCAAGTTGTTCTATATAATGGGCTAATCCTCTTGTTGACATAGGCAGAGGACCTCAAAGATGGACAATGAAGGAAATATGAATTTAATCTACAGTGACTAGAGAACTAGATGGTGTCATGCAGACTTGCTGAGGGCATGGGAGGTATCTGTGGTACATACCACTCTGGAATATTTATCATTCAGAATTATGGTGATAATTACCTCATTATCAAACTGATCACCTAGTGATGCATGAAAACAGGGAGTGATGTGCGCTCAAACAAATGCCTTGTAGCAAGAGTATTACTGCTGCAAGAAAAGTATCAGATTACAGTACATGTTTTGGAAGGGATATTCTTTATGCAGAGAACATTTTCATTCTCTTTTTCTTATCCCATATCTGAAGATTAATATGGTCTCAGCAATAACTTGTAACATACTTTCTCCAACATAGTACCTTCTAAAAAAGGAGACTTTGCAGCTGCTGTAGACTAATTTGACATCAAAGTGAATTGAGGATGGCTGTAACTTCCTCCATTGCTGAAGATGGATTTAGGGTTGCTCAGATCACTGCCTTCTTCATCTAATCCTTTCTCAGGGGTACAGAGGCCAATAAAATGCTTCACTGAACACAATAGCAGAAAGCAACATGATTGGGAATATGTATGCAAAAAAGGATCTGGGGTTGAGGCACAGAGTTATATGAGATAGATGAAGGGATGGAGTCGGATCCTGCAAAAAGAAAAAAAAAATTACAGAGGAATCGGGGTGGATGAACTTGTGTTAACTATGCAATATGCATGTTTCAGTGTAAACACAGAAGTTCATATGGTACAGATATAGCCTGTAAGGTCATGCTTGAAATGTTTTCATTCATCAATACCTTCCCATTAATAGGTTCTTAAAATCTGTCAGTGAGTTAGTATTCAATCCATTTTAATAGATATTCTGTTAAATCTATAACGTTAATTTTTAAATAAAGATTTATCTTGCGTTAAATCAAGTGGCTTGTAGAAATCTGCATGTCAACAAATTGGATATTAGCAATCAAAGCAGTAATACTCATTTTGTAATTCTTTGTTCGGTAATCCTTAACAGAAGTCACCACTGTCTTATTGGACATATTTCTGTGAGACACCAACTGGTATTCATTGCTTATTAATATTCCTACACCTTTTAAAGATGGCACTCATCCAGTTCTTTGGAACTGCCTCAGTTTTCCAGAATTTCTTAAAATAAAATTAGTGGTATAGTAAGCTCTTCATTTACAACCAATGCATCTGTTGATGAGAAATTATCCAAAACCAATTTTGCATGCATACTGCAAAAATTCATATTTTGATGCTTGAAATTCTTCCTATCAAAACCAGTTACAAATAGCAATTGTTTTGTACTGTCCACAACATCATATGAACTGGATACAGCCTCCTACTTCACTCTAAATACAAGAGAGAACTAGCCAGGTTTTGTTAACAGTTCCTCCTATAACTTCCCTGTCAGTTATGCTGACAAGTGGTTTAAGCTTATGGGGAAAAAATCAAATTGTGAAATATCAAAATCCGCCATATAATGAATTTATTTTTCAACAAAGCTCTACGTTGAAAACTGGATGTTATTGGAAAACAGATGCATCATAATCTGAGGCACAATTCTGCACATATATTAACAAGTAATAGAGCTGCTGTAGTTCATTTCCAGTTCAGTCTCTTATGACCATGCTTAACTTCCAAGTGATTGACTTTCTTTAGAAGTATTGAGAATCTAAATTTCTAACTTGAACAAGCAATTATTGTTTTATAGGATTAGCTCTTCAGGGAATTTTATTTGGTGTTGTAGAAATAGAAGTATTGTTCCTTCACGGTTCATTATTAAAACTGTAAATAAGGAAGCTATTGTCATGGCAAAAGCAGCTGATTGTCTCTGTTACTAATTTTTTATTGCCTTAAAATATGCATGTTCTATCACACCTACTTAAATTAGATTGTAGAAGAATGCTTTTCATTTCTTTAGGCAGTTTCTTGGTACATTACTACTAAGAAAGGCACGTCAGCTTTCTTGGTCCCTAGACACAAGATTAAAATAAGGAATTCAAAGAAAGGCTTAAAAAATAAAAGTACTGTAATGCAGTGTTAGATACTATATGTACAGCATTATATAATATATATATATATATACATATTTCTAGGTCATTAACAAGTAAATGGAATATAAACAAATCAAAGGTATTCTAAAAATATAGAAGACCTAAATGTTTAAAGAAGGTTCTTGTCACACTGCTACTGGAAAGTCTTAACTATTTCCTTAAGAGTCATTAGTATAATGTTATTGCTTCTGTTATAGGCTGTCTCTCCCATACTAACGGAGAGAAATGGGACTGGAAGAGAGGTGTACATGGCACTCTTTTATGTGGCTTAAGGGGAAATTTTACAGTGCTTAAGAGCCAGACTTGTCTGAAGACTATCTGAAATATTTGTGTGTAATGTAATCATTATTTCTAGTCCTTTTTTATTCTGAAAAGTTTGCTTTTCAAAGAAGGTGGAAATTATGTTTGCCAATACATACTCCCTGGCCTGGTCTCTTCGTTGACTCCTTCCTTTTCTGTATATGCTCCCAGGCAATGTTCAGTCACATCTTTCTTCCCTTTCTTTGCTCTAAATACATACACACTTGTTTCAAAACAAGTCATGCTGCATCCCTTTATCTCAAATTGTCTTCATTTGGAAACGCGACAGTTATGGCTCTATCTGTTTGCAGAGTTGGGTGATGCAGATTAATTGTGTTCTTAATGGCTTTTGGGATAGAACTGAAGGGCAGATTAGTGGTAGAGCTGGAACCAACATA
This sequence comes from Cygnus olor, assembly GCF_009769625.2. Classification (NCBI taxonomy): domain Eukaryota; kingdom Metazoa; phylum Chordata; class Aves; order Anseriformes; family Anatidae; genus Cygnus; species Cygnus olor. The sequence goes on from NC_049173.1 coordinate 19,115,227, forward strand.
TAGCTAGTAACGGGTGATTTTGCCAGGCTGACAAGAAAGCCTGTCTCTCTTGGTCATGTGTAGGAGGATTAAAAAAAGGGGAAAATATCATAAAAAGGCAATTATTTGATTTTACTTCTATGAGGCTATTAGATGTCTTTTCCAAGTTTATCTTGTAAATTTAAGTTTTCCAAATTTTTGTTTCTTGCACTTTCTTTTCTTCTTGCCATCATCAATGTTTCATCTTTACTTCTTTTCTTTTTCTGTTTCTACCTTATTCTTTGTATCTTAGAGTTAATACAAGAAATGCTCGATGTCAGAAATTAATTTCATGCTCCATTTTGAAGATGATGAAGCGGTGCATTTCAAGCTTCATCCTGTTTCTCAAAAAAAACTTGTGTCTCTGAATCTGATAGTATAAAATTCCCTGAGGCATTAGGATTTTTCAGAAGTTCTTCATGTGAAGGGATTACTTCTACTTTAAAATGAACATTAAGACTTTGAGTTTAGTCAGGGAAAATAGTAACAAGTAGCATAGTAACAGAGTAGTGTGATGAACTGTTCTAACCAGCAGGTAGCAATAAAAGAGCAGGAATTATGGATTAACGAAAGCTCTCCTTGTAAGAATGCTTGTACCAAGGTAAACTGAGGTGCGGTAGCCTCCTAGTATTTGGTTGTAACGTTTCATCTTTATACTTGAGATCATTATCTCACAAATTTGTTCAAGTTCTTATACCAGCAACCCCTTCCTGTTTTGAGCGAAGTAGCGTGGCATTTGTGTCAGTGCCTTTCTGTTCTCTTCACAATAGAATATTCCCTTCAGAATACGAGAGTTTATTCATTATTTTACATTAATGTAAAGAATGCTGAATCAACAAACTGGAATGTAGAGTCAAAGGTTGTATGCACCTTTCTGGGAAGCTTTTCTTTGCAAATTTGGCAGTGTTCATCCATGTATTGCTCCAGCCTGACTGGGTGTCCTTGGAAAAACTGTCACTTTGCACTGAGGAGGGTGCAGGCAGGATGTCTGATAACACTGAATATTTTTGAATCGGCATGCTGGGAAGCCTCAGCCTGGGGCTCCCACGGAAACTAGCTGGAAAGCTGGCTGAATCGTGAATGGTGAGATTTAGAATGTCTTGAAAACTTGGAAAATCCCAAGTGACTGGGGGATTACAAAATCACTGTGAGCGTTTGAGAAAGGAAAGCCAGAAACCCATATCAAATGATGAGAAGAATAATTTGATTTTCTACAGTTTAGTTGGCTAAACACTGTAATTAATGGCTTTTGGCATGGAAAGTCAGTCTTGCTAGAAAAACTCCTGGTCTTTGCCATGAGAGACTGGGACTGGTCAAAGCATCCACATGGGTCTAGGTCAGGTTCATTCAGTTTTAAGTTGGTGCCTTGGCAGCACCATGCAGCTTAGCAGAGTGCAAGTCAATGTGGAAACAGTCCTACCAAAGAGATCAGTAAGTGCTCTAAACTAGTGATGTAACCAAGGGTTAACAGGCCACGTTAGCTGTCTCTGGCTTTGTGACAGGTCTCCTTACCAACTCCAGCACCGGGAGATGAAGGTCAATGCAGTCAATGCTAGGACAATAAAATGGAAGCAGAGAGCAAGGCAATCATTTTATTAAAGATGTGGATGACAATCATAAAATCAATGGTAGTGTTTGCAGATGGCGCAAGGACCGAGCAGGACAGGTTACTGCTGCAAAACAATCAGGATCATTAGTTTAAATAGTCACAGTCCAGCTGCTGTGCTTGAAGAGGCATCCACAGGACCACACCTGAGAGCCAGGAATGCATTCTCCTCAGGACATGAGATCCTGTCTCACAAAACATCATTCAGAGTGGCTTGAGAGTCATTCTGTGCCTCAGTGTGATGTTGTATGTATGAACGAGGAGTAGCAAGAAGTCAGTAGTGGCCTGGATCCTTCACACAGCATTGGAAAAGCTATTACAGGAACACTGCAGTAGCTTTGCTGTCAGCCTCTGATGAAGCTTGTAGGAGCACAAAAGAGGGTTGGAAGGAAAGATACAAAAGTCTTCAAGGAGCTGGGAAACATTCTTCTGACTCAAGGTCAAGGAGCTCTTCACAGAAAGCTAGAGGATCTTCACAATGAGGTGTCCCGCTCACCGGCACGCAGCTGGCTGATGTGGGGAGATGCAGGGGCTGGAAATGGGAATGGGTCGATAAGGAGCAGAAAGAGCCACCAATGCCTGGGGTGGCCTGTCCAGGGCCAAGAACTGGGCATCTACCTATGGGCAATGCACTGAGTCATGTTTTGGGGGCTCACCCCTTCTTTGCTGACTCTGGTAGAACATGGGAATTCCTGCACTAAAGCAGCAACTGTATTTAAACACCACGCTCTGAGCTTCTGTTTTTGTCTGCAGAAAGACCTGTCATGCCAGGGGAATCATCTTGGTGGATCCCACCTGATCTGGTGATCCTGATGGTCCCTTTCTGCTGGCAGCTGGTCCCTGCCCATGGTAAAGGTGTTGGAACTAGATGGTCTTTAAGGTTCCTTCCAATCCACACCATTCTCTGATTCTATATTGGCTGTCATCCTACCCATGCTATTGGTGATTTGCTGGCATCCATTTTCTGTCTCCTTACACTATTTTTATGCTTTATTCTGTTATCCCATACGTGTTAACTATCTGGATTTACAAGCAACTATTAAACTAAAATGTTATTAAGTCTTTTGATGTGTCTTCAGTAGCTGCACAAGGAATAAAACTATTGTGATCTAGGACCAGTCCTTTCTTTTTTTTTTTTTCTTTTTTTTTTTTTTTTTCCCTTCCCTGGAGCATCCTGGCTATTCTGTTTATTCTCACTTAGCATAAAAATTGTTTGGTGTCAATGACTGGGCACACAGATGTGTTACAGCTGCTTATTGTAAATAAGTTCACTGAAAAAACCCTAAGCCAGTAATGTTCCTATTGTGGCTTTGGTTCACAGCCTTGTTTTGGGACCATCTGCTATGGAGCTGGAGGGTGTACATGGAGGGGTTGTAATGGTGCTTTTTAGAAGTTTCAGCAGCTCCCAAACAGAGGTGTCGTGGACATAGGTCAAATAAAGAGCAAATGTGATTGCTCATGAAATCAGTTATCAAAAATGGCAGACACTGTAGGAGAGTGGGATAACTGTGGAATTTATTACTCATAATATTAATCATTATTCCAGGGAATAAACCGGAGAAGAGAAAGTTCTTCCAGAGCCCCACCTGCTGTGATTCTGGTTGAGATTCTTCTTCACCCGTTGGACAAGGAAGTTAACATTTTGTGGCTTTTTCTAAACAATTAGTCAAAAGAACTCGCCTGCCAAAAACTCTATTCAGCCTCTGTTCCCCCAGTTCAGACAGATGATACCTGGGCTATGTGAACCTGTGTAGCTAAGTCCTTCCCTGTATAAATCTGGAATAGAATTTTCTATCTTTGCTGAGAATGACCTGTTTTCCGCCCAGAGAAGTCCTGACTCTACAATACATGGCAAGAATGTGCCACAGGCAAGTGAACTCAGGGCACACAGAAAGAGGCATCATCTTGGGCAGCCAGGTTTTACTTTTAAAGCAGAATCAGTAACAAAGAATTAAAAAATCTTTATCCTTTCCAAAAAGCATCTTCCTCACTCGAAGTGTGGTAACAACTCCAGTATTAACAAGTGGGAGTGTACCTAGTCAGGAAAACACAGGAGAACTCTAAAGTCAAAATTACCCTCCTATGAAGTGGCAGAAAAAGAAGCTTTCGAGCCATACAGAGCAAGCTAACCCACAAGGCTACTACTGTATACACAATAGTGAAGATGAATTATCTAATTGCTTCTTGAATCAGACTGTTTTATTTATAGGAACATGCTATCCGTTATCTATGCCTCTTATGCCTCATGCCTAAAAACTAACAGACATTAACTTTTGTTCTGGTTAATAACTACTTCAGGAAGGAAACCAACACATGGCACAAGAAGAGATGGCTGCATCAGTTTCTGCCTGATTGGCACGACATTTCTTTGTTGTATGCCACTTCAGGGTGAGGATTTTACTGAATCAGGAGTCCCACTGCAATCTGTAAGTTGTTGTTCAGTGTCTGTAGAACAATCTGATCTTCCCTGCTTCTGAGGGTTGTACAAAAGGGAGGTAAATGTCCAGATCTTCAGTTTGGATAATCAGATGATGTTAAATGTGCTTCTGATAGCAAGTTCTGTGATGGGTTTACAGCACTAAGGGCAGTGGGCTCAGGTGATATGTGAATACTGTACTCATGATGGTACTGATAAAATAGTAAGATATAATGTAGAGTTTGTAGAATATGGGTACTTTATTTACCGTGGCAATGACAGTTTTCTTCTCTTTACTGTAGAGGCTTATACCAGTCTAGTTTATATAAAATAAGTGATGGCGATAACAAAGTTATTCTGAGAACCTGGCATGAAAATGCCTATCCAAAAAGGAATGAAATTATTTTTAACTTTGAAACATTTTCTTTATGGACTCTTGTCACCCATGTTCTCATTTCAGTGAATAAAGTCCTATCATGCTAGCTATGTAAAAACAAAGTACAAATGCAATCCTAGGTAAAGATGACCTACAATGCCTTCTTCTAAAATGCATCCAGAGGCTGAAACTAACAAAAGAAGTTGTGGAGGATGGGTTGCATTTTTTGCTCATTCTTAGTTTACTGCTAACATCCTCATGAAAGAGCTGATAAATAAATAAATGTATGTTTGTTTCTACATCTGTTTGCATGTGGTATCAGGTCTGGATGGACAGTCACACACAGAAAATTGCCTTTTGCTATATACCGAATTCTTTTAAGATATATATATATATGCATATTTCATTTTTAATAAGTGCAAAATACCATATTACTTAAACATGGAAAAAACTTATGTAGGTTTCTAATTTTTAATGTACAGTATAGTCTCAATTACCTTAAAGTGGACATCCTAATGACTTAATTAGGATGGCTCACATATTCTTATACTTAAAAACAAGGAATAAATCTCTGGAGGATTAGGGCTTGCTTTTATTGCTGTATTCAGTACATGTAGTGTTTAACTGCATTATGAAATAAGTAACTGTTTTAGCCATCTGTGGGGTGTTTTTTCCCAAAGTGTGGTAGCTGTTGCTGTGCAGAGATGATTGTTGCAAGAAAAAAACAATATTTTAAAAAACATCTTAGGGAAAATATTCTGTGATATCTTTTTGAAAATTAGAAGGGAAAAAAATATCTCTTCCAAATAAACTGGTTATGTAGGTGGATATTTACTTGCTGTACTTTTCCTTGTATGTGCCTGTAAGTTGTTGGGCAATAGATGATGCACATTGTGTTTACTGTTTTTTTTAACCCCTGGCTGTGTATTTCAATTCCATCTTCTCAGTTTGTTAACAGTTTATTTTGGTGCTGTATAAACTACAAAGAGCTTTGATGCTAAATTTAGTCTTAAAACTAAAATGCTGGCATTGCTAGACTACAGCTAAGAATGATGGCATGAGTCAGGTATTTTTAACCACATTATTAGCTCTTTTTTCTGCTTCCTCTTCCTCTTCCTTTCCCTTTTCATTTTCCCTTTCATTCCTGCCATTTTACTTCTGTTTTTGTCATAAATAAACATTGTACTGAACAAAATACTGGGTTAACTCATCTTGCACCTTTGAGAGATGTTTGAGATACCCATGCACACTGAGTTTTTCTTGTGAACTCTGTTTTCTGTAGATTTAATCATACTTCAAAACATCGGGAATTTAAAGATCTTACATTAGAACTGAGTGTTTGCCCAAGCTCTACAACCCATTGCAAATTGTATTGTCCATGAGCTGTATAGGCTCTGGTGCCATGCTGAAAATGAGGGGATGCAAAGCATATATGCCAGATTCAAGTGTGAAATAAGCAGCTATTCCTGAACAAGATCACTGGTTTTGAAACAAAGCATCATATGCAAGAATCATAAGCAATTTAACATAATAGAGCAGTAGTCATAGGCAAGTCAAAAAGAAATTCAGAATGTGAAATGTAAGAAACAGTCTTGTAGAGACAAATAGTTGATATTACACATTTGCATACTAGGCAAGACAACTGTTCAAAAAAAATAAAATGAAAGGAACATCTCGCCCCCCCTCAAAAAAAAAAAAAAAAGAAAAAAAAAGTAGCTGTTGTTACAAGTTTGATTTGCTGGAAAGGCAGATTTTCCAGGCAGAGAGATCTACCTTTCAACTTGATTGATGTGGTAATATTACCATTCTATGATTTTGAAAATGTATGATTTTGGAACATGTCACAGGTACTCAATACACTGTTAATAGATAATTAAAGCCCTACGACTTATCCTCTTTTCTTGAGAAGTAAGGGAAAGAAAGATGTAAATGGAGATATTATAAGGGAGTAATTGTATGTAATGTCAAGTCAGAGCTTATGTTTATTTAAGAGGAATTACTCTCCAAAGATTTAGATTCTACCTCCTATCTTGGTCTGTGGCAAAAAAAAAAAGAATCTGTGTCAGCTTCTAGATTTGATTTGAACTTTGCTACAAAGTGCTCATTAAGGTTTATGACCAATGAGACAGTCATCTTTTTAGACCTGTTTATGAAATTCCAATAGTAATTATTCTTCACATTAAATTAGTTGAATTATTAAATTAAAGGTTAAATTCTATTTCAGTTGTAGAAACTTCATCTAATTTTTACATATGTTGATCCTTAATCAAATGTTACTAAATGTAGTTCAGATTTGATATGTTGATCTTTCCTTTTTGCATGTTTGAATCTTCATAAACCTGATAAATGTGATATATTATTTCAGTAAGTGAAAGGAATGTAGTGAATATTGGCCACATATGCAAAATGCCTGACCAGCCTGCTGCAATTACCTTTGGCTCTCAAAATATAAGTTTTTTTTGGTATCAGATGAAAAGCTAGCTTTTGTGAATAATGACAAGTCCCTGCACTGCTGGTTTAACTTCAAGTTTGTACTTGTATTTGAAATTGAATGTATGAATCCTGAACATAGTGCAAGGAACCCAACCATCTGGGAATAGACCTGTGAATTTCTGTGTCAAACAGGTTGCTGCCAAGTTTTCCTGCATTATTTCTTTTGCTGCTGCTCAAGTACAGGGATAACATTTTATTTAGGCGAAGTATCTAGCAGAGAATAAAGATCTGTCACAATAAATTACTGCTCCCACCATAACATTCTCTTTTATGGATCTTACATTCATTTGTTTCTGATTAATGAAGTTCCTGCTCTAAATTATAAAGCAATTTAAGGAAGCCTTTTGACTGCAATGAATTGTATCAATGACTTAATTATTTTAATGTTTTAATACCTGTCCATTAACACTCTGTAAGCAGAATTTTAATATGGAGGGCTTGCAGGAATTTTGCAGGCAGATATTAAAATGTTCCCAAATAAATCATGTAGATGGAATAACTGTAGTATGTTCTTAAAACCTGTCTTGCATATTTATAGATTATTCCTTGATAGTCGATCAAAAAAGAAAAGATATAGTGATTAACAGCAGTGGATTGGAATATACCATTGTATACTGTAAGAATGACACATCCTCCATGCCACAACTCCTTAGATGCTTGTCATTTCCAGACAATGTGTCATTTCTAGACAGTTATAAATGGAAAATCCTTACTAGATGAGACATTCTAGGTAGTTTGATTAATTCCACAAAACCTAGGAGAAGATTGTTTTGTCCCAAACACCTGGAATTAAGAATTACATTGGTAAACTCTCCCAATGAGATTTTCTCAATAGTTAATTTTGTTTGTTTGTTTTTATTTTTTGTTTTCTGGACAAACTGGAACCGTGCTGTTAGAAAATGCTGTTTATTTTTTCTCCTATTTCATGTTTCCACATTAAATGTAGGTTTTGCACTCCAGCATTCTTTCAAATAGACTCCGCTAAAAATTTGTTGTATAGAGTTTTCAAGGCAAAAATTAAAACAGTTCTTGTGAGGAAGTCAGTTTTGAACACTCCTGGACTACTGTTCCATACTGAAAAGTAATGCACATTTAAGATTTTTTTTTTCTTTCACGCAGCATTATATTTGTATGTTTTATTTTGTATATTAAATATCCCATGTAGACATCTCTGCTCAATGAATATTAGGATACAAATAGCAGTGGGTGATGCATCTGTGAAATAAAAAGCACTATGCAAACTGCTTGGGAAAAGTGGGTAATGCTGAAGGTGCAGTTATGCATTATTGAAAATAATGATGCTAATCTATCCTCTTTGACATACATGTTCACTGTGTTCACATAAATGTAATTCTTCAAAATAGTTACCTGTTAAATCTGGAAAAAGTCTACCTGAGGCCTGTTGTGTTTTTTCTTTTTTCAATGCAAGGACTGATGGGTTGTTCAGTGTTGATGAATGCAGAAGTGTATTGTATTCATAAGTACATACATGCACCTTGTAAAATATGTTTTAATAAAAGCAGGATAGCTTTCTGAAGTCTTTTAAAGGCTATATTTAATGAAAAGGGGAAATTAGAGACAGGCAACAAGCAAACTAAAATTTGCCTCACTCTCAGTTTGTTTCCTACTGCAGGCCTATATTGCCTTGACTCTGTGCAAACTTAACTGCATCAGCCATGGAGTTGAAGATACTGGGCTGCTTTGTAAACTGCATCGCTCCAAGGCTTTCTTTTTTTCGTCAAGTTCTTCTCCATATTGTAAGAACTATTGAAAATTTTGCTTTTTATGGAGGTTTCTTAATGCATAGTTTGCCAGTAAGAACATTGACAAAGTGTCAGGCTGGGAAGTTTATACAGGTAACCAAGCCATTATGTCCTACAGCTTTCAGTCAGGCCTATTATTATATAGACTTCTGAACTGTCCACGATCCATGTGTGGCTCTTAGACTCCTAATACCTAGGCACAGTGATGTACAAAGGAACAATTTCTGTATTCCTATCTAGATCTGCACCGATTGCAGCTTAATTTTTATAACGAAATTCATTCTCAGGACTTAACATAGTTATCCCAGACTGATAAAATCTGAGGATAATAAAGCTCACTGCTTTGAAGATTTCAGATTTATTATATTACAATCAATATATTTTAGCAGACTTTGTGAGCCAGTTGCTACAAGTACTATTTCAACAAAATGCTTCGATCGAGAAGTGTCTATGAAAACTGTTTTCAGTGAACATGATGGCAACACTTAATGTAGGCAGCAATTTGAGGATGATTTTGGCATACCTCTATGAGAATGTTGCACCAAAGTTTTCGTGAGAGAAAGCTCTATAATTGGCCAAGAATCTTATATTAGATGAATGCAGAATTTGGGAAAGGAGATGACTCATTCAGATACCAAAGGGGTAGGAAAAAGGGATTCGATCTTTGCTTTTCTTGTGATATCTTCTATGTCAAAAGTAGGCCAAAAAAGCTAGTTTGTAGCACAAGAAGATGCAGGATTTAATCACTGCTTGATAATCATGTTTATTTTTTTGTTTTGTTTTGTTTTCTTGGTGATCTACTTAGTAGATTCATGCTTCTGGGCTTTTGCTGATCATTGAGAGAAGTGTGAAAATAGTTACTTTTTCCTTCTTGAAGCTTTACTAGAAAAATGTTGCCAAATTAATTTTAAAAATTTCCAAAAATTTTGAGAAAGAAGTCTAGGATTTTTGGAAGACCAAATGTGCAAATTAAATAACATGTATTCCTGGTACACGAGCAAGGCACAAGCCAAACAAAGATTAATTTGCACTGCTGTTCTTTCCTGAATGAGCTTGCTGTCCTTAATATTGAGTTTTTCACAGCTTTGGGTGGAGCTGAGCCAAAAATACAGAACTTACATCTGGGATGAAATTTTAAACTGCTTCTTTACCTCTGGAATTAATTGAAGGAAAATGCAGATACAAGCAACAGGAACATTTGAGATGCTGTAATTTTAGATCCGCATGTTGTAGGAGTTGCTAAGGAGTCTAACTCCTTTCCCTGTGAATGGCTGAGTTGGCATTGAACTAAGTAGTCTTAATATTTGGGGTACCTGAAAAACAAACCATCCCATTTTAAAATTTTGAGCTGCTCCAGGTGGAGAATGGCAAATATTTTGGAGTTATCTTGAATCTGTGTAAGGGATTGTACAAATCTGGCTGTGCCCTCCTATAATCACTCCTAGAACTCTCCATGTAATCCTCCATGGCAGAGAACTCTCTGAAATGACGTTATGTACAAGCAAACACAGTGCTTCAACCATTCTGGGTAATTTTGGTTTAGATAAGTTTCACCTGTAATTTCTATTACAAAAGCAGAGCCCTCTCTGATCAAGAGATGAAATGAACTCCTAAGCACTATCTGAGATTCCACATGGAATATTATATATGGATGTCATTACTGATGTTTTTCTGCATAGTAATTAATTTCTCACAGAGCTGTACGGTGAACTTTGTGTCTAAGGAAGACAAAATACCATGCTTGGGGTAATTCTGAGCTCACTTGCACACCAGGAAGCAAGAAGTTTTATTGAAGCTTTTCTTCAAATAATAGCCTAAGGGAAAGAATGTCCCTTCAACCACCTTCCATACATCAAATGAGGTTTTCAGCACCAGAGACTGTTCACTACATGGATTTAGTATAGCTGAAATAGTATTTTGGAAAATTCCACTTTGTTATTATTTATTTTTTTACTTATTTATTGTGTAGGTGATGATTTTGAAGCTCATCTTTGGTGATGCCATCTTACTTGCTTAAATTTTTCCTTGATTAATTACATTAGTGCCATATCTATCAACATAGCTTTTGACATTTTATGATGTGAATTTTTACCAAATTAATTTACAAATAACAAACCAGGTTTACACTGAGGAAGAAAAATACCAGACAGATATGCAGTGAGGTAAATAGGAACAAATATCAAATACAAGTAGGCAAATACAAGATACTTTCAAATAGGTTAATATAGTGAGGCTGAAGGATGCTTATATTGTTCTTATAAGAAGTTAAAATATTTTAGTCCGGGATAATGGTTTATGGCTAAAAAGTGAAGAGGAAAATCAAAGAGTAAGAAATAAAGCATAAAATTAGCAATCTAAACTAATTTGGAATGTACTTTTTAGGCTGTCAATTTCAGAAGTAACTGCAATAGAAGCCTGAAAGGGGAAAAAGAAATTGTAAATCTGTTTGTTGGACTTCAAATCAAATGAAATTGTGCTGCTCCATTCACCACCTGTCTTTTTCTACTAGGTTTTATATATATATCTATATATATAATTTTTTTTTTTCTGCCCATTTTCAACTCAAGATGGTCACTGAAACTGTTCTGCTGATACCAGGAATTAAGAGATTGTGTCTTGCTCTTCCATTTATGCCCGAGGTTCAGTAAATTTAGAACTCCTTATCATTTGTGAAATGGATAATTTGAAGCCTGTCTTGTTTTACAACCCTTTGGCATTTACAGTCAGCTCAGGTAACTCAGCTTCGCATTCCTGATATTTTTATTTTTATTTTTTTACTGGGGAAAAAAAATAAGATCATTTTAAGGAGTGGCAAGCACTCAAGTTAGCCATGTCCCTCTGTGATTACATGCTTATTTCAAAGGTGATTACAGTTCCCTGAAATAGGATTCCACTACCTACAATAAAAGCTCAATAAGGGTCTAAATATGCCCATTTTCTGCTTGTGTAGCTCGCCCTTTTCCGTAGCCTAATGACTGTGGGGGCTAGCCTTTGTCTTCATGTTTTTCTTTGCAGTCTCGTGTTCAGCAACCTGCTGTCCATTTTGCTATATCATCCAGCTGCATCCTGCATGGTTTGCCTCTTGGTATGCTGCTTGCTCTCTGGCCAAAAAGCAAAGTCTTTAGAAAGAGGACATTCTCCATTTGGCAGGTGCAGCCAAACAGATGGAGCTCTGTCCTATTTCTTCTGGCAGTACAAGCCTCTTATGGATCAATGCTTTTTCTGGATCATTTTTTTTTCTGATGGGGTCTTCTCTTGGGGTCTTCAGGCAACCACTGGTAGGAACTTGCTACCATGTCTGCCTTTTTGCAGATCCAGAGCAGGACTGAGAACCCTGAGGAATTACTGCTCTGACAAGATATGCACTGGGTCGTGGTGTGCAAGTACATATGATGTTAAACATTTCTGTGGGCTTGGTAATTAAATATAATATTCACCACCCAGTAGTACCCTGATGGTTGTTTGAGATCAGGACTGACTTGGCTGTATTAGGTATTATATTACCATAATATAAGCAGCAGTTTTCATAAAAGATGGGTTAAGTAGAAAAGGCAAGAAAGGGAAAGAGAAATGTTAAGTGACTTGCTGAAAGTCTATAGCAATGTCAAAGTTATCAAATCCTACCCTAACTGATACAAAAAGAAGTTTTGCTGTTGATTCACTGGGGTTAGATACTCACTCCAGCTATTCACCCCTGATTCTCAGTTCAGTGGCCCTCAGTGTAATACAATATGATCTGTCGATGGCAACCTGCCTTGAATTAAATGGAACAGCTGCTTAACACTACTCATTTTAACTCTGCATGCAATTCACATCAGAAGGAAAGAAAAATGTCCCAGCCAACTGAAACTGGAGGGAGAATTTTAGCTAAAAAGAATATAATTTTTTAAATTAGAATTCCGGGCAGTATTATGGGAGAAAGACTGTCATGGGAACTGTGACAATCAAAACTGGTCAGTCTTAGTTTTGCATCTTATCCATGCCACTGCTTCTTATCCCACACAAACCCTATCCACTGTATTTCTCTCCTTTCTCCTTTTATTTTCTTTAAACCTTGTAAAATGTTCTAATTTTACAAAGACTGATGTAATTAAAAAGCTTCCACTCCTCACTGCGTTCTGAGACAAACAGGGCAGACATCATCCTGGTGTTATCATAACATCCTGTGAAGCAGAACAAATACTGTAGACTGACATTCTAGGAGAGAAATGTCTTGTAGCTGCATCTCCAAAAGTGCTAATGCTGCCTTCTTAATACACACACACACACAAAAAAAACAAACAAAAAAACACATTACTGCATTTCATGGGTGATAATGGGTGATAGATTCATTGCTCCAGCCTTTCTTTTGTGTATATTTCCATTCCTATTTTGAGATTTTTTTTTTTTTTCAGTAAGATACATGTTTAAATACCAGACTTGCTTGTATTTTTAAAACTGATGGGTATGTAACTAAGAGATCTTCTAAGGGAAGAGCACTGTTCAGTGAGAAGAGTGCAGACCTAGGGAGCTTTTACTACCGTATGGCCACTGGGTGACTGATTCTGGCAGCTAATCTTTCTGTGCCCTGTTTACCTGCCTTGAGAATGGTCATAAAGATAATGATGTTTGTGACATAGTTTGAGAAAACATTAATATTTAAACACTATCTAGGAACAAGTTAAATTAAAGTCTATACCTTTTATTACAAGAAGTGATGTGATATTGTGTTAATCTATATGAAATTCTGTATTTTTTTTCTGTAAGGATCAGACTAATTTCAAATAGATAAAAATATTTTTTTCTGCCACTGCCTATATCATATTCATTTTTAGTGTTAGTAATCTGGCTATAACTATTGACCAAATACTGTTCAGCTTTTCTCTTACAGAAGTCAGTGCATTCTCAGTAAATTAATTTTTTTTCTTTTTTTTTTTCTATATTTATCTGTTATAGAATGCACTTGCAGCATCATGTATCTACATTTCATCTACCTACCTTGAGATCAGATGCATTTTCCTATCCAGTCTTAAACATCTCATTTAACATGGATGAATAAATAGGTTTTCATACTGAAAGCTGAGGAAAAAAAAAATCTATGTGCAACTGTTGATCAAACATCAAGTTCCTTTAAAAAAAAGATTGTGTATTACTGCTGATTCTGAGGGTCTGTTAATGTAATGTGAACCAATGGACATCCGTCCCAGTTTTTTATACATATATGTACACCATAATACATACATATATCGATTTATGCACATATACATATTTTTATATATACATGCTTCAACCCAACAGAGCTATTTTGCATTGTGAATTTATCAAACAATGAAAGAGACAGATGGGGAGATTTTAATTTTGTATTGCCATTTTCTATGATCTCAAATTTCATTTTCATAATCTCTTAATGTTTTAATGAAAAGGTTTCAAAATATTTCAAAAAAAACTTTTGGCATCTTAAGTCAGAAAACGGAATCTGCTAAGTGGGAGAGCTGAGAAAAATGTTAATATTGCAAAATAAACTTTTTTTAAACTTTTAAAAATTAAACTTAAACTTTAATTGTTTTCCAAGAAACTGCTGTGTTGTTACTCATGAAGGTCATGTGAAGCTTAATCCATCTCAGAAAATTCATCAATTTTTTGTTTGTGATTAAGAAATCAATTTGATAAATGGTTTTGTATTTTTAATCAAAAGTATGGTTAAGTCTACTTCTACTCTGCAGAGTATAACAGTAAGAGAGTACTGTTGCTGTGTGTATGGGATACAAAGATACTAAATGTAATGGTTATGGATTAAATATACTTAAATTTCAGTGCTATAATTTTGGCAGGGACAGTATCTAGCTGAAAATTCAGAACAGCCTGTTTTCTGAAAAACATTATTATAGAAATAGATGCATACATAAAAACAGATTTGAGAACAGGTTTCTGGATTCTACCCCTGTGAAAGCTCAGTAATATTTTTTTTCTGCAAAATGCTTTACTCATGTTAGACAGGATCATTCTTGTCTCACAGCATCTGTCTATGTACTAGTACCTGACCAATGATATCTGATGGTCTTTGTAGAGTTCTTCTGTGTATACAAAGGACTTTCACATTCATTGATAGTTTCAGTGGTGTTGTATGGTGTTGCAAGCTGAACTATTTATACTTTCAATAAAATTTAGTACAAATGGGTTAGGTCAGATTCCATATTTTCAGCAGTTGTAAATAAAAATCTTTATCTTTTAAAAAGCAACTACAACATGAAAAATATCAGTTCAACCACTCATAGCTGGATGAATACCCCTCATTGTGTTTTGCAACTTTGTTTAATTTCCTTTTCCATTTAGCAAGAGGCTCCCCTCTTGAAAATGTTATTAGCTCCATTTGTGTTGCAGGTTTTTATTTAGCTGATCTTGGTATAGTCAGAAATTCAAATTCTGTGAGAGGTTTGACCCAGAAGAATGCTTTTGAACCATACTGAGCTGAGTAAAATCTGAGTTGGTGACATAATAATAAAAGTTATTCCTCTGTCATCTTTTTGTGAACACCTGAAATCAGTGACTCACTCATTATACAGAGGTCAGCATACAGTTGCTCTTGACCTATAATGGACAACCAAGCAACCTAGCAGGGAAAGTTTAATCCCATTAAAGATGTCCTGACTCATCCACTCTCTTTAAAATGAAGAATCTAAATAATAGATCGCATGAAGATAGATGACATTCTCAGCATCTACTTTGTTTCAGTCTTCGACACAGAGAGAGAAAAAGAAGAAGACGGGAGTCAGCTAAGTGAGATAAATGTGAATGAGGGTCCGGGAATATGAGGAAACAGACTTAATAAGAAGCAAGTAAAAGAATGCTTCAATAATTTAAAGTATCTATAAATCAGTGAGGACCCAGTGACATTTAACTAACAGTTGATAAGGAACAGCAACAAGAACTGTGATGATCCATCAGCCATATTGGAGGATGGATAGAGTAGAAGTGAGCCATGAAGAAGGAGTGAAGAAAATGACAAATATGCTACAGGAGACAGAAACCTCTCCAAACTGTAAACTAGTTCCCTCACATTAGGAAATATATTTTGTGAAGCTTCAATGGCTACATCAGCTACAGAGACAAACTCTAAGCTTCCCTTAGTACAGCCTGAAATGTTTTTATATATGTACCCTTAAGTTTTTATGGTAATTGTTGTGATATATATATATATTTTTTTTTCTGGTGGGATAAACATGCTCATGTAATTTTTTTTTTAGTGTCACTTCTATTTGCAACAAGTTGCATATAGTTGTTTCTTAATATGTCTCTGCTTTCATGCTAGAATTTATTTGTTTGCATGTAGCTATGTCTCCTTCCCCTTCTTTGGATTAGTCACTAGAAAAGCTAAATTTTTATTTGGTCTGTTGAGTGATTAGGGAAAATAGTTTCCTTCTCCAGGTAGAATATCCATTGCTCAGTTAATTCTCTTTTATGTGAACAAGCAGTCTTTGAAGGAAATAAAATTACCAACTGGGGAGGAAATTTCAGAAGGATAGGATATTGGCTTATATACAGGTTATTGGCTGGATGATAGATGGTGTTTTTGTAAAAGACTGTTCAGCTGTAAAGGACTTCATATCCTAGAATTAGCTGTCCTGTCTAAAAGAGAACAAAGAATTCTTGATGTAGTATAAAGTGACATCTGAGTCAAAGAAGTAAAATATTTGGAATACTGGAGTAGCTGAGACTTTTGGTCAATAATTTTAGTGGATAAGGTTTCAAATGTGGAAGTGATTTTCTTTTCATAATCCCAGTGAATTGTGGCATGGATAAAATGAATGGAGCGGTTGGAATTGGATTGCTCTCAAAATATGGTAAAGGAGGGTTGAGCCATCTCCATATGGGTCTGCTGTCTTTGGAAGTCATTCTTATTTTATTTGAAAAAGGTTACTTTAATGGCAGATTGCAAAAGACCACAAAAGGGTAGAGCTTCTGGGGAAAGTTTAGGACCTTCATTGAAATTATTTGTTGCTGTTTCTATCAAATAGAATGCCACTTTTATTAGATTGAAGTGAGTAATAATTGGAATTATTTTTGTTAAATTTAATTGATGTGAAGATTTCTAGAATTGTGCTTTATTTTAAATCTATGAATATATTCTACAAATGAGAAACTGAATTGTTTGAGATGTTAAGTAAATATATGTATGAAATATATATTTCAGAAGGAGCTAAAAATATTGTTTTAAGAATTAGATGAAAGTCTGCAGTGTCATTTTAGGCACTTTTTGGAGAGGCACTAAACATGAAATATTTGAGAAGATTAGAGCTATATATCTCTTTGGGTCCTACTAATTGTAATCATGATAATTATCATGCACATTAACTATATTGCTATTCTGAGTTATGTAGTTATAGCATAACTATGACAGAAAGAAAAGTGAATATACTTTAATTTCTAAGTGATCTGATATGCTTTAGTGCAGATTGCTTGAGCTCTGAAATAGTTATATCTGTTTTAAAAATGTAAATATATATCTTTGAACCTGAAGGGAAGAATTTCTCTTTGTAAGGCATATAGCTACGTACGCTTTCTGTGAAAACATAGGAAACAAAATGGAATTAGACATAGAAATGGAATTAGACATAGTGGAATTAGGCTTCTGCTATGCTGAATTGGGAGTGTACTGGCATGCATATTCAAAATTAAGCTAGGATCCAGAGCTTTGCTAAATTCAATGTTATATGGTCTGAGGTGCTGAACTCTGTGTCAGAGTGTCTGGATGAAACACTTGTGCAGTGTTTGGGACAATAGACTCCTAATCCTTGATCGAGTCCATTATACTTTTAGTTTCATGATGGTAATAAGCAACAGACGGGTAGAATCCTTACTGTTAGTTTTTTGAAAAGGTTTTAAAGGCTCTTATCTGTTTCAGGAGAAAAACAATCCTGTTTCAGATAAATGTATTTATTTCTAATGCATAAATCTTAGATGCAGTCCACTAATGAATTGAAGTCTCAGTCAATTTCTTTCCTTTCTTACAGAAATTCCATTACAGTTCATTTAAACATATCTTCAAATGATTCATAATTACTTCAGTTTCAGGAGTATTCATTCTTTACTTTGCATAGAATTATAATGAAACTTTTATTTTATTTTATTTTATTTTATTTTATTTTCTATTATGGATAAATTAATTTTCCCCTGGATCAGGTGCATTAAAACTTAAATCATTTATTACAATTGCTTTTGCAAATTTAGGCACATCTTCCATAATTGAATTTCTTAGACAAGGCCAATGAATGTAGTATTAATTCCATCCACATATAGTGTTTGCCCTAATAAATTTCTCTTATTTGGTCTTTTGATTACAAGTGACACAAATTAGAAAGGGATATATTTTTATTTATCTACTCATTTTGCTATGGGACATGAAACTGATTTTTTTTTGTGGCTCACTGCCAATTTAACAATGCAGTGAACTGTTTAACAGGGGTAAAATCCCTCCTAAATCAGGAAATGTACGATAAAGAGCAATGAATTGTAAATGGAAGCATGAGGACATGCAAACCTTTGGCTGGCAGGTGATTAATTTTTACTTAAAATGAATAATAATAATAATAAACAATCCCAGATTGTACTCCTCATCTATTTTCCTATGGACGTTCCAAGATGGCTACAGCTTTTGCCTACATCTTGCTGCCTGTACAGCAACACCGTAGAGCTCCCACAAAAGTAGCTTTGCTGCCATTATTTTATTTCCCAGTCCTTGACAGTCCTCAACATTTGCATGATTTGTGTAGTATTCACTGCAGCACTGGAATGTAAAGACCAAATAGAGTGTATTTGTAGGCTTGAAGTAATGATTACTCAAAATTACTACCAAGATAGGAAAATGTAGAGAAATATTGTAGCATGCTGAATGACATGCAACAGAGAACTGAGAGCAATCTTATCTTGCCTGAACATGGGCTGGACGAGCATGAGTGATCTGGAAACATCTAAATGGCAGCAGCTTCTTTGTGCAGGAGAGGATCTCACTAGTGCTGTCACATTAAATATGTCAGTGCTCCTTCTGACTTCACCTTTTGCCATAGAAACTTTATTAACAGCATCAAGTTGTGCCAGAGGAGGTTTAGACTGGACATTAGCAAGAATTTCTTCATGGAGAGAATGATTAAGCATTGGACTGCTTAATCCTCACCCAGGGAAGTGGTGGAGTCCCCATCCCTGGAGGTATTTGAGAAATGTGTGGATGTGTCACTAAGGGACTTGGTTTAGTGTCAGGACTCAGTAGGTCAGGTTGAAATTTGGACTTAATTCTCCTGAAGTTCTTTTCCAACCCAAATGATTCTATCCAGGGAGATTACACTTAGAAAGCAAACCTACAGCTACATATACAAAAACTGTCTTAGTAAAAATATTCTCTGATGAACATCAAAGGAGATTTAGGAACTTTTTAAAACTGTTCTCTCTCTTTTGTGATTTAAAACCTGCAAATCTGACATATAAAAGTTCATTGCAGGTAATTCTCTTTCTGCTTCCCTATTCTACCCTGGGAAGGGGTCTGCTTTAGTTTCTCTGTTTTATTTATTGCTCTTCCTTGCTATTATTTAGGGTCACTGGAATACGAATTCCCTTGCTGCAAACCAATTTAGACTGTACAGGTGTTCTATATAAACAGGACTGGAGTGCTCCCTAAGCCCAGTCTGCCTAACAGCCCCACCACACTACAGCTATTGCCTTAAACTCTGGCTCTGTTCTCAGAGCAGATCAACTCTCCAGTCCAGGAAACTCCAGCAGGTTTTGCACTAGCTCAGATTTGAGCCCTTCCCATATGGAATGGGAATGCATCAGGGTTGGTTCCTGGAACTGAAACCTCAAACCAAGCCGAGCTTCAAAAGCAGCAGGTTAACCATGGCCTTACAATCCCTTGTATGACTTCAGACGCAGATGCCTGAATGCAGAGGGATTAGATGAGAGAATATACCTGCAACCTCTTCAGCAGTGCATATACACAGAATAGAACATGAAATTAATGTAGATGGTGGAATAATGATTTTGAAGTTTTGTGAGTGAAGTCTGCTTGCTTCCAGTCTGCTTATGACCTCACCATCCAAGATGTCATACTCATTTCATTAAGGCTGATGGAATAAGGACATTAGTTCTTGCAGATAAAGACTGATTACTTAAATCTTTAGAGTCAGCATAAATTTGGCTCTGTATCTCATCTGGCAAGCACATTTCAGCAACTCTAGCATATTTCTTATTCTCCCATATCTTTCATTTTTAAGAACTGTGTTTTTTTTTTTTTTTTTTTTTTTTTTTCAGGTGAGTGTGCTTCACCCATCATGTTAATTATTTCTTGCTCTTTAAGAAACAATACTAAAACCCTTCTTGAATCTGTTTAAGTCCCTCCCTCTGCAGTTCTGTGTGGAGAAAGACCAGTCTTCTGCAACTCACAGTGTGAGACCAGCTTTGTGAATACATGATTTGCTGAGAAAAATAGAAGTGCTCTCCTAGGTGTTTCAATTACAGTCAATCCAAGCAGACACCTGCATTTAAGGTTACACGCTAATTCTTTTAATGCTTCTAAGTCTTTTAACAGTAAAGGTAGACATAGCAATTTGTTGCTATTTCTGAATCTAAGGGAGAAACAAGCTTCCAATGAGGAAAGGAATTCATGCATTTCATACATTCTAAAGTGGAATTTTATTTCAGATACTCTTGGATCAGATAATCACGGTCTGTGGTCGTTGACACTGAACTAGATACTCACCAGACACTGCTTTCCCTCACAACAATAATGACTTCTCTGCCAGCAAAATAGACTTTTTTGTGTCATTTTAATTTTGGTTCCCAGATCTGTAAATACAATCGAGTCTCATAAACAAAAATAAAAATAGCACAAAGGACTTTGAACCCCTGCGAGATTTCTTGTTCTGGTAGAATGTATGTAATATGTGCCCAGGACCACGTCCAGATGGCTTTTTGAAGATGTCCAAGGAGAGAGACTCCATGACCTCATTGGACAACCTGTGCCAGTGTTCAGTCACCCTCGCAGTAATGTATTTCCTGATGTTCAGATAGAACCTCTTTTGTTTCAGTTTGTGCCCATTGCCTCTTGTCCTGTCACTGGGCACCACTGGAAAAAGCCTGGCTTTGTAGTCTTTATAGTCTTCCTTTAGGAATTTGTACACATTGATGAGATCCCCCCTGAGTTTATTCTTCTCCAGGCTGAACAGTCCCAGCTCTCTCAGACTTTCTCATAGGAGTGATGCTCCAGTCCCTTTATCATCTTTGGTCTCCATTCTGTGGTCTCTCCCCACTATGTCCCTGTCAGTCTTATACTGGGTGACCCAGAACTGGACACAATATTCAAGGTATGGCCTCACCAGTGACAAGTAGAGAGTAAGGATCTCCTTCTTACTCCTCCTGCTGGTAACACTCCTGCTAATGCAGCCTAGGATACCATTAGCCTTCCTTATGGCAAAGGCCCATTGCTTGCTCATGTTCAACTTGGTGTCTATCAGGATGACAAGGTCCTTTTCTGCCAAATTGCAGACTGGTTCTTATCGGTGTGTATAAATACCTGAGGGGAGGTGCAAAGAAGATGGGAACAGGCTCTCTTCAGTTGTGTCTAGCCTGTTGGCCCCCAGCAAGTGCTGGTGCCTGGGGTTGTTCCTCCCCATGTGCAGGACTTTGCACTTCCAAGTCTGTGTTGAACTTCATGAGGTTCCTGTCAGCCCATTTTTCCAGCCTTTTGAGATCCCTCTGGATGGCATCATGACCCTTTGGCTTATCAGCCACTCCCCCAGTTTTCCAAGATCAGCAAGCTTGCTGATTTTACACTCTGCCCCATCATCCAGACCATCAATGAAGATGTTGAATAGGATTGAAATTAGTTTTGACCCCTGGGGTACAACGCTAGTCACTGACCTCAAACTATACTTTACACCACAAATTACCACCCTCTGGACCCAGGACTTCAGGCCACCTCACTGTCTACTCATCCATCTTTTACTTTATCAGCTTTTCTATGACGGTGCAATGGGAGGCGGTGTCAGAAGCCTTACAGAAGTTGCAGTAGACAATATCAAATGCTCTCTCCTCATCTGCAGCCACTCATTGAACCACATAAGATTATCAAGTTGGTCAAGCATGAATAGGTGTTATTGCCTAGGGAATTGCATTCCCAGAAGGCAGAATGATCAGCAGGATGTATGAGAATAGTCTTGGGGAACTGTGATAAAAGGCTGAGACAAGATGTGACACAGGGCCTCCAGTCTTTGAATAAAGTTAAGTGAAATGAGTGTCATTTCCCCCATAATAGTAGCCATAAATACTTTCTTGGAGTCAATAACATTTAGATCAAGATAGTCCTTTCTTGCAAAAAATTAAAAGGATAAAACACCTTTCTCATATCTAACCAGAACATTCATTTATCTTGTAGGATACCATAATTAATATTTTTGTCTAGTTTTTAACAGACGGATAAAACAGATGATTTCTTAGACCGTTTTAGCTCTTGGGCCATGAGGGCTTTAGGAACAGGGTTGTTCAGCCCTTCTTATTGGGGGTATTCTGCTTTGGGTAAGCAGTCAGCTATTACTGGTTTAAAGAGAGAATAGTTCTGCAGTTGGTGATAAAGGCATTCAGAATACATAGATAGCCATCCCTGTATGAATGAATATTTAAGGATTTTATACAAAGTAGACAAACCTTAGCAAGAGAGAAAAGATTCTTAAATATTCATCAGGACTGGGATTCAGGCTTGGGTCTCTCTGGTGAATGCCCTAACAACCAGTCTGCAGAATCCTTCTGTTTCCTCTATTGCTCCCTGAGTTGCTAAATATTTCTTACAAAATAGAACAGCTTCACAGGTAGACCATGAGAGAGCTTTTCCTCAGAGTGCCACACAGACTCATGATTAAGCACAGACTTAAATTCAGACTTCTGCCACAGATCAAGCAGAAAGAGAAATTAGTACTTTGGTTGCCTGCATCACAGGTGAAGACACACCATTAGATTTCTAAATGTGAAAGGAAGCATGTCTTTCTCAAGTACTTTATGTGGGATTGCAATTTCAGCCAGGATATCATACTATCAAATTGTGTCAAGAGTCTAGAAAAGTCTATGTTGTGCATTCTATTGTGCCTGAGGAATTACTAAGTATTATTCTATGGCTGAAACATTGGTAATCTGGGGACTTTAAAAGGGAAAGAGGTGGTGGATTTGCAAAAGTCAGGTTTTCTAAGTGCTGGATTTTAGCACACAAAGTGGTATGTGTGCCCTAATTCCCTTCTTTGAAAATCAGTCCCTAATATGCATGATCTCTTTAATAGAAATTATTCTTAAAATATAAACACAGTGTCAGATCACTTTCATCTTTTGAAAAAAAATATCAAAAGAAATAAAGACTTTTTTCTCCATTAGTGACATGTTTATCATTTTTCTTGTAGAACTTCTATGTCATGATTGCTCATTAAAAACAGTGTCTAGGGCACACAGCCCTTCCTCGAGTTGTAAGGTTTCCCTATTTGCAGGTTTGTACTTAATCATTTTCAGTGTCTGAAGCAGAATGATAAGCAGGCACTATCTGGATGGTGGTGTTTTAAAAAAAAAAAAAAAGGTGACACGGAATAGAAAATGAAATGTCAACTTGACCCAGCTCATTTTTTTCAGGAATTGGAGCTACTTGCAGTCACATTAGTCAAGATTTTGCTGATTACAAGAGTCATTAGTAAAATTTGTTAAAAGCTCATATTTAGAAGAGCATTTTTGTTGAAATTTGCTGTGGGCACAAAAGCACAAATCCTTCTTGCTATCAACAAGCAAATGTCCATAAACATTTAACCAAAATGAAAACAAAACAAAACAAACAAACAAAAACAACAGAAAATGAAGGGGGAGATAAGGAAAAAAAGTAAAAGAATATAGCAACAGTTAAAATGTTGTGCAGTGCATAGCTATAGTTTGAGGGAGAAAAATCAGCAGCTTAAAGATATTCTTATAGCAAACTCTTACTTCTGTAATAACAACAACTCTCCTTCCATAGGCTTTTATATTTTCATTTATGTTGTCTTTAGTTTGATTGCGATCAGGGACCATGCCTTCTATCTGCCTGTGAAGTATGCAGAAGGATTTGGCTTATTTTTATGTAGAATTTGACATTTGTTATGTATGTTATGTTTTATTTTTTTATATATTTATATTGATGGACTTGAATTATAGGATGCCCCTTATAGACTATTTCTGTCATCCAAAGCAAAATACTAAAACCTGTTGTTGGCTTTTATGGATCTTAGTTAAGCAAAATTTCTCATCTCTGGAAGATTCACATGAGTAAAGGTGGAATGAAGATTTGATTAAAAAATATCTCTCTATATTATTTTGTGTTCTAGAGTTACATCTATTTTCTTCACACACTGTAGAATAGAGTGTCCAGGGAGATATGACGAAAGCAATGATAAAATTAACTTACATTAACTGTAGTAAATCTCACATATAGCAATGTTTGTCTTTGAGGGGAGAGAAAAGGCAAAAAAAAAAAAAGGCAAAAAATAACAGTTCTTTTGTGTGTGTTTGTATCTCGTTTAGTGGTTAGAAAAATGCTATTGGACAGACAGATTTATGAAAACTGTATTTTCGAGAGAAAGAGAGCTGGATAATTTCTTTTAGCTTTTTCATAGAAAACATCTTTCTCCTCACGCTCAGAAGGCAAGCACCTTAACACCATTCCACATTATATATTCTCCTGAAAGCAGATTATGCCTTAGATGACTGAGAGTTACTAACAAAAAACAAAATCTTTGTACTGCTACAGGATAAGAAGCTTGAAAATGTGGTTGTAAAGAACCAACACAGTGAATCAAGGACAAAGGAAACATTTCTGTGTAGACATCACTTTGTTTCCACATACTATAAGATAGCAACAGCACTTTGTCCCTTGGTACACTTTCCTTAGCATGTTGATTAGGGTCAAAGCTATATTTTTGCAGTGAGTCTCCTGAATACTTCTGCTTGCTGTTCTTTGGTAATCACTGTGGTGATGTCTTGAGGGATTCTTGCTCTCCGTCCTTCCTCACCCATCCTAACTGTCACTGCAGGGACTCTGTTCACAACCAAGGAGATGTGGCTAGGACACATTTCTGTAATGCAACCTTGAGCTGCACTGGGACTTCAGAACACAGCAGAGTACTGTATGGGAACCTAGAGGATTGAAAGCTACTTCAGGAACCCCTGCATCACTATGCAGCTCTAGTTGCAACCCAGCGTCTGGATGAAATCTGTTTTAAGCAGTAAAATAACAAAGAGATTTTCTACACTCTCTAGATCACTGATCACTGTGTTTTGACTATTTTTAATATCATGTGTTGCTAATCCATCGGTTCCATTGTCAAATGAAAGCCAAAACCCCCATAGTTTACCCATGGCAATTTCTTTACATATAGTATGAAGAAATGGAATTGGCCCTATTTGCTTTTTGCCAGAACAGTTTGTTATTCTAAATATTTCTTCACCCTTGCCAGAGTACCAGCAAAATAATTTTAAGTAATCTGTTGAAAATAATAAAAATATTTAACTGTTAATGTATAAACAATTCAAACACATTACAGACTCTCTTGTTATGGTTCTAAAATCATTTGGGCTTGAAATTAAGATTGGCAAACCATGACTGTATTTAGTAAAGAGAAAATGAAGTATTAATTGTTCTGTTTTTCAATATCCAATCTGAGAGTTGAATATCTAATCGGTGTCTTCTGTAACCTCTAACTGATATAAGATTTTGCTGCTTTGGAACTGTTCACAGAGTTCCAAACATGCCTTAATCTTTATTTATTTATTTATTTATTTATTTATTTATTTATTTTGCATTCGCATTGAGTGTTCCAGCTTACTTTTCAGCTTTGCTGCTCCTGCCATTTTCAGTGAAATGATAACAATAATCTGAAACTTTCAGTATTTCACTTCCTTTGAAGTTCTGAATAATGGATATTTTGAGGGAAAATGCTGTTCAGGGACTTCTCTAAAATAAGATGTACTAAGACACAAATAGAGTTTTGACTTAGCTGGCCTACTTCTGAGATCTAGGGCCTGATTCTGCTCATTAGGTTAGAGTTAAAGTCAATGACATTCCAGTGGTAGACGTGGACAGTGTTCCTTCTGCTAAAGTATTTTCTGTTTTGCTTTAAACTATGTTTACTACCTGTAAATTATGCATTTAAATGTAAAAAGATATGTTGTGGCCCTTGTAGCAGAAAATATGCAAAGATGAAATCACAAAACTTCACAACTGACAATAGGTAATAATACTCAAAAAACTAGTATTTTGTGAGTATTTTAGGATAACTTTTTTCTATTTAATACAAGATATTCGATGATTATTTTCAGCATCAGACAGTGTGGAATCAGTCTTAGATTGAAAATAAAGTCTTTTTCAAATACCTTGGTTGGTTTGTCATTCCTGTTTCTAATTGTTAAATTCTGCATAAATAACTATAGGCAAATAATTTGCAACTCAGACCTGATGAAAATGCCAATAAAGGAGAAAAAGGAGAAACTGGAAATTTCAGTAAAGTATAAGAACAGGCATTCTGAGTCAGGCCAAAACTTTCCTTGCCCACTTTTTCTGGTTCTGACTGTAGGCAATTATGGACATCCAAGGAAAACACAGGAGGCTATAATGATGCATCCTCAGTTATACTTCACCTGCCTTGACAGGGATGAAACTCAATGAAATTCCTGAGCCAGAAATTGGTATCCTTGTGTATTGTGGTCAGAAATAGATATCGTTATCTGATAATGCTTACAGATCTTACCAACTTAATACTGCATCCACTAGCCCTACCTTCAGAATGATACCCTGATGTTAGGACTTAAATGAACGATTTGAAATGCTGTCCAGTTGTAGGAGAAGGACCATGAGATACACCACCAGTAAGGAAATGATCCATGTTATTTGAAGAGAATCAAATTTCCTGAAATATGGTTAAGTAAGCTTAAAAATATCGTATTCTGAATTCTCTTTCTCAGCATTCCATCTGCCTGCCATCTAACCAGATGCCTCATACTTCTTTAGACTAAATGAAAATAAATTAAAAAGAATAAAATCGGTACTGATCTATTTTGTGCATCCTCAGTAAATGAAAAAGTAGGCTTTACTAGCAAATAGATTCAGACAACAGCACCACTGAATACTTAAATATAAACCTGTTATCCATAGTCATTTGTTAATTAATGGTCCGCACAAGTAGACACAAGGGGGAAGAAAACAGAGGTAGAACTCTTTGAAATAGAATTAATACTGGAATACTAACTACATAGTTTTTAAGAGGTCAGTCAGGAGAATAAGATGAATAATGAACTGTCTTAAAATTGCTTAGGAACTGATGGACCTGTGGATATGTGCATCAGTTCAGTATGGAAATGAAAGAATGCCTGTGTGGGAGGGAAGGGAAAGTGCAATATTTGTCTTTATCTATTTACTACATGTTCTTTCTCCTTTTCTCTATTTTCATATACTTACACATACAGTATTTATAAGACACTACTTGATGCCAGCTATGATTCTACGATTCTGTGATTCTAATCTAAACATATTTTGAGACATACCTTTCTGAAAGCATGTGGTAACTCAGGTAGAAAAAATGACAGCCTGGAGCAGTATTGAGGAGAAAGAATATTGTTGTTAAAGCACCAAAGAGGGGACTTGGGAGATCTGGGTTCACTTTTCAGAGCTGCTGAGAGCTGTGATATTGGGAAAGTCACTCAGGAGTATGCTCTTTCCTCATGTTCTGAAATTCCTTAGCCTCTTCCATACTTCTGAAAACATTTTCCATAAACTGTCATCACCATTTTTGTCTTTATCACAGTCTTCTAAGGTAAACAGAAATACTTTTAATCTTGGGGCTTGTGAAAAGTCAGTCTGAGATTTCTGAAAAACAGTAAAAACTAAAAATGTGGAATAAAGATTGCAGCATCTAACTTTTAGATGCCTTGGTGCCTAATGGGATCCAGAGCTTGACGTGGGGCCTTGCTCTCCATATGTTTCATGGAGAGAGGCACCTAAGATAACAATTACTGCAAACATCCTTATGGCTCTAGAGGTTTTAAGTACACTTCAGTTATGTGCAGCAATTAGCTGCTGCAGGAGAGTTTGTCTGGCTCACAGTGGTCAAGAGAAGGTGTTGTTTTTTAGTGTTAAACACTGTGCTGTGCACCTCTATGAAGATGCATCCTATAATTTCTTGGAAACCTAACATAAGTGGATTGGGATGCCATCCATTCATAGATTTCGAGTGTACTGATTTTAAGTGTTTCCACAGCTGTAGGAATATCCTAAAATCTTCCTTACTACCAAGCAGGATAGGAGTTTATTTATGAAAGTCTGAAGCAGGGAACACTGTTATAAATACATAGGTGTCAGAAATGAAATACCCTATTACAGAATTAAATTTTTTTTTTCTTTTTACAAGCATATTTTGTGTACTTAGGATGCATTTACCAGGGATGGATTTTTATTTGGAGAGGTATATTGGCTTGAATCATACCATAAACATAACTTGGGGCTCATTCAGTTTATTAGTCTTAGTAGTCTTAGTACTGAATTCCAGAAAGACATAATTTCTCCTTAGCTGTTGACTCTTTTCACTTGACTTTTGACAAACCCTTATGACTCAGTCTTTTATGTCTGAATGTACTTTCAGCAAGTTATTATACCACCTTGAAAGACAGATCACGTTCTTTCCCCAGGAATTTGTTCACAAATAGTGTAGTCTTTAAGTTTAATGGCTTATATGGAGATATGTATTCTTATGCCAATGCTTGTAAATATTGACACAACTGCTTAAACTTGGCAGCCATGCTTTACAGAAGAGTAAAACCTTTTCTATTACTGGTTTTTACCTGAGATCAGGTATGCTGTATGGCACCATGCACTTCATAGAAATGGCCGACAGGGTAGTTGGTTGGTCTTAACACTAGTTCTTTTGAGTAGTATGCCAGTAAAAATAAACAGATCTATGCAGAAAATCAGCAAATTGTACTGATATGCAGATGTAACTTAAGTCTTGACACTGTCTGGAACTTTTGAGCTTAAATGTGCCTGTAAGGAGATATGTGTGGTTGTAAAGAAGTATGAAATGGTTGTCACCAATGTGTGGGCTGAATTGAGGAAACTTTTCATGTAAACTTCTGTGAAGCGTTTTTCCTGTGATGTGATGATTTTGGCAAAGGGGTTTCACTTCGCACGCCTTCTGCTCATTTCTGCATGACATCATCACTTAGTCTGTCACTTGTTTTGGTAAAAGCCTGCACAGAGCCAGGCTTTCCACTAGAAACTAATCTGGCTAGTAATAACCTACCCTTAAATACAAAGGTTTGCAGAAGGTAAAGCTGTTAAATTCTAAGTGGGTATATAATGAACTATAATATATTATTACCACTAGGTATTTTGTAGTATGAAGGCTGACATTAGATGATTAAAAGCTTTATACAGGAATTAACATGTTTTTTGAGGATCTTAAGTGTAGGGATTGGGTATCTGCTTTCCTGAGAGACTGGTCTACATGTCCTTCATGCTATTTCCAGAACCTTATTCCACCCTCCTTGTTAATACAAATAACAATTTTATATATTGAATGCTAAAGATAACTAATAAAGGTCATCTGTATGACCTTGTTTTGTAAAGTCTAGATAATTGAAATAGACAAATATACTGTCAGAATCACAAAGCTCTGTTTCTGACACCACCATCAAATACCAGAATAATGATTATGATGTCAAAAGGTTTGATTTCCCATGATCAAATACTAAGAGTAAAGTATTAGCCATGAGAGAAAGAAGTTTTTTTTTTTTTTTTTCTAAACATGCACTTGTATAATGGCACCATGACTGTACAACAAGGACTATACAATAAAAAAATGAACAGAAGCCAAGACAAAAAATGAAATTAGAACCTCAGATTTGATTTGTCTGGTTTGGTTAGATTGGTTTAGTATTCTGTCTTACCTGATAATTCTTGTGGAATTGTCTTTATGTTCTTGAAAGAGTACTGAAGAGTAGGATATCATATTACTTTTCCCATGTTCTCCTCTTTTAATCCACTGAAGGAAAAAGTAAGAGAAATAAATTGGTATAATATCTTGCTGACTATTATTCTGAAATTTTATGAAGAAATGGAAAGTCAGTGATAATGATTCTTTTCGCATTCTCTTGCCTCTTCTCCCAGAAGAATAAAATAAAAAATCATGTCTTCAAAGTCTAATATTCTCATGAAAAAGTTAAATTAACTAAACTTAAACCTATATTTGCTGTGTGGAGGAAAAAGCTGAGATAGCTCCTAAGCAAATTGTAGCTCTTGAGCTCATTCTCTATCCTCTTTTTGTCAGGTTACTAAGAAAAAAAGAGCAGAGAAAGACAACAATAAATACCGTATACATAAGCAACATAAGAAAAGCATTATGATTACTCATAATAATGGACTAGTTTCAGATGCTGACTTTCCTTTGAACATCAGTGCAGTTACAGATGTCAGGATAAGGATGGGTATCTGAGTACTAGATTTTTGAGTAAGTGATAAGTCAAGGATGGCAATGGAAGATGGGCATACAGTTTAGTATCACTCCCAGCAACAGCGGCTGTGGTGTCTTGAAAGAGAGAACCTTCCTTCTGCCTTGAGTAGTCGTATGAGTGAGCATCAGGTGAGGATAATGAAAGGCATACAATCTTGTCCTGTGACTACTTGCACCTTTTAGTCAAAACTATATTAGAAATCTCTGACATTTCATTGTTGTGTGTGGGATTAATAAAATAAAAATAAATAAATAAATAAAAACTTGTCTGATTCTATTTTTAATTTACAAAAATTAGTCTCTAGGACTTGCAAAAAATGTGTAAAAATGTGTGGTGTAATTTTACATTTGCAGCAAAAAGAAGTTTATTTAAAAAGTAAGAAGCTGTTAAAAAAGACTGCTTTTTCTGCCATTTGCCAATCAGTTAAGATCCTTTAAGGGAAGAAGAGAGGATACAAGAAAAAGTGTTTATCTGAACCTACTGTTAAGTAGTACAGTAATCAGTTTTCAGAGAAACATAAGTAAGATTGACTTTCCTTTATCCCCAAGAGAGCTGTGCTGTGATCCATGATTCTTGTATAACCCCTGTTTACATTTCACTGCCTTCAGGTATTAAATAGAGCTTAATAGAGCTTGTGGCAGCAGAATGACTAATTACTTGAGCTTCTGACCCTGTTCTACTCTGGAAAGATGGAGTACCTATTGACATGGGTGCACCCACCCCTGTGTTTTGACTGTTGATCATCCCTTGGCAGCCACCAGCTGAAGTGAGCACTACTATAACTGTGAAAATTATGCAATTGTGTGTGCTGAAATTATGCACCAATGAAGAACTGAATTAAAGGCTTATGTTTCAAAAGGACTTGGGATGAAAGTCTGTCCTTCATTTATATTACACATTGATGTACACTCTTTCTTAAATCAATCTTCTCAATTTGTCATACCACCAAGACAGGCTCTGCTGCACTGTTCCCTTACTTTAGATTTCTCTTCTTTATTAATGGTAGGTTTTGTGTTTTGTCATGAGCCTTTCCATCCATCTGGGATGGCAGTGAATTCAATGAAATGAATACCATCAATGGATTTTTCATCATTTTAAGGGATTTTTTTTTTTTTCAGTCTCTGCTTTGTATGAAAAAATAGCCCTCTCAAGTTCAAAAATTAAAATTTGATGTAAAAAAAAAAAAGAGGGAAGGGCATATTTTTATTTCTTTTTAATACTTCATTACTGTCAACATCATACAAATTACCGATACCAAGTTGCTATTGTAGGTTTGTGCATGACCAGCAGACTGTGTGAACCAATGTGTTTATAGGCATTTATTTGAAATTCTGACTAGTTTATAAAAAAACATTTCATTTTTTTCCAATGCAAAAAATAATCAAGGTAAAGCAAGATTTTTACTGTTAGGTTTTCTCTTTAACTCATGACTTTTTGTCATAGAATATGACTATTGGAGAAGAGGAAAATTTAAGTTGTATAAGGTATCTGTTTTGGATGAAAGCATTACAATATGTTAGGGGCTGTCTTTGATGTTGTATTCAATAAGGGATTGTCGCAATTCTCCAGGTAGTTACTGAACATGCCATGTGGGCTTCCAGAACATTATCAGACTCTACAAATAGCAAGGCTGGAGGCAAAAGTTTTGCAAATCCTCTTCTAATGAAGTGAAAGACAAATGGAGCAATGTTTGTCTCTTTGTGATCCAGGAAGGAGCATTCCACAGAACAAATGGATTGTCAGCACCATATGTCATCTGTCTTTTCTGTCTCTACTGGAGAGGACTGTCACATGTTTTGTATAGCACTTGAATGATAAATATGGCGTATATGCCTTGTGTACTTGTTCCCAGTGATTGTATTCTACATTCTAGAGGGCAGGCCTGTCATCCAGAGGGAGCTAGACAGGCTGGAATAGAGGACTATTAGAAACCTTAAGAAATTCATCAAGGACAAATATAAAGTTGTGTATCTGGGAAGACATAATCCCTTTCAGCAATACATGCTGGTGGCTGACTGGCTGTCTGAAAAGCAGCTGAAAAGGGCCTGTGAGTCTTTGTAGACAGCAAATTGAACAGCTTGGTTGGGAATGAGAGACAGCAGATTGTGGGCAGATGAGATTTTAGTGCATACATTGCATTAACATGGACTGAATGTAAGGGAAAACTTCTTCAAAATGAAAAGAATGAAACATTGGAAAAAGCTGCCCAGAAACATTGTATTCTCTTCATCTTCGGATATTTTCAGGATCAGTCTGGATAGATACTTGAACAAGCCAGTATAATTTTACAGCTGACCATGCTCTGAGCAGGAAGTTGGACTTGAGACTTCCAGGGGGCCCTTCCAAGCTGAACTATCACTATGATCCTGTTTTAAATATCAGTAAGTTCCTGGATGCTAATGCATTGGGTAATGTACCCTTTGTTTTCAATTTTATTATTACTTCTTTGTTCTGTTAGAGAAAATGTATTACAGTAAGCAAAACTATTATAAAGTTGTGTCAAGCATCTAGCAGTTACTCAAGACAGGCAATGACCAAAATCTCAATGCTGAGGACCTTAAGTAATTTGAATAATTTTATAAATCTTTCTATATTCTTACCTGCAAGAAGAATAAAAGAAATTGTTAAAACTCTATACCTTTCATTGCTATTTTAAGAACTTAGATGTGTTTCAATTTTCTTGAAGACCTGAAGCTGAAGTTTTGTTGCCTGTTTTATAGAAGCCTTTGCCAGATTTTATGGATGTGTTTCACATTGTGAAAAATAGAAGTAAAAAAGCATGACTTGCAAGATGTCATTTAAAATGAGTAGAATAAAACAGAAGACTGATCTCTTCTGAAACCCAGCATTTACACACAGATTTCAAATAAGGAGAATTATTTTCCACTGTCTGCTCTTTTATGTTGCCTTTCCTTTTTACAGCACTTCTCCTTTGCTCTCATTTGCTTTCATTTCATACTTTGGTACAGAGTTCAGAGGAAAGGAATGGCCTGAGGCCCTGATTGTATATGTATATTGTGAATATGGGCCAAAAAAATGTTTCCAGTAGTCCAAAGGCATTCGATTCTCATGGGCAGAACACATAAGAGTTCTTTTATGAAAAAGCTTTTTGCATCAGTAGTATAGGTTTAAATAAGTTTGAGGTGTGAATTTATTTTAAAAATGATGTAGAAAGCTATAAGAAAATGACAGAAAATTGTTCTTAATAGAAATCACATTTTAAAATCAGTTCTTGTATGGCCTACAAATCGAGTTCTGGAAGTAATATTGCAGTAATAAAGTCCCTTCACTTTAGTTTTGTGCTGAATGTAACTCCGTTGTAAAAAAGTAGAAATGGCTATCAAGTATTGCTCTAACATAATTTCTTCTGGAGAAGTAAAAAGTTGTTGAAACGCTGCCTGAAGCTCAGGCAGTCTGTTTAAAGATTGCGTGGTCTCATCTATACCATTTGTGTAGGGTTATTCTTTAAAAGAAAAATAAAACAAAACAAATCAAACAAACAAAAAAAAACCACAACAATGTTCAGTGCTTTTCTGGTACTACATGAATTATCTTTAATAGATTGACATATATCAACTCCCTGATTTAACTGATTCTACTTTCAGGAAAAGTTTCTATAATAATGCTGGAATAAATGATAAATGATATCCTGCCTTGTTATACAATATCTCTCTGTGCTTTTTAGATCATATATATATATACATAGATCATATATATATACATATCATATATGTGTGTATATATATATACACACATCGAGAGTTTTACCTGAGTCAGCAGTAGGTCTTTTTATTGACTTATCTGTTTTTTTTTTTTTTTTTTTTTTTTTTTTAGCAAGCTTTTAGGTTTAAGAGGCTTCCAACATCAACCAGACTTCCAAGTTTTGAAAATTAAGTTTCTTTAACATTCTGAATATACCTAGTGGCAGGGAATCTTACAATGAAGCCATTTCAAGTGATTTGGTTTGAGGATCTCAGAGGAAGAACTTAGAATGTGACTGCTTAAATGGAACATTAGGTTTTAAAATATATTTCCCCTATTATTTCCACAGTACAAGAGGAAATAACTGTAAGGAACTT
The DNA here is from genome assembly GCF_009769625.2 of Cygnus olor. Classification (NCBI taxonomy): domain Eukaryota; kingdom Metazoa; phylum Chordata; class Aves; order Anseriformes; family Anatidae; genus Cygnus; species Cygnus olor. Next base: position 19,149,500 of record NC_049173.1, read on the forward strand.
TGATTTAATTAAGGAACTCTCTACTAATCTGTAGCTATGGAATAGACAAATGTTGATTGAGATATATGTTTTTTCTTTTGATTCCTAATAACACATTCTGACTTTAATAAAATCCTTGTATTGGCTTTTCTTGAATTGCAATCCTTGTTTTAATGAAAGGTTGGACTAAGAAGCTTGAAGGCCTAGAAAGATCTGCACTACTGAGTCTAGTCTTCTGCTAGAGTAGGGCCTGTACAATCGTGTCTGGCTAGAATGGATTTAAGGAAGACCTTCCAATAAACTTTTGACTTGCATCATCACCCTGGCCAAAGCCACAACAATTTGCATGTCAGGAAGAAAACACAGTATTTCAGATTCCTGGAAGCTATTCTTTATAAAAACTCCCAGATGACTCCAGGAAGCAGGCTATGCATTATTTAACAGTATTTAATAACATCACATGAGTGAAGTATTTCTGCTGGATGTTGAGTGATGTTATTTTAAAATCATATATGTGAGCAGAAAATCTCAACTGCATTTTCAACAATTTAAAATTGCTGGGCAAACCAGTAAGCATTCTGACCTGTGGCAGCTGTCCATGCATTGGTGGAAAGTAAAACACTAAGCAAAACAACCTCAACTCAGAGAAAAATTATGTGTTAAAAATGAAAATGCCTTTTTATTCCTCTTGGGCTATTAAAGGAAGCTTGAGGTATGGGATTAATTCATTGTATTGTGTATACTGCTAACAATTATTTGATTGAAGTCTTTCACTTTTCCCTGTTTATACAGTATCACAACAGCAAAAAGATTCTACGGCAGACTTGATTTGTTTCTGTTGAGCAAGTTCTTTTCTCTCAGTTCTATGATGGAAACAGCTTCAGAACCTTGCTTCTCCTTGGAACAGAGTAGTCTTTATCTTGTTAGTGGAAAAGGACTTGTATTCATGTTGAATGATGTTTAGGTAGGAAGGACTTCGTGTGGTAGCTGCATTGATGAAAACTGATTCTTCTGTGCTAATAATTTGAACCTATACTTTCCCAAAATCTGAGGTTTTGGTTAATAATTTTGACATTTCTGTCTTTGTTTCAGGCTGCACATCACATTTATCATATCCTCTTCTTTTCACTTTCCCAAACTTCATGTTCTTTTTCCTATTTATCTTTTATTTTAATTGGGCCTCAGCTGCTCCTTCATGCTGTCAGTTTTGAAATGTTCCCCAGTCTTTCTTTGATGCTGCTCTTTACAGAAATTTCAGACTTACCACCTGAGCCTGACTGAACAATAACTAATTCATCTTCCCATGTAAGCGCTTTTATAGGTATTATTTCTGGGATCTTCAGTCATATTATGGAAGGGAAAATTACACCTTGGCTCTCTCTTTTCATATTTAACAATAAATTTCAAAAAGCGATTCTTATAGCAAAAGTAACATTTCATTTACCTTACACTTTAAATGAAATAACACTTTCTAAACAATACTACTCCTAATGAACAATAAACTAAAGCCCTCCATATTTACTCAGTCTTCACCAAGTGAATCTTCCATTAATTTCAAAGTAAAAGGTGTTTTTAAGAAATAAATTGGAGGGTGCTGCATATTCTCATACTTGTTATTTTTAAAATAGGGTAGTATGTTTCACAGGTAACTAATTCCTCACAAACCTACACAGACCAATGATCAGCATTCTTTGTCATTTGAAGATATTATAGGTTTTATGAACCTGGTACACTTAATGAAGGTATTTTTTGTTTGTTTGTTTTTTCCCCCTCTGTATGTCAGAAGCAATAATAACGTATGTAGCTCCATTTTTTATCTAATCATTTTTGGAACCCAAGATTTGTAAGAAATGGTGTTTGGCCTTGTGAAAAAAAAAATCCTCTCAAAAAAGGGACAAAAATAACCATATTTAGTATCTTTGTTAGTAAATGTCATTGAACATATCAGGCTGTTAATAACCACAGAAATAGAATTATCCATTTATTTCTTGAGAGGCTGGTCCTATAGGTCAAACTGGGATGTGCTGCAATTTTAGAAGGCTGTACTACTACCATCTCTTCTCTATCCTTGCTTTGTAAAGGCTCTAGGTATTGTCAGAGTAGCAGCTTTGCTACTTTGGGGGTTGGACCCAATGATCTCTTAAGGTCCTGTCCAACCCCTACAATTCTGTGATTCTGTGAATAAGAACATTTTTCCCTCTGCCAGTGTTCATGGTGACCTGCACAATTTAATTACAAGTACTATAATAAATACAAAATAAAAGTTATGTAAGTTACTGAAAAAAAGTCTATAGACCTGTCTATAAAAAACAAAAACATACTAAACTTCTAACTAAACGTAAAAGGCAAAGCACTAAAAAACATTTTAAAAATGTATTTGGGTATCTGACACCAGAGTTTAGTGACTGGCCCCAGCCCTGACAGAAGAACTCAACTGTGCTGTTACTGAAATGACTTCTAATCTGGAGGTGTTTAGTCCTGCAATTCCTGTAGTTCCAAAGTGGGATTTCTACATGTTCTGAGGGAATATTGAAGAAGTCAGGTCGCAGAAGACACAGTCGTGTGACACACTGACTTTGAGAGAGGCCAGCCGAAGATGTTCCTTATCCAGTGATTGTGAGGATGAATACCATTCATGATATTTCATTAACTTCTGGAGAAGGGAAGAGTGATATAAAATATAGGCTTAGGATCTAGTGTAAAAAGAGAAGTATTTTTGAGAGCAGACCTATATTAGAGAACAGGTGCTGTACAAAATGCACAAAACCAAAGAAAATTCAAAAAACACTTGTCAAGCGAATTCATTTTGTAGAATGATTCTTTATTATTATTATTACTCATGCTTGATCTAGTATGACAATATTCCTATCCATATTACTATTAAAGCAGCCAAGCTTATGCACAAAACTTTGTTTGGACCCAAGGGATTTCCCTGCCTTGTGCAAGGTTGAACTGTTCCTTTACAACATTTTTTTTTTATTTGCTTGTTTTCCTCACTTGATACATCATTAATTAGAGATCCATCACTATTAGTTTCAAAATGTTTCTTTCCACTTCCCTTCCCTTTCTTCTTACTGAAGTCAATGATTAGAAATACCATTATTCAAAAGCTGTTGTGTCTACAAGTGACTTACTCATTCTCCTCGGTAACATCTCCATCAGTACCTCCTCTGAATGGTTATGTGTTTTTCAGAGATAATGGCTTGTGAAGTTAAACATCAGTGATTTTCCCCCAAAATCACGCTATTGAACTTTGCCTATTCCCCAAGAATTTGGATAATGGTTCCTGATAGAAAAGAGACTGCAAAAATTACACCTATTTAATAAATTCCTTTAATAAACACATATGGCTTAGAATTGTCTCATTTTTCTTTAATGACAAAAGTACTGTGACTCCTATTAAACATTAATTAATTACTATGAAAACATACTAATTACTTTTGAAGTTAATTTTCAGAGTAAATATTTTTGTGTGAAAATATCCAAACTTATTTTCATCAAAATTCTTTGCATTTTTTAGTGAAATGGATCATATTGAGTTTTCTCGTAGACATGCTCTGCTTTTTCCATTTTGCTGATGCTCTGTACTCAAAATACCTATAAGAAGCAGCGTGGCCAGCAGGTCTAGGGAGGTGATTGTGCCCCTGTACTCGGCTCTGGTGAGGCCGCACCTTGAGTACTGTGTTCAGTTTTGGGCCCCTCGCTACAAGAAGGACATGGAGGTGCTCAAGAGAGTCCAGAGAAGGGCAACGAAGCTGGTGAGGGGTCTGGAGAACAAGTCTTACAAGGAGTGGCTGAGGGAACTGGGGTTGTTTAGCCTGGAGAAGAGGAGGCTCAGGGGAGACCTCATCGCTCTCTATAGGTACCTTAAAGGAGGTTGTAGAGAGGTGGGGGTTGGTCTATTCTCCCACGTGCCTGGTGACAGGACGAGGGGGAATGGGCTAAAATTGCGCCAGGGGAGGTTTAGGTTGGATATTAGGAAGAACTTCTTTACTGAAAGGGTTGTTAGGCATTGGAATGGACTGCCCAGGGAAGTGGTTGAGTCGCCATCCCTGGAGGTCTTTAAAAGGCGTTTAGATGTAGTCCTTAGTGATATGGTTTAGTGGAGGTCTTGATAGTGTTAGGACGGAGGTTGGACTAGATGATCTTGGAGGTCTCTTCCAACCTAGATGATTCTGTGATTCTGTGATTCTGTGATAAATTCTTAAAAATATGTTGTTCTTTCCCACCATAAAGTTCCTGAATTGCTTGGTTGAGTAAAGCAAGGAAGCTCAAAATCCTTTGAACTGATCCAGGACAGCTTTTCAAATGCCTTTACTGTGTGCATGTCTCTGGTGCCAGCGTGGCAACTGTATAATAAATTTGATGGCTGTGAATATTTGTTTTACTCATATGCACTATAATTCCTAACTTGTCTGTGATGAGATTTCATCAAAAATGCACCACCAAAGTGCTATATTTTCCCTATTCTGAATGAAATTAGCTAGTGTGAATATAGAGCTTATTCAGCCATTTGCAATATTAGTGTATCTCTGGAGATGAAAAGTGAGTTTTTTGCAAAATTTTAAATACATCTTTTGTTTGCTAGTTAGCATGATAAAGCTATGCTCTTTTGAATCATGAGTTAATGAGCTGTACTTTCATAATATTAAGGCAAGATATCTAGGAATTAGATAAGTAATTAAGGGTCCACAATAATGTAGCCGTTACTTATGACCACAAGTAGATGCATGCTGTGCTTTTAATATATGTTACATTCTCCTTAAAACATTTGAATTTAGGTATGTGCCCATTTTTGACAGGATTTATTGAAGGCGATCTGCTTTACTGTTAGTCTTACATAAAAATTTTTAATGTCTGAATGGGATTGGATGAGTACAAGTGAAAGAACATACAAAATGAGTTTTGTGGCTGAGTGCGGAGAGTTCAGTCCAGATATCACTTAGAGAAAGAGGTCAATAAACTTCTGACAAAGACTAGATTTTTTTTCTGCCTGTCTTTATCAATACTGCAATTAGAAGTGAATGTAGGTAAGAAGGTGAGCAAATCCTATACACTTCCTCTATAAACTTCCTTCTGACTGATCTGAACACAATACAGGTGACTTGCTTTTTCTTTTTTTTTTGAAATTTACTGCTACACTGTCACTGTTGATATCTTATCTATTCTGCTTTTTTTTTTTTTTTTTTTTTTTTTTGTCTACTCACTTTTGTGATTGTCCACTCACTTAGCTTTCACTAAGTTTTCTAAGGCATTTAGGCTTTTTCTTCATCTCATCAGGTGTTTTGTTATGCATGTTTTTTTTTTTTTTTTTTTTTGTTTTTTTGTGTGTGTGTGTGTGTTTTAGCTTTCACAGCTCTTCATGTAACACTAAGTAATTGCCCTACTCTATTTGATTGGAATGACAAACAGTAGAAAGTTAATTAACAAAAAAAGTTCACTGCAGGGCAAGTTAGCAGAATGGAAAAGAAGTCATGATTTACAGTATTTGCACAACTTTCTTTATAAAGCAATTGTTCTTCATTATAATAATACCAGGAGAGCAAATAGAAAAAAAAAAAAAAAGTGTTACATTAGCAAACAATTAATGAGCATTTGTAGCTGAATGGAACTCACTTTTATGTATTATTTCATTAAAAGTTTACAGGATCCATGAGAATGGAGAATAAATAAGGGTAATGATTTCAAGGTAATGGTCTCCTAGGGGGCATGAATATTGAACAAATTTGTTAGTCTTGCCTACTTACCTAAACCTTAAAACCAGGGGCTTTTTATACCTTAATTTTTCTACTCACTCTTTCATTAAAAGATCAAAGTGTGCTATTAGATAAAAGACAAACTGCACAGGTATTTCAAAATTATCATTAGAGCTACATTTTCTATTGTAGGTTAACAAAAGCTTCCCTTTTATGTTAAATCCCCCACCATAAATCCTTTTTCCATTGTGAAAGATAGCTCTTTGTTGTCCTTGCAGAAAGTAGCAAGCCTTTTGTAGGGACTGATAACTTTTGAAGGACTGATCAGCATTTCCTTGGCTGTACACCAACCTACACTTTTTATTTGGCAGTCTTACATCAAAACTGCACCACTAGCTGCTGTTGCTACATATACAGTTCAGTGACAGAGAGGCTTTTCGCCATCTTCATCAGTGTTGCACATATCTGGCATTTGTAGGCAGACCTAGTTAACACCTTCTTCATTTCAGCTGCCAGACAGGTTTGATAATGATAATACAGCTGTCTTCGTACCTCTCTGAGAAAGCTGTATTTTAAAGCATGTAAAGGAATGTTTTTCTCTAGTTTGTGTTTCTTTGTATTGCTGCAATTTTAGTTCAGAGGCTGTCCATATCCATCCTAGACTATACACTTTTTATTTATTTATTTATTTATTTATTTATTTATTTTGTGAATTAGGCTAAGAACAGTGCAGATACCTGCTCTAGCACTGTTGTTTGCATTTGTCATGTTCTCAGGTTGGAACAGCAGATATGTCCTTTCTAATGAATCAGAGGAGGAAGCATTCAATCAATAAGTGTCAGAGAATCACACAGCTGACTGTGAGTACAACCTGCAGAACATACGCATAATGGCTGTAATAGTCACGTGCCTAACTTAGTGGCTGAGATGACCTTGATCATCTAAACAAATGGCTTATACTAATATGTTCTCTCTGGTACACAGGTGTTCTGTGTACTCACTAATACTGACCTCCAGCCCATAGGATAACAGGTGGTGGAGCCTGTAATTTAGACCAGAGCTTGGTAAGGGATGTTGTCATGGTAGGTGACACTGAAGAATATGTATGGCTGAGGTGCACTGTGCAGTCTCAAAGTGACATTTGCAGTACCTGACTGAGAAAAGTCATTATATCTTTTACTTTTTCAAGGAACTGTTTGGTTTCTGCAAGGTTTCTCTCCTGAGCTGGGTAACTTAATCTCAATGTGGAATTTGCTAGCACTGAGATCAGTCAAACTGAAATACTTGTTCATTTGTATAATCTTTCCTATGTGAGAATAAAGATATGCTACACACTTATGAAGGTTTTGAACATACTTGTTTTCTTGTTAGGCATTGTTATTCTTAATTATTCAAATAAAGTAAAAAAAATATTACAGACAATTAATTATAATGAAGAGCTTAAAATACCCAGTATTAGAAAGAGCTAAATTTTGTTGAGATAAGTAGAGCTATTATCTCTTAGGTTTATATATTCCTGTGAGAAGTATTCAAGACCATCCAAACAACAAAACCAAATACAGATTAATGTATTAGTACAGTGGGGCCTGGTAGATGATATTTCTTTTGTGAGTTAGAGGAATGGGTTGGGAAGTCTCATTCAAACAATAACAACCCTGGATTCCCTTCTTTGGGCCCTCACCATCCATGAGGATGTGGCCAAAACAGCCAACCGGAGTGAGATGGTATCGTTGTTTAGAACATGCTGACTTTCCATTTTGTAGGTTGGTATTATTTTTCATTACCAGAAAGACTGTAGAATTATCTAGGTTGGATAAGATCACAAAGTCCAAGATGAATTTATCTTTCTTGAAAGTGGAAAATGACACACATACGACTAATGTATAGCTTCGACTAGTCACCTACATTGTTGTAGATTTTGTATGAAATTGTACCTCGAACTTCGTTTCGATAGGGGATGTTTAGCAGAACAATATTCTTCTGATTTTCAGAGAGATTTTCTGAGACTCCCCAGTAACACTCACTTTCATTTTATTTCCCCCTGTCTCATGGTACTGATTGAAGAGTTGGCATTTAAGTCATGAGATTCAATAAGGATGAGTTTTAAATACTGGGGAAGCTTGAACAAGGGAAGTGAAAGGTCTGGACCATTCTTTGAATACTCAGGAAGAAAACAGTGAAAATTGAAGGTTAATTCAAACCTAAATGAAACCTCTCATGGATGGATTGAGGTAGAGGCCTTTTGCAATTCTGGATTGCTGTTTGAAATGAGCCAGAGTCCTCAGAAGAATATTTAATAAATTATGAGCAGAAAAGGAGACTAACAGGGAGGTGATGAATTTCTCAGAGCCAGTTAACAAAGGTCTTCTATAATATTCTTTTGAATGGGGGAATCACTTCACACAAATTGGTTCATTTTCTATAGCAAAACTGGTTTGTCCATTTATTTTAGTTTAACGATTGGATGAACCCCAAAGGAAAGCTCTTTCTCCAGTCCCCAGTGCATCTAGGTTTGTGTTCAAAGAAGATAAAGAACTAAAGACAAACTAGAATAACCTTTACAAAAGTTAAAAAAAAATAATCTTGAGAGGAGCTGTAGACAAATGCTGTTCAGCAGAAATATTGGAATGTGGACAAAATATAGCCTTAGTTCTAAAGACTATATTCTGTCTATTCTGTTCTAAAGACTATATTCTGTTTGTCTTCAGGCAGAGAAACTGGGCTCCTTGCAGGTAAGGGAGCTGGTATTTCTTTACAGACTTTTCTTTATGATTATTTTTCCCAGTCAGCTGTATGACTAGTTTGTTATCCAGAAGAATGAGCCATGGAACTGGAAAAGCATGGACATTGTTAAGTATCTTTTTAAAATTAAGGTTCCCTGACATTTTCTGATGAGACATTATAATATAAAGTAAATTAAAAACAGAGGACTTCCTTGTCTGACAAACATTGTTTTGTTCCTCTTCTTAATAAGGAGTGACATTTCTCTTTTCTTTTCTTTTTCCTTTCCTTTCCTTTCCTTTCCTTTCCTTTCCTTTCCTTTCCTTTCCTTTCCTTTCCTTTCCTTTCCTTTCCTTTCCTTTCCTTCCTTTCCTTTCCTTTCTTTCCTTTCCATTCCTTTCCTTTCCATTCCAATCCTTTCCTTTCCTTTCCTTTCCTTTACATAACTATCCTATACGATCCTTTCCGATCATTTCCTTTACTTTCCTTTCCTTTCATTTCCTATCCTTTACTTTCCGCTCCTTTCCTTCCTTTCCCTTCCCTTCCCTTCCCTTCCCTTCCCTTCCCTTCCCTTCCCTTCCCTTCCCTTCCCTTCCCTTCCCTTCCCTTCCCTTCCCTTCCCTTCCCTTCCCTTCCCTTCCCTTCCCTTCCCTTCCCTTTCCCTTTCCCTTTCCCTTTCCCTTTCCCTTCCCTTTCCCTTCCCTTCCCTTTCCCTTTCCCTTTCCCTTTCCCTTTCCCTTTCCCTTTCCCTTTCCCTTTCCCTTCCCTTTCCCTTTCCCTTTCCCTTTCCCTTTCCCTTTCCCTTTCCCTTCCCTTCCCTTTCCCTTTCCCTTTCCCTTTCCCTTCCCTTCTTTCCCTTTCCCTTTCCCTTCCCTTCCCTTTCCCTTCCCTTCCCTTCCCTTTCCCTTTCCCTTTCCCTTTCCCTTTCCCTTTCCCTTTCCCTTTCCCTTTCCCTTTCCCTTTCCCGTTCCCTTTCCCTTTCCCTTTCCCTTTCCCTTTCCCTTTCCCTTTCCCTTTCCCTTTCCCTTTCCCTTTCCCTTTCCCTTTCCCTTTCCCTTTCCCTTTCCCTTTCCCTTTCCCTTCCCTTCCCTTCCCTTCCCTTCCCTTCCCTTTCCCTTTCCCTTTCCCTTTCCCTTTCCCTTTCCCTTTCCCTTTCCCTTTCCCTTTCCCTTTCCCTTTCCCTTTCCCTTTCCCTTTCCCTTTCCCTTTCCCTTTCCCTTTCCCTTTCCCTTTCCCTTTCCCTTCCCTTCCCTTCCCTTCCCTTCCCTTCCCTTCCCTTCCCTTCCCTTCCCTTCCCTTCCCTTCCCTTCCCTTTCTTTTTTTTCTTTTTTTCTTCTTCTTTTTTTTTTTTTTTCTTTCTTCTATGCAATTCATCAGGGCAAACCAGCCCATAGATCATTACAATAACATACAATAACATTCTAACCCCAAAGACTATGCCAATTCAAACAGCACTTGTACAAGCAAAATGACAACCTATTTTACTTCTTTAGAGAGTTCATTTTTTTGGTGACAGTTATAGCATTGTAATGTTTATTGTATTATTGTCCTACTTAGACAGTAAATGGCTGATGTGTATAATGATGCACCTGTTAGTCAAGAAATTCCTCAGAAGCAAAGCGGTGCTATAAAATTGACATACTCACATGCAGCCAGAGCTGCCTAGATGTTTCCTCTGCATTATGCAATATTTTCTGCTTTATGGCCATTAAAGACAATAATAAAACAGCTGTCACTGAGTGGTATGTTGTCAAGTATCAGTGAAAAGCACTGAGATGATGATAACAATATGATTCACAGTGCAGTAGCTAAGGATGGGTCAGTGTTTTTATTATCAACTCTGTCTTTTTTTTTTTTTTTTTTTTTTTTTTTCTTTTTTTTTCTGTGTGTATAGGTATTTGCCCTAGACAGGAACTTGCCGGGCAGGAGATAAACCCTGGAGCAATGACCAGCTTATGTGCTTGATTATTTTTTTCAATAAATCTAATAATATAACTTCATTTAGTTTCTGAAAATAAAGGTTTATGACAGATTGGAAATGAATTTTGCAACATTGTGGGTCTGTCACAGCTGCTGACAGTTCTTCTGAATTCTTTGTCTCTCTGTTCAACTGGACTTAATTTTTTACCTTGGGGAAGGTGTGGAAGGAGAGGGTAGAAAGACATAAAGTATATCTTTAGTTGCAACAGCATAAATAATTTATTTATTATGTATTTGTTGCATCTTGATTGAACCTTTCTTGGGGATCCCAGGAATGCTCTGGAACACTTCACCTGCAACACTTCACCTGCATGCCCTGGCCATCTGAGTTTGGGATGAGGATTCCTACAGTTCCAAGGACGATTTCTACCAACTTTCCGGCTCTTGTCGGAGGGTTTTTCAAGGAAAGGGAAGATGGGATAAATGTTCATCTGAGACCCATTTTACTGCACAAGTCCCTGCATCGTGATTTAAATTTGACATCTACTTGTTTGAGAAGAGCAAACCAGAGCATTTTGTAGTTTGACAAGAAATTACCCCCCACACACCAAAAACAATAACAACAACAACCAAACAAACAAAAAAACAAAGAAACAAAAAACACAAAAAACAAACAGAAACCAACCAACCAACCAAAAAAATGGGGCTGTGTGTGTCACCAGAATCATATGGTCTTTGAATGCAATTCAGCAACGAAAATGACTCAGTGAAGTTGTTGGAAAGGGTAACTTCCTTAAACCGTCATTCAGAAATTACATTATTTGTTTCTTCCAAAAACAAGGTTTCCCCTGTTTCTTAGGGAATTTACTCCATCTATCTTCCTTAGGCTATGCCTGAGGCACTTCCCCAGCCTCAGTGATTTTACAGTTGTGTTCCTGGAGGACTAGTAAGTGACAATTAGGGGGATGGTAAAGCCAGAAACTCTTGATTCACTGAAGTGGCTTGAAGTTGCAAAACAGCTGAGTAAAGAGTCAAGAAGAGTTAGCTCAGGTAAGAGTTCTCAGAAATATATAGCTTACAATAACTTACAGAATCAAATTCACCAAATCTCTCAATTCATAAGTTAGACTAAGATTTTTTTCTTGTATTTTGATCCTTTCATACCCTCACCTCTTTTTTTACCTCCTCTCCATCCTTGTGTGGGAGTTTGTTATACTCAGTAGTATTTGTGAGAAAATATCCTTATCTAGTTTTGTATGAAAGCTGCAATTGTTGTCTAAATTAGACTTATAATCATTAGAACACCACTGGCTAATCGTCCTGAAGGTCTTGGCATTTCTCATGAAAAAAGTGATAAGTCTAGAAAGATTTTTGCTGATAGGAACAGCATGGCTTGTGTGTTGGAGAACAGAAACTTTGAATCTCTTCTTGGTGTGTTGAAAGTGAATATATATCCTAAACATTCAATACTAACAGCTATTCAGTTAGTACTAAGTACATTTTAAATTTACATATTGCTTTGAGTACTAAAGAAATAAACGGCAAAGAAAGTTTCTTGTTCCATAAAGAAGAGAGAAAAAAATTGCTTTCTTTCTTTCCATATAACTTATTTTGAATTAAATTGCTATTTAAGAGGAATGTTGGCTAAATCTTGAGTTCCATCCCATGTCTCAGGACAATTATGATTATTTTTGTTAATCCAATTTATTTTAATTAATTGAAATAATTTAGATTTATTCATATTACTTGAAATGCAGACAGCATCATGGGATCAGCAGCCATGTTTTCCCTCATGAAAGAAAATGGTCTAAATATTTGTTATACAGCCTTGAATAGTTTCAGTCAAATTGAAGCCAAACAAATTTTTGATAGTCTGGTATTTGAAAGAAGTTGATCATCCTGCTTTCCGGTCTTGGGACATTCAGTTAGAACAAAAAGGTAGCTTTGGATCCTCTTATATTGCAGAAGACAGTAACCCCAATTATCTCACTGTCTGGTTAAGAGATCAAACTGCTGTTATATGATCATTGTCACTGCCATTTGAAAGGAAATGTAGAACCCTACTAACTTAAGGCCCAGGATCCCGAAGGGAAAGAGATGTACTTTCTCTGGAGATGGTCAGAAGGATATGTCTCTGACTAGAATTTCTTTCAGTTCCTCATGCTGTCTGCTTTGGACCCCGTTTGAGACATCAGTGTTTCCCTATTTGCAGTGTAAGATTTGTAGCTATGTAAGTCAACATTCTGGCTTCAGGATAGCACTTGTATATGCTCATAGGATAGGTGTTTTATCTCAATACCATAATCTACCACTATAGGGTATAGTAACCAGAAGAAATAAATGGGGATCCATCCACTGAGAACATCATTTTCAAAAATACCCTATATTTATAGCATGACCTACAACAGGAAAATAGGCTTTAAATTTGAGATTAAAGCTACTTTGAAAACAACAACAACAACAACAACAAAACAAATGAAAACAAACCCAAAAAACTAGTCTTTCAAGCTAGTTATTTTTATTATTAAATCTCTCTCTCTCCCTCTCTCTCTCTCTCTCTTTTTTTTTTTTTATCGATTCTTGATACAGAATTTTTTTTTTTCTCCTGAAACTTGTTTCTTTTTTTTCATAGTTCAGAACAAATGTACTTATTTGAAGGCATCTTAGCCCACAATGTTTCACAGGTAGATCAAACAGATCGTTACTTCTTAGTTTTGGATAAAACCCTAAGAAAATAACGTCAGAGCTGACCAATGGTGCGTTTTTGGTAGAGTCCTACCTTTAAAAGACATAGGAATTCCTTTTTTTTTTTTTTTTTTTTTTTTTTTTTAGGAAAGTGTTGGGGTGATTTGTTTCCTTTATATTTACGAATTATTTCCTTTAGTCATAATGATTACAATGGAGTTCTTAAAGCCTTGTTCGTTTTTAGACTTCATCTTTCTGACCTCCATGACATCTTGTGGCAATGAGTTTCATAAGCTAATTAGATGCTGTGTATGAAAGTATTTTAACATTTTTGTATGGTTTTCTGTTTCTATTTCAGTTTCATTGGATGATTCCTCTTTGTATGTAGGCTATACGGTACATTGAACCTGCATCATTTTTCTTTCACTTGCATTGTTTTCTCTGGACAAGAACAACCCCAGACACCAGTATAAGCTGTGGACTGACCTGTTGGAGAGCAGCGTAGGGGAAAGGGACCTGGGTGTCCTGGTGGACAATGGGATGACCATGAGCCAACACTGTGCCCTTGTGGCCAAGAAGGGCCTATCTGGGGTCTATCAGAAGGGGTGTGTTTAGTATGTCAATAGAGGTTCTCCTTCCCCTCTACTCTGCCCTGGTGAGACCACATGTGGAATATTGCATCCAGCTCTGGGCCCCTCAGTTCAAGAAGGACAGCAAACTGCTTGAAAGAGTCCAGCGCAGAGCCACAAAGATGATTAAGGGAGTGGAATATCTCCCTTACGAGGAAAGGCTGAGGGAGCTGGGTCTCTTTAGCTTGGAGACGAGGAGACTGAGGGGTGACCTTAGTAATGTTTATAAATATGTAAAGGGTGAGTGTCAGGAGGATGGAGCCAGGCTCTTCTCGGTGGCATCTAATGATAGGAAAAGGGGCAATGGCTGCAAGCTGGAACATAGGAGGTTCCACTTAAATATGAGAAGAAACTTTTTCGGGGTGAGAGTGACAGAACGCTGGAACAGGCTGCCGAGGGGTGTTGTGGAATCTCCTTCTCTGGAGACATTCAGAACCTGCCTGGACGTGTTCCTGTATGACCTGATCTAGGTGTTCCTGCTCTGGCAGGAGGATTGGACTAGATTATCTTTCAAGGTCCCTTCCAAACCCTAACATTCTGTAATTCTGTGATTGTTTTCACATTAGAATTTTAGGATTTCTTTCTGGTGGCTTGTTTTAAAGAAAACAGGTAGCAAAATGTTTTAGATCTTGAAAGAACATAATACCTGATAAACCTGTTATAGCTGCTTATGCACCTAAAGGGGCATGAATTTAAAATGGATGACTCATTTTCCTCTGGAGAAGGGTTTATTTTCTTACCTTAAAACTTCACAGTGGAAATATGTATCTATATATCTTTCTGTTTTGATTACTCTTTTAACATCTCATGACCTTCACTGATTTTTTTTTTTTAGTGAATGGTTTATTGTAGATCTCATACGAAACATGATTAATTCACCTGACTGTCAGAAGCTAATCTATGACACTGAATTTATTCGTAAACAATAAATGGTGTTTACCGAAGAAAAGAAGGAAAAAGCACGATGTGAATTTTAGTATACTTCAGAAGGCGTAGCAGAAATGGGATGTGCTATGTTGTGATTTGTGAAGTTAGCTGAGATTACTGGTGAAGCTGAAAAGCTATTGTAAGCTCCTCTTCTGAACTGCATGTCACAGCTCAGCTGTGTATAACATAGTTTGAATTTAGATTTCACGTTCAGAGAAAATATTAGATAAATAGTGCTTCATTGATTGCTTTGAAAATAAGTAGGGGGTGCTTAACTTCAAGAGAAAAGAAATACAGTTGAAATTATTACCATTCAAATACTTTCCAAAATAAAGTGGCGAGTTACGTATAATGCTGAACCCTTTCCTTCCTTCCATCTCCAGAAGATGTTAAGAATAAGTGGTGTTGGTCCCTGAAGGAGTTTCCAGGGGTAAGTGAGCTGATTAAATGGATAGAAAAATGTTCGTGGGTGTTTTTTATTTATTATTTTTTAAGGGATTTTGGCACACATTGTGTTATAACAGATATTAGACTGTCTTTTCTAATTGCACCAATTTAATGCCTTTAGATTTCAGAATATTTCATGTGAGAATTTAATACTTTCTAGGTCTAATTTCTTAATGAGGGGAAATTGCTATCAAACAAACAAAAGTTTTCTCATAAACACCTGAGCATTCACTGACATTAGAAGGTGTTGCTTGGGAAAACAATCTTGAACTTCTTGAACTCAAGGAAATACTATAGGCAGAGTAAGAATCAAGGAGACACTGTTTGAAGCATGTAGTAATTCAAGAGAAGATGACCTGAGCAGTGACAGCAGGGCATTTGAAGAACCAAATGTCATCATGACAGATAAAAAGATTTGTTCAGTCACCTTGGTCCCAAGTTCAATCTCTCCCTGATAAATTAAAACTTACCCTTCATAAGTGTGTTTTGTGATACTTGATTCAGAGGGTGATCTCCTTTGATGACACAGAAATCCTCTTGTATTTTTGTTTTCACTCCAAACACTTGTAAAGGAATAAAGTTTCTGAATGCATCCTCTTTGTTGTCAACCTTTAATTAGGTGTGGAATCATCTCCTCACAGCTTCCTTTGCCCTTTCAGGCTTGCTTCCTTTCTCTTTGAAATACCTCTGGCAAGACATGTCCCTTTCAATAGCTCCTGTTCTCATCTGACTCTTTCGAAATGCCTGGAAACATATATATTTTATACATATATTTATATATATATTATATGTTTATATATATATATATATGTGTGTGTGTTTATATATATGTTATATATATATATTTTATATATATAAACATATATATATTTATATATATGTGTGTTCCCAGCTGGATGTTGCCTTCATATTCCTTGTCATCCTACAGTGAAATATTTGTTATTGAATAAACTGTGTTCTGAATTGGTGGATAGTGCAATTCCACATAATGTGTTCAGTGAGGATTAAATTCTTACTTGAAAATGTAATGAATGTTCCTTGATTTCTAGCAAGAAAAAATGCAAAAAAAAAAAAAAAAAGAATAAATCAGAGTGATTAATTTAACTGTTTTATATGACTTGTTAAGCTACACTCACCACATACCATAATAACCGGGCAGCAACAATAGAATTCATGCCAGTTCTCAATGTGAGCAGAAAGCAAAGTTGAACTTTCTTTTAACCCTGCAGTTTAGACCTAACTTCAGAGGATGTGAGAACATCAGGTCCACCTCCCATCCTTCTTCCTTGTGTTCACCACCTAGAAGCTGCAAGGACTGCAAGATAAGATTAAGAGACTACAAAAATTATCTACCTACAAATGCTGTAATTCTCTCTACATTTATGGTGTAATACAAGCATGGTGAAATACAGAGACACAGAAAAGGCCTAAATTAGACTGAAGAGCCACTGTGCCTGCTAAATGGTGTTTCATCACTTCCCCCCTGAAATAATATAAATGGACTACAGTTTACAGAAATATGGTTTCAGCCTAGAGAAGTGCTGCCCAATGCACACATTTAGTATATGCAGTATATGCAGCTATAATAGAATTAGATGCACTTTGGCAGGGTCTGGCCTGGGAGCTGCTGCTTAAAAGAAACTTTACAATATGAAACTACTCCACCGTTCCACTGAGGAATCAGAGCGTTCCTTATCGGTTGAGACAGACTGAACTAAATCCTTGCACCTGTGTAACAGTGATGAAGTCAAAAAAGAAGACAGAAGGATGGACACCAAAATGTTTTTCACTGCTCCATCTGTAGTCATTAGGCAGTCTCTGACATAAATTTTCTAACTTTAACTTTACTTTCTAACTTTACTATGATTTCTGTAGGCCTTGTAGAATGTTTTTGTAACTTTCATAAGCATACACTATTAATTTAACAGTAGCTTTATGAAAATATAAAGCAAGGATTAAACTTGTTGTATCATATTACCAGATTGCTTAGTTTTATTTTTACAAAGAGTTTTATTTCTTATGTAGAAGCCCCCTTTTATGTCAAATGAGAATGTTACTAGGCAAGGAATGTCATATAAAGCCAGCTTGTTGACCTAGTATAATTAATGGTGTTAGGAAATGTATCATAGATGTTTCTCAACAGATCTACTGGTACTTGGAGTTGTGTAGCTTTTTGAAGGTTAGTGTTGGAAAGATCGGATGGAGGCATTTTCTAAATACTTGAGTGTATGAATTGATTCTCCCTTATTGCTGCTAGCAAAATATAGATGCCAATGAGAAATATTTTCTTTTGAAGAAAGTATTCAGTGGAAACAGTGCCTACAGCTTGCATAAATTAACAAATGTTTACCCTATAGGCAGTTTCAGAGTTTGTATATTGAGACTAAGACTCGCATTTACTTTATACAGTGATCTCTGCTGTAATGTTTTTTTGCTGGGATAGAGTTGGTTGATTTCGTAGTAACTCATATGTGTTGGATTTGTGATGAAAACAGTGGTGGTAACACACTGATGTTTTAGCTGTTTGCAGAGCAAGTGTACACAGATTCAAGAACTTTTCAGCTTTTCAGAATGCCCTGCCAGCAAGGAGGATAGAGGTGCACAAGAAGCTGTGAGGGAACAAAACCGCAACAGTTGACTCCAGCTGGCCAAAGGGATATTCCATACCACATGGTGTCATGCTCGGCAATAAAAGCTGGGAGGAAAGAAGGAGGAAGGGGGGAGACATTTGGAGTGATGGCATTTGTCTTTCCAAGGAATCACTATATGTAATGAAGCCTTGCTTTCCTGGAAATCAATTAACATCTGCCTGACAGTGGGAAGCTGGGAATGAATTCCTTGTTTTGCTTTGCTTGTGTGCACGACTTTTTTTTTTTTGTATAGTAAATTGCCTTTATCTTAGCCCACAGGTTTTCTCATTTTTACCTTTCCAGTTCTCTTCCCCATCTCACCAGGGAAAAGTGAGTGAGTGGCTGTGTAGGGTTTAGCTGTCTGCAGGGGCTAAACCACAACACGTGAAAAAAACAGTGTGAGCAGGGTGTGTAAAGCAACTCACGTTTAGTTTCCACAAAATAGATGGATGAAAAGAAGGCATACCCTTCATGTCCGTTATGTACAAAGGTAAACAAACAGAAGTGTGTGTATTGTCCTTGTGCTCTCAATACAGAGCTACAGAAGTAGAAGGTCACGTGTAATACTGCTTTTCTTCTGTATGAGTCCTCCAAAAAGTTGCTATTTTGTTTGACTTATTAAATACTTCTGAAAAGAGATGGTATGGGACCTTTCAAAGATGCTGGATGAAACCAAGCCCAGCCTCTGATCCTGGTTGGGTCTTGGCTTTTTTGTGTAGTCAGCTTTCTTCTGCACAGAAGCTTAACCATTAAAGAAGAAAAGGGAAGAGGCTGGAATGTACCTGTGTGTCATCTTGATGGAGCGT
The DNA here is from genome assembly GCF_009769625.2 of Cygnus olor. NCBI lineage: Eukaryota > Metazoa > Chordata > Aves > Anseriformes > Anatidae > Cygnus > Cygnus olor. Next base: position 19,167,940 of record NC_049173.1, read on the forward strand.
GTTCAGCTCACACTTGGATCCAAGAACTGCAAATTAGTTCTGAGTGTGACATTAGATATAGTCAGGATGTTTGTCTGGGAGTCATGAAGAACTACGATTATGAAATAATATGAGGGAGAAGGCCAGGAGTCCGAGATCCTTTCCAGTTTCCTTCTATATTTTTAGTTGCTTACTTAAATCACAGGCCTGAGATAGTTTACTCTCAAAATCACTGAATCTGAGAGAGATCCTGTATGCATCTGCTCAGTGCCTGTGTTGGATTGCTGGATAAATACTCAGCTCCAAATCTGTGTTTTTGAAGGCAGAGATTAAATTGCCAACTTTTAAAAGCCAGCAAGTTAGTTCCTGATTATTAAAACTAATGATAAGCCAGTTTAAGTGACTGGATTACATTTAGATGATATTTAAAGGTGCACACAGTAAATACAGTAAAGATGAGCTTACAATTTTCAGGAGAAAAATTGTTACAAAATATTGAACAAAAGACACAAAGGCAGAGCTCACAAGTTAAAATACTGACAAAACACATCTGTAATTACTTTGATAATGGTTTGTATATCATGCATATCGTGTATATCATATAGACAATGACCAGATCAGCTCATGTTTCCCCAGCCACAAGATTTGCTGCCAAAATCATTTAGCCCCTCAGTATAAAGCATTGTTAGGCTATTTGCCAAATGGGAAGTCAAAATGTTAATCACCACATAGGTAATTTATAGCCTTTCAGACTTCACACTGAAAGGTCTGCTTTTTAAGAAGGGAAAAAATTATATAAAGCAAATCAAAAATTGAGAAATGCTCTAGCTTTCTTGAAGAAGGACTAGAACACTTTCAGCATCTAGACTTATCCACTCAGCAAGTCAATAGGACTAGAGCTCCATATTACATGAAGGGCTGATAGTAAAATATACTGTAGCAATTTGCATTTGGAGAATGGGTTCATACATTTGGGAGATATGAATTTTTGTGAAATTCTGCATCATCATTTCCGAATTTCCATCTTTTCCACACCTGCAACTTCACATAGCCATGTCTTTCATATTAAAGAGAATCCAATAATTACCTCTATATTTGTCTTTTTTTTTTTTTTTCTTTTCCTTTTTACTTTGGGAACCTTTTATAGCAAGTCTGTAGCATTAGAATGATTTATTTATTTATTTTGTCAGAATGGGTCTAACAGTGTTTTACCAAAGCCTACTCTAATGTTTCTCTGAAGAACATCCTGATGCTTTTCGTATAGATACAGACCTCTTGTGAGCTTGAACAGGAGCTTCTCCTTCTCTCTGAGTGGGGTCACATACTGGGGAACATATGACCCTATTCTGATGCACATCATGCATCAGATGCAGGATGAGTGCACACATCGTGCATCATGCATCACAAATCATGCATCAATGCACACATTCCAGTCAAGGATTCCTGTCATGCCATCTAACAAACATGGGACCACAAATATGGACAATACATTTCTCAGACATTCAGTAGCCTGGAAGCCAGGCTTTGGCTGACTGACTCTATACCATAAAGCAAGAAATTGGAAAAAAGACTGTTGTGTGAAAAATAGGTGACTTCAGCACTATTGCAAGGACATGGGAAGGCTGAGAGAGAAGAGAGAGCAAAAGAAATTGGAGGGAAGTCTCCTTTCCCTTACTTCATAGCCTACTAAATCCATGCAGGACATGTCTGCACATGTACGTATGTGTGTGTGTGTTAACATTTTGGCACCTTCTTCAGTACAAAATTATTAACAATTATCTTAACAATTAGGATGTATACGCCGATCACACTGCATTTTCTGCCATTCCTGAAACCATTTTCTCCATACTGATTGCCAGCTTCAGGACTCTGACTTCTTTCTAGCAGTGGCACACAACTTTTATTACACTGACAAAGGCAAAAAATTAATTATTTCATTTTAGCAGGTTCAGGTTATGGTATGTCTGTATGCAAGGTCAGAGGTTTGTCTGTATTAATTGGGAAATTTTACCTTTTCATGTGTTAATAAGTGATACATTAGTCTGTTGCAAATGGAAAACTGTTCCGTATTGTTAACCTCATATATTAAAAAATTCATAAATCAGTAAAACTCTTAGACCTGCTTAAATGAGACTACAAATTATAGTGATTTTTTTATTTTTTTTTATTTTTTATTTTTTTTCAGGAGAGAAGGTCAAGATCTCTTTTTGAGCTCTGAAAATATGTATGAACCACATTTTCAAGATTTTTTTTTATGCTACTGAATGTGTTAATCTCAATTTTCTTTTTTAAAAGCAGTGTCTCACGGTTTCATCCATAGCAGCACTACAGAAAATATTGGAAATTTATTTATTTTGCAGTGAAACATGCATGACAATTAATTTATCTATTCTTGTGCTGTTTTCTATTCATTTCTTCTTTCTGAAGTTACTGAGGGGGGTGAGAAATAGGTAATTGACAGATCTGCTTATCAAAAATTTGTTTGAAATTGCTGAGAGTCAAAATACTTGAACAAATCTATCTGGGCAGTACAGTGGTAATACTAGAGAAGGTGTCTACTGAGAGGACCAGCTTGCTCTATATATATATCTGCAGAGGAATAGAGTTTAAAGCAATGGAAAATTATCAAAGGCTTATAGAAAACAAGAAGTGCTGGAAAGGCAGGAATAGGGAAAGAAAAACAAGTTATTGTAGTATTGTAACAAGTTGAATATAGATTCAGGTGACCTGGGGACCAGGAAGACTAACAATGATTTCTTTATACACAGATTTTTTTTTTTTCTAAATTTTTGGTTGAAAAAAAAAAGGAAAGAAATAGAATGTGGGGTGTCAAATTCAAGAATTTTAATATGATTTGTGTACTTTCTGCTGCTTTTTAATTATTTTTTTTTAAATGACATGCAAGAACATTGCAAAGCCTGCTTCTAGCCTATCAACTGTATGAACTGTAAACTAGAAGTTTACATAAATGTAAGAAGATATTTGGAGGAAATGTTTGTAAGTCTGGGACTTGATTCATATTGTAGGTCCTACAATGCCGATAGTCCAGTGACCAAGTTTACTGAAAGCAGTCTAGTTAGTGAATCAGTTGTGTTCTGCTTCAGTAATATGTCCCAAGATTAAAGATAAAACCATAAGGCTTGACAACCATATAGTTTTATCTTTCTGCTGTTTAATGTAGTTTGATAAGGAAACTTGGCAGGTTGCTTCTCTTTCTTCTTAGCTTGGTTTACTGGTTTATCTCGGTCAGGCAAAGAGTAGAATTTAGAATTTAGTTTCTGGAAAAGGATGAGATATAGAGTATTTAAATAATTTATTTATTTTAATGTAAACCTTTCTATTTTAAATAGCATCCACAAAACCTATAGAAGACATTTGCTCCCATGCCTAGGTAATATCTGATCACATTTGCACAGGATTTGAATGAAAAATTTTAAAACTATGAAATTATATTTCAGCAAAGTATGTCAGTGATATTTTACATTGTTTCAGCTTTACTGCTAGCAGCAAGTTAGATCAGAGTTGCTAGTGCCAAGGAGCCAGCTAGTGGATGAATTTTTGTTTTCAATATAATCTTACTCATGGTTTCTTTGCTCAAGTAAACACGGCTCTTTTATTGCTCTCAGGCAACTGGAAACATTCAGGTAAGGTCAAATCCAGTGTAAATGGAAACGTGTATCCTACAGCATAGAGAAGATATGCAACATTTTTTAAACATGTTTTGACTGCTTACGTTCCTCACAATCTTATATGCTCTATACAGGAAAACCTACTACTACTGTTGCTATCCCTGTTGGCAAGTGCAGTTGTTTCTTGCTTCTTTCCCTCACAGGACATGTTTAGCAGAAAAGCCTGGCAATGTGGAGTTCAATAACTGCCCTTTCCTTCAGACAAATGAGGGTTTTTTTTTTTTCTTTTTTTTTTTTTTGGTCCTGACAAGAGTGCTGGAAACTCTTTGACCTCCTTTTTCACATTTCCTATTGCACAAACACCACTGGATTTTATCTTCCACATATAACATAGTGGCCGACTTCACCAATTTCTGAATCTTCTGTTATTCCTGTAAAACAAAACCAAAAAGCACTGTAACTTGGAATCATGGACATTGCAAATCTGATCTTAAACCATAAAAGCTGGCACAATTTTGCTAAAGCTGGTGCCAGTTTACAGCAGCTGATGTTCTCAGCTTGCAGGGGGTGAAAAGAATTTTTGAGCTTTGCAATCTGTCTTAAATATATAGATGTAGTTAAGAATGCAAGTAACCATTTTATAATCTAGTTTGTCTTGGAGTAGGACTCAGACAGTAGAATTTAAATTCTACATTGATGGGGATACAATAAAACGCTCTGTGTTTTTCATTCTTGTTCTGAACTGGAGCACTAGCACAGCTATAGTGTTTGTGAACTTGAACAGATAGATTTGAAATGGATCTAGCTTGACTCTGAGCCATGTTTTGAGGAAGGATTGTGTTTTATTTGACCCACACTAGTTAAACTTTCATCTTGATTGTGATTATATTTCCAGATGGAAATTATTATAGCCTTGTAGCTACAATATTGTCATGCTGTAGCTTTCCAGCTACTCCTGATCTGGAAATTATTGGTGAGGTTATATAATATGGTATTGTTTTGTATTGTAGTGAAAATCAAAATGTTGGAATTTTATTTTTTACCAAAATCACACACAAGAGGAACCTTCAAATAGCAAGTAGCCTGATGAGTTGGCCATATGTCTTGAGCATAAGAAACTCTTCTCCTACTTGTTAGGTGTGCATCCTAATGAGCTCCTTTTGTAACAGTGCAAAGAATCTAAATGGCTTTGAAGCCAGAAAGCAGGAGCCTTATTCTGTTGATTGCTTAATTCTACTGTAGGTCCCAGCAGTATCTAATCAAATCTCTAATTTTGCAGTTTACAGCAGAATTACAGCTCCAAGATAAATATACGAGTTCCACTCTGATTCTCTTTACCTCAAAACTGATGTCCTCTTCATACATCTGTATTTCACACTTCAGTGCAAGAAGTTTCTTCACAGGAATGCATGTATATGTGTGTATTTGTCTTTGCATCAGTAGCATTGCCATAGTTTTCTCATTCTCTCATTAAGTTGGCACATCAGAAAATAATGCAGCTGTAACAAGATTGATAGGTTGGCTACCTTTAAGCTGCTTTCTGCATGAGATGATAGGAATTTGATACTTAGGATAGAGCACTGACCCTGTACTACATCTGGCTTTTGTGTGATGGCTGGTAACACTGGTAGAAATGTACCTCAGATTACCATGTAGTCAGGTTGCTCTCTCTGGCAACGTTACAGGTACCTTGAATTAAGAATTTGACAACTGCTGTTCAAATGTGGAAGTAACAGGCAAAAGAAATGAACATTTGAAGCATATTGCAACCGTAACTGTTATTAAGAAACCCCTCCCTGCTACATTCAGAAACTGCCATTGCTCTAATGTGTCTAGACAATGAGACTTCACAGTGTTGGTTTGCTTCCTGCTGAAAGCAAGACTAAAATGAACAGGCAGAGGGAAAGAGAGGGAGAGTAGGTAAGAGAGACTGACAGACAAGGGCTAAAGCTTTTTGTTCTGTTACTTGCCTGCTATGATGGTTGCCTCTGAGGCTTAGCAAACTCCTAATTTCCAGTCTACTTTTTTCTAGTGGCTGGCTACACCTTCAAAGTTAACCTGCAATAAGTTGTCAGGGAGTATAGAAGGGAGAAAAAAAAAATGCCTATAGAAAAACTCTTAGCCTCGACATGAATGCTGTGCAGAGTTAATAGTAAGCATTCGGACCACAGAGAGTGGAAATTATTCTAACAGAAAAAAAAATAAAAAAGAAAGAAAGAAAGCTATTTATGTCATTTTGAAAGACTGTGATCTAGAATAACAATAAAGATGAAGAGGCTGAACACACTAAAGGCTAAAAAGAAGTGGAAAAACCTCCAATAAACTAAAGCTAAATTCCTTTTGATGTTTCTAATGTTCTGCTCCAGTTTCCAATAATCACTAGGATTATTGGTGTATGATTCTTACAAGCCTTAAGAGAATATGCCTGTTAGGGATTTACTCTTTCTTTCATGACTTTTATATAATCATGTAAACTGCTATGAAAAACAGATAGTTGCCCACAATGTGAAATAAAGAAGAATGCAAAAATACCCTGCATACAAAAAAGGATGAAAACAGCAGACAGTGTACAATGAAAGTTCTACTGGAGAGGTTCAGCTGGGTTATTTCCAAAGGCTCTCTCTCTCCAAAGACCCAGGTTGCTGTAATTTGCTTATGGTCTGCCACTGACTTTGATGCCATTCAGCTACCACAGTTTCAGAGTTTGCAAGTGTTTCCTACGAACTTAAATAGGGCAATCCAGCACAGAGGGGAAGAATAGTTTGGTTAAAAGGCAAATCATGATACTTAGTTCATCACTGTCCTTTACTTCATTTGTTCCAGTGACACACGGCTACTCCAAGTAACAATATGCAAGCTGTTCAGCTAGATGCTATATGAATGACTCTATTTTGAAGTCTGATATACTATTATGCAATATTCTAGGACTGATTTTAGTGGGTGTTAGGCATTTTGATGTTTTGAAAACCTTGGTAAGTTTCAGTCTATTTTTATTGAGGCCCAGAAATCACTCAGAGGTGTTCAAAACTGTTCACTGATTTTCAAAGTGTCAAAACTAGTGGGCATTAGGCACCTGATATCTGTCCCTTGATGGGTTAGATCCACTGATCTGCTGCTTTGAAATACTTTTATCTCACTGATTATGAGCACCTGTCTCAAAACTGTCACTCATTTCCAGGGACATCATCCACATCTGCATGCAGACTGAAATCTGTCTTACATCTCAGACTTTGGCTCTTTTCACCTCAGCAATACACTGTCTATTTAACTTAGAGAGTAAGGTCCAGTCCTTTCAGATCATTATGTTTGTTTGCTTGTTTTCCTGTATGTTGATGGACTTAGACATCATAGGATCATAGGTGAAATACAGTACCTACTAGACAGTATATATATATTTTGTACTCAATTTCTCTTTGTTTCAAGAGTTGTATGATTCCCGGTTTAATAGAAATTGTTTTATAGAAAGTATCATCATGCATTTTTTCATAATTTTCTGCACAATTTTCCAGCTTATCTAAGCTGATCTTTTAACTTTGTGAATTCTTGTTTTATTTATATGAGTAAAAGTTCTCAAGCTTTGCTTTCAGATTTATGCATGGATAAATATCTTTGTGTACAAAAGAACAGAAAGTGATCTTAGACTTGCACTAAAAAGAAGTAAGTAAAAATTTAAGAATATGATCCTGTGGTTTGTGTGTGAGAAGGAGAGTCTTTCTTTTTTTTCTCTTTTTTTTTTTTATTTTTTAATATCATTATGCTTTTATTTAAAACTAAGAATTGAACAAGAAATCATTTTTCTCTGACTTTTGAATGTTTAATACCCTGAAACCATGGGTTTTGGACAACTGTTTTCTGCCCAAAAGTCTTGGCTTCGCTGTCCATTACTGAGTTTTATATTAAAACTTATTACATCAGTATTTCACTTTTTTTTTTTTTTTTTTTTTTTTTTTTTTTGTCAAAGCAGCAGGTGGCATTTTTGAAAATCTGCCCATCAGTTGTGGAATCACACCTCATTTATTGAGTGGACTTACTCCATTAGCTTAGCATCCATTCTGACAGGAGCACTTGTTTTATACACTGCTGGGACTCGTTTTAAGTCCTTTATATGTTAAAATTTGCACCACTGAAGGCTTTTAGAGTGCAGCTTTCACTAAGCTGATTTCATAAAGGTCACTATGCTGGGAAATTCTTTCATTATCTTGACTTGGAAAATTAGTTTTAAACAGCAGATGCATATAACATATAACACCAAACTGAGTTCTGTTATGCAACTGCATTGATTAACTGTTCTTGTTAATGAACAGCTACATGTATAAAAGTGGTGCTAAGGTAGGATACTAATGATTTCATACAGTTTTATGAAACCACCAAACGTGAACTATAATAACTTATAATGTGTAGATAGAGTTGAAGTAATGTTTTTTGAGCTAGCAACAACTATGGATAGTTCCTGAATAGTGAATAATGTCCCTGTTATTCCCCTGTGGTAATGGGGTTGACTGGGGATTCCTGACTACAAGTCTGCTTGAGAAACTGCATTTCTTGGGCAAACATGTGTCTTCTGAAGTGTTATGATCTTACATATTTGGGGTTGGTTGTTTGGTGAAGAGTGAGTTTGTACAACATGCTGAAGGAAGGAGTTCTGTGAAGAAAGAACAAGGGTATGAGGAGAGCACAACAAACTGCCAGAACTCCTGTGCCAGCCTATCTGTACTGAAATGCTCAAAATATTCTGTTGAAATAGTTTTAGTTTTGACCATAAATGTTTTGAAGTTTTCATGTGTTGTTCAAAAATTTTAAGGAACCTGAAACTTTCTGTAGAAAACAACTTAAGTTTTGATCATTTCAACAGGTATTGGAAAGTCAGGTATATGTTATCACTGAGTTGTTGTTGCTGTAACATGGTAAAATGCAGAAGCCACATTGCTACAATGCACACAACTGCTGCGGCTTTCGGTTATGCACCCAGAGTAGTTTTACTGCACAATTCAGCTGACATTAATAAAAAAGTCTATACAAATGAGTTGCTTATGGACATCTTGCCTTCTGTAACTTAAATAGATCTTGAATTTATCCAAAGCCCTAACTTGACCGATTCTTGAATGTTGAGAAAAGTAAAAAGAAGCTATGAAAATTTGCAAGACATGCACGGAACTATGCAGGTATCTCCCATTCTAGCTAAATAAAGCCAAACAGGCTGATCCTCCGAGCCGCTGTGTAGCTCAGTGCTGTCTGGATTTTGTAGCTGAATTTGCCAACCATTGTCTACAAGTTAGAGGGCTCTGATTACCAAGTTCTTGGCTGGACATCTTAGCTGGGGCACAGCTCCCAGTAAGCACAACCAGATTGCTTCCAGAACTGTAATGGCTTGTGTCCATCTGTCTCAGGTGTCTCCACTCCTTGCCTTCCCACACTTCTTGTTCTTGGGTTAGAGTTGACAAAGCCAGATTAGGTCTGACACATTTGATGGCAGTAAGAAAACAAAAACAAAAACAAAAAGCCTTCCCCTTTGCTCTCCCTCTTTCCTTCACTGTGTGGTGTGTCAGGACTGGTGCCCAAATAGCTCACTGCATTACTTTCATTATTTAATCCTTGGTGCAGAGTCTGTGAATAGCAAGGCAGTGAAGAAACTTACACAAAAGTTTGGCACAAGGAAAAAAAAAAAACTGTTCCAGGTCCTCAACCAGGACCCTAGTTTCACAGCAAATGAAATACTCTTCAGCAGAGACTACTGAATGAAGGTACTTTTACCATGCTTTCAGACTTTTGAAGGTCTAGAAAAAAATAGTTCTTCTAAGAACCTTAAAAAAATTTGGAGAAATACTGCAATATTGGCTAAAGTTGCTTCTGTATAGAAGCTAAACGTTACTTCCTTTTATACATTCCTATGTTCTTTCAGTACATTAAAATGTAATGGTGAGTGTATTTATGACTATAAATCTTCACTTTTGAATATGCTGCGTATATTTCTTATTACAATTAAAGCTGTTTGTGTTCTGAGTGTTTTTCTTTGCTCAATGACATCTCTAAAATAGAGAAAGCTAAAGCGTTCTGCATAGAATGTACTAACCCTGTTTACTTGTAAGCATAAAACAAGATTAAATTACAGCTTAAGAAAACAGAATTTTAATAGAAACCTACAGACTCAGAAAAATAAAAATTTTAAATTCTAGTTGAAGTTTAGAAAGCAAGCAGGCCATTCCCATGTAGCTACAAACAAAAATAGAACAAAATTAAGAGGTAATACTAAATTTAGCACATAATGTACAAATCTATAGTATTTATAATTTTCTTTAGTAATAATACAATGCTCTGAAGTGAAATAAGTCCATTTAAAAATAAGTATATGGAAAATTGTAAAGAAATTAATTTTTCTATCAGTGTCTTTTCGAATCTTGCTCAGAATTAGGAAAATCTCTCTTACCACATCTCCCTCCAGAATTTTCAGTTTTGGGGTATCCTGCTTGCCCCTTTCCTCCTTTCAAAAGCAATGAATTGCTGCTTCTGTTTCCACTGAGCTGTCACATCTCCAGATCAGATTGACAAGGCAATACACAAGGCATCTTCTACAGATGGATTGTGAAGGTGCTTCAAATGCAAAGTAGAAAACATGACACACCATCTCAGCTGAGCTGAGTACTTTTCTCCAACATCAGCTAGTCCCCTTGGATATTATTTAGGGATTATTCCTAGTGAACACTGTTGGATAGAAGCAATTGCAACCCACACAATACAGAAGTTGGATTCTGGAGTTCAGGACTTCTTGTCCCTCTAAGAGGTGAAGTATCATCTCTGACCTTGCTATTTCATAGATATTAACAGCACAACTGATACAGTCAGTGCCAGTAATAGTTTCACACTAACTTTTTATTCAGCTGAAGTAAGGAGATGCAGGAGCACAGAGTGGTGTCAGCTGCCTTCTCTTAAGTGAGAGATTGCCTGTGATTTTCCAGTTCCCCAAGTGTGCCTGTTTGAGATGCAGCAGCTGGAAGCCCAATGCTTAACCGGCAGGCCCAACCCATAAGCAGGGATTATTCTCCCTCCTTTTTTGAGAACACTGCATGAATTGACATGATTGCAAGTACTCTCACTACAGGGAAGACATACTATGAGATTTTAATACATAGCTAAAATTACAGCATTAACTCTATTGTTTTGATGCTTTAAAATTATTCTCTTCTGAACCATTAATGTGGGATACTATCAATCTATAATTTGAAACTGGTTTCAAGCAAATATTGTTTCAAATTTGCATTAAAATTTAAAACAAAATTTGGATTTCAGAGAGTTTATCGTTTCCTAGCCTCTAAGGCTAGAATTCTTCATGAGACTAAGGAATTTGCATTCTATGTATTATGGAATATTGAATTGCTCCCAGTAGCCTATGCACAGAGTTCAGTAGATTGTGCTAAAGTGAAGCATCTCTTCCAAAAGGGTATCTGATCTTGATTAGAAGAAAAAAGATGGAGAACCTGCTCTTAGTAATTTGTTACGAAGATCATTCATCTTTGCTGTTAAAAAACACAAACCCAATTTAAAATGACAATTTGCCCAGCTTCCACTTCTACCTCTTGGATTTTATCCTGTATTTCTCCAGTGAATTAGTAGGCTTACCTTATGTATTTGTCAAGAAAATAAATATACCTCCGAATTATAATCAAAGTACTTTTCTAAATGAAGACAGTTGTAACCCATTGCATGCACCAGAGCTATAATTGCTGTGATTTAACTGGTAAACAAAACCCGTGTGTTGGTGGTAGAACAATGAATGCCAGGTTTAGTATCAGTGACTCAGAGATCTCCTTTGTCAACTCTTAATAGACCATTAACTCAAGTTACTTGTATGCCTGCTGGATATATAAATGTTTAACATTCTCTTTGGTTGCTTGTATGCTGAAAATGTTTCACCTAAACCTGTGAGAACAGGACAACCTCACATAGTTTTCCGAATACAGAACAGTTGTGAAAATCTCTGCCACCATATTGAGTTACACTCTCCGTCTTCTAATGAGGCTGTGCAACTCTTTTTTGTTTTTGTTTGTATTCTTTTCAAAACGATTTTCATATTTAATCGTATCAGCCTTGAGTCTCTTCTAACACCCTCAAAATCCCCTGCAAAGTACAGGTACTTTAGAATGTTTAGCTTACTGATTACTGCCTTCCTCTCCTCTACAGTTTTTTTTTATAGCACATTATCTTCATTATCTTATTTCTCCCCCCCAGCCTTATTTATTTATTTATTTTTAAATGGTATTCCCTTTGTCACTAAGCCAGGATGGGAGTTTTATCTGTAAACTCTTCTCCATCAATCTTGGAATGTCTTTTTGTCTTTCCAATGAATTCTTCTGATAGAACTTCCCATATAACTGCCATTTTTCTTTTTTTTCTGCCTATTTTTTTCTGAACAAGATTTTTTGCTGAAGTTTTACTCAGCTTTGGGAAAATAAAAATAATTGTAAAGACCTTTTCTTTCTCTTTCTAGTCTGTCAAAAGACTCTTGAATATGCAAGATCATTAAAGGTACTTCTAACAGATGTTTCCATGAGTTCATACTCACAAAGATTAGCAACGTAACTGGTTATGTTTGGCATGTGATCTGATATTTCTCTTGGCTTTGGCTTAACTTGAAGGGTTTCTCATTCAAAGATGCATTTTTATACTAAAAAATAAAAAATAACATGCATTTTAAAGCATATGTGTGTATATATTTATGCATAGATATATTTCTGTATGTAATATGTTTATAATACAATGCATATAATTTGCAAATGGAAACAATTTTCTGATTTGAAATATGAGATATGGGGTTGCAGAATTGATTATCAGCAGCAAGAGCAATCAAAATGGAGATGTATTGACATTATGGAATCTGAAACAAAAGCACTAAAAATAGATGAAATCCTGAATTTTATTCAAAGCAGCCAAGGAGATTGTTGTAATGAATGACATAATCCATGTTCTCTGGGGGCTGATGCCTTCCACAGACTGTTAGACTGGAAAAGACCAATTATAGTTTATCACCTAAGCCAATACTTTCCCTACTTAGGGTTGCCCCCTGTAGTTTATGTTCAAATGTTTTAATACATTTGAAGTGAGTCATCGCTGGGACTTCTGTAACTTTTGGGAGCTTAACAGCTGCCATCATTAACAGGTTATCTTTAAAAATTATTATCTTTAAAATTATTTTCACCCCACATTAGGTATTCATGTCTTAAAGTTCTTGGATGCAGTTTTTTCTTTACACAGATTAATTGATAGCATTTTTCCCAGAAAAACTGGTGTTGTTTTTTTCTCTTAAATTTCTGGTGTCAGAGCTAGACGTTGGTATCAGTGTCGATACAATTTACAATTTATACTTGGTCTTTTTTATTTTTTACTCCATCTTGAAGAACTGAATGTGGTTTTATTCTTTTGCTTGTATTTTTTGTATTTATGTCAAGTTATAATCTCCAACAAGCAGCACTGGACTCTCATTATTTATTGTTTTGATGCAGAGAGCAATTAAATATAATTAACTGGATGATTATCATTTGCTGGTAGAATTTGCTAATAATGCATATGCTCCTGCAGGGAGTTGCTTGCTATTTCCTGCACCAGTGATCTGATGCTGTTTGGAGAGAGGCTTTTTTTCCCTCTCTATTTACTGCTTCACTGACCTGAAGAAGGAAGAAAGTAAGTGTACAAAAATAAGTATGCCCCAGTTCGTGAGCAGCTATCTCAAAAAGAGCTAAGGGATAGAGTTTCACATTTATTTTGTTGCAATGCTAAGATGCAGAAATGCTAAAGTATTAATAACTGGACTTTGGAAGAAAAGTAATGATGCAAGTTTTTTACTGTCCTGTGATACTGGGGAACTCATTCAAATCAAAAGATTTTTGTTCATTTTTGATTTATTTACCAAGATGCTTTTGTAGGTGTGAGATTCTGTGTCAGTAAGATGCTCTTTATGCATGTAACACTGGTATATTCCTTCATTAGGAGTGGAAGTCATCCTTTTATATAAATCTAGTCCGGTATGCACACTACTAAACTCCTTAAGCCTTAAGACATTCTGCACACAAATCTAAGTGGTGCTTAGCTGAGGAATGGGTATCCTGCGCAGTCGTTTGGTAATTGCCACTATTAAGCTGATTCCTCCAAACTGATGCTAATGTATGTCTCTTTGCCACTACAAAAGGTGGCAAGCTGAGTTTCTGAGATATTCAGCAGCTCATCTTGTCTAAAGGTAAAATTTCTGTTATTAATTTAACATTTGGTCCTTCCTGTTGGAATTCACAATTGTTTCCCTTTTAATAGCCTATGACTATTATGGTGTGGTAGAGCATTTTCTGTGCAGCTAAACCATGACCTTTGTTTTGAAAAAGAATTACTTAATGGTCAATGTTATTATCATCCAGAAAGACTTTTTTTTTTTTTTTTTTTTTTTTTTTTTTTTTACGTTTTGGACTTTTAAGCACTAAACCTTTATTGCCACCTGTATTAGAAACTCATCTAACTCTTTTCTTAATGAACTGCTTCTGTGAGATTTCCCTGACTGATGGTATTTTGACTATTCTTGTAATGTAACCTTACCTGTAGAATATTTTTCCAGCTGTTTAAAACGTCTCTAAAGATGTTTTAGATCATCTTTCTGCAGATAACCTCCTTCATGCAGACTTTCTGGACTTTGTAAACTTTTATATGTTTCTGTTTATATTCTTGTATTCTTCAATGCTCGCTAAAAATCTCTTTGGATGTGTTGACAAGCACCATACTTAATACTTAGACCGGAAAATACTTCAGATGACTGTGCAAATGTTAGCTAATTATATCTCCTGTCATTCTGTGAGATACGCTAGCCTTACCATCCACGTTTGCACAGATGGGATATTTCAAACAGGGAGATATTAAAGTGATTTGCCCTAGGCCAAGCCACATGAAGCAGTCTCAGAGCTGAAAACTGAGCCTGGGAATTGTTGCATTCCACATTTGTTCTCAAACCATAGCAATTCACCTATGTTTTGGACACAAAATGACTCTGCATAAGTATATCTGGTGAAAGTACTGAGAATTTAGTTCAAACTATTCTGTGTTTCTGGCAACAACAATAGCTATACTGGAAAGAACCTAAGAGTCATGCATCTTAAGGGACAGCTATGATAATCCAAATTGCTGCATAACATAGCCATGTATTTCACCCAATATTTCTTGCATCTGTCCCCCAAACACAGAAGCTGAGCCACAGCTTAAAGCAGACATTTATTGGCATAGAGGTTTTATGGAGTTATTTACAGTCCTTTCTCTCTCTTTTGCATGGCAATAAATACACACACAGTTTGTATTTTTTTTAAGGAAAAGATGCTGAAAGGAATAGTCTTGCCACTTTTGTATGTTGTTTTAGGATAATGTAAATGCACAGCACTATATATGCATACTATATGTATGTTATAAATGTATATATATAAAGAATTCCAATAGTCACTGTATCGTGTAGCAGTTCTGAATAACCAGGGAAGCAGCATGTGAACTAAAAAAGCTGAATAGTCAGAATTTGATGGATAAATGTAGCAATTCATAAAGGCTGGGTTTGGGCACAATGTTTGTTGTGCAGGCACAATATATAAATGTCCCAAATGTGTTGTCAGATCTTGTTCAGTTCCTTTAGAACTGTCTTCAGCAGCACTTCATAGAAAGTTGTTGAAGGTCTTTACTTTGTCAAAAAGGAAGACTTAAAACCAAGTTTCAGAATAAGCCAAACAAACAAACAAACAACAAAAAAAACCAGACTAGATACCTATAACTTCTGTTGGGTTTGCGGTATTTCTTAAGGATAACTTGGATCAGACAATCGTACTGCAAAATGAAGGCTAGGATTTTAAAATTTGTAGTTAACATGCATAGAGCAGAATTGCATTATACAAACAGCAAGAGCGGATGCAACACATACAGATTATACCACTTGGAAGATGATTTGTTTTCCAGCTGTGTTCATTTTCTTTAGCTGGGTTTTCTAGACCTCAATTCCTAGGTCACCCTGACAGGCGAGGAACCAAATCCAATCTGGGTGCTCTCAGGGCTAAGTTTGACAATGCTGTGTAATTACTGTCTTCATAGCTGACCTACGTAAAGTATCAGTCAATGCAACTGCTGATTTGGACATGTAGCCAGCTAAAACTTCAACTCTTCTATAGTTATTTTTTTTAGTCATGTTCAAGCCAGCATCTCTGTGTTATTCTATTACTACTTTTTGCTATTTCCACACCACATTGTCCTTCTTTCTGACCACATCTTGCTCTCACTACTTCCCTCAAATTAATCATGTTATAAGAGAAGTAGGCAGAAGTAAGGAATTTATTATCTGTAAGATAATAAGCCAGCTGTCTGCTTGCTGAATTCAAAATTCTTTCATTTGCAATTTTCTCCTGATACCACCTTGATATTTATCTTGGGAGGTATATTCATACCTTGTAATGTAAAAAGCACTTTCAGCCCAAGCAATTGAGAGAGGCAGATAGTTCTCCTTACTCAAGGGAGTTAATTAAATACAAGTTTGTGGTATGCCTATCAATGCATTCGTGAGGGATATGCTGTTGCAAAAGGAAATATTCTGTGAGATTTATAAACCTTTAATTTAGAGTTGTCTGGTTTCTTAGAGTTACACTTATAAAATACACAGAACTGCTGTGTTCCATACACTTAAAAACCCTTAGTCTCTTTAGAAATGAGGTGTTGGGCATTGTCAAATGGACTAGCACCATGAGTAACACTTTATTAAAGTTCTATCTATTTAAATCTGATTTGGGATATGAGAATTATTCCTCTTTCTCTGCATTTTGCTGTGTCTTTTCTGACCCATTTCCTTTTTTCTGCTTTGACAGATGAGTTGTGAAATCTTAGAGGCAGTCTCTGAAAGACACCTAGCAGCAGCCTGGCTCCTATAGAAGATGTTCAGAGCAGGCAAATGGAGTAACCTGAGAAAATTTGCCCTTTAAAGATTTCCCATTGAAATAGGAACAGTGGATGTTCTTGGCTTATGAAAATATGATATTTACAAAAAACATTCCTATGCTGCATTAGGATGAAATGTTGACATTTATTAATTAAGAAAAAAAACTCATGGATGAATAACGTTCCTGTTGAGCAAAGTGTGCAGATTTTACTACAAATAAAATTTAAAACAAAAATATCATATTAACTTGAAAATTAAAACTTTTTACCTGGCTGTTTCAAACAAAATAAAGCCTTGATAATCACTTTGAGAGTATATTCCAAAAGGCAATTGATTAGATTTGAACTTAAAAAAAAAAAAAAAAGAAAATATCGAACAATGTTTTCCAATGAAAACCACAGTTTCTTTAAACTTTCCTGACCAGTTATATCCTGTATAGTATTCATCTGTCTGCTTCCATATCCAGAATGGGGGGATGTGATACCTTGATTCTATAACAATGTCTATTAGCAGAAGGGAAAGAAAGAAAACTGTGGGGAAGAAAAGTGAAAAGGAAAGTGAGGAGGTGGTATTATAACTCTATTAATCATTAATCATCTATGAATCATGCTTATCCTGGGAGGAGCTCCCAGGTAGCACTTAAATTGCTATCACTATGAAAAAAATATTTTATTTCTACATTATTAGGCATTCCTTTGTGAGGCCTCCATTATGTAAAGTAGCTGTCAGCTCTGGCAAAATCTATTACAATTATCTTTATAGCACTTACATGTGCACAGCCTTTGATATAGAAGAAGTGAAAAAATGTTTTTTTTTTTTTTTCACATTCATAAAAAAAAATAAATATAAATACAGCATATGTAACCCACCTATAAGTGTGACTCTATATCTTTCCAGTAAGTACTGGACTTGGAGTAGTTCCTACTTGTCAGATTTCAGGTACATTTCATTGACAGTATTTGAAAGTTTCAAATACTATGCAGCGTATTTCATGTCTGTCAGACTGCTCAAGACCAGAAACAATCTATATATATGTCTTGTTCCACCTGCTGCTGCATCATTTCTGATAATGGGTTTTGAACTTGCAGGACATAATCGATCAGATAATTATTTCAAACCGCTGCATTAGCTACTTTGGTGAAAGGTATCAAATGTGGATTTAAGATCCATGGTTCCATCCATGGTTAAAAATGGTATCTTTTGAATTTGCTTCCTCCATTGGCTTCTCGTGTTTTCTGAGAATTTTCAGTATTACTCTGTAGCTAAAACTGAAATCTAGAAAACTACAGGATTAAAAATATTGTATACGGGACAGTTATTGCCATATGTTAATGCTTTACTAGGAAGCACTGCACACTTAGTAAAATCTTAGGTGTTATAAAATCTTCTAGTGTGCTTTAGTCCTTGGTAAATGATGTGATTGTTTAGGCAAAATTGTATTCCACAATTGGCAATGGCACTCTTCCATTTTCTACTTCATGTACCAAGACAGCATTACAAAAAGACATGCATCAAGTTATATAACTATTGTTTGTACTTTTACTTCTGTGATACTAATAAATACGTTCTCCATAACACAATATCAAATCTATTTATATCTCTTTTCAGTATATTAGTAATATCAGCACATGCTGATTTCCTAGGTAAAGGTGATCTCTTTCTGACAAAATAAACCATTCTTCTCTCTCATCTGTGAACACTTTCCAAAATTCACAGTGAATTGGTTATTGCTGTTGTAAAGACAACACCTTATTTACCTTTACTCTTCTCTTTTTATTCTCAATCCTGTTCACTAAGTGTTTTTCAAGGTATTTTGGGGAACTATATTAAAAAATGTCAAAGTAATTACAGTTAAACATTGAAAAGAACTAAAACATTCTTGATTTCTGTTCAGATGTGCCATTTCAGGAGGAATATTGTTTGGTTTTCTTCACTGTTTATCAAACCTTAAGCATGCACCATGGCCATGACAAAGTAAAAAATCTAGAAAAGTAGCAGTCCAGAAGCAGTAAGAGCATACTTACAAATGTGCTTTATAAAATTAGTGGGAGGCATTGCTATTCTAACATCATTCATGACCCGTAAAACCAACTTGCCAAAAAGGTTGAAAATTGATTCAGGCTGACCTTTTAACAAAGGATGTGTTTTTGCCCTTAGCCTGTTTAATGCTAACATGACAATGAACTAGACTGCGATAGTTTTCAAGGTCAAAATAAGCAGAAGGTTGTTAGTGAATTAAGGGTCATCTGTCCGTAGTGGGTGTGATAAAGCTTTTGATTGCACATGAGAAATTACTTCTACATAGAACCAAAGAGCACATAATGAGTGGCCAAAAGGCTATATCAAAGTAGAAAACAGGAGAAGGAAAAAGATCTGTATCAAACAGCATCGGGGAGCAATATTAGAACATGGATTTCCCTACAATTAAACAGAAGATGGTCAAAATTTCTCCATGATAACTCACTATGATCTATCCTAGAAGATTCTGAGTTAATATAATGTATCCTGTAGCAGCTGACCATGAAGATACACCTTAGGCAGTGCGGTGTGTCACTGTGCTCTAAAGGTGTATGGTAAGCTGGAAGAGCCATTTTGAGTCCCAGCTAGTGAGTGGCCTAGAAGCACTCCCTGGGTAGGCACACCTTGGTGATGAGTTGCAGTGGGGAACTGGGTACTGCCTGCAGGTGGCTCTAGGGCTGGCCACGGACCAGTGTGCAGTCTGTGCTATTGAAGGGATAGTCCTCAGTCCACATAGGAATGATGGGAGAAGCAGTAGCCTGCCTATACATGCTATTGTTTTCTTACCAAGGAAATAAAAAGCAGTGCAGGGAATAAACTGTTCCTGTGTGCTGCCTCATTAGTTTTGCATATCTCCTCCCTTCTGGAGCAGTGATATCCCACTGATGCTTGGAGTGCCTTTATGTCTGTAGCATTCAGAACAGGAATTACATCTCTCTAAATCTAGCAAACTCCCACTGGGAAAATATATGCCCACTTCTCAAACCATCTGTACTCATATGGGAATAGAGATAGATTCAAGAGATTCGCAACATATTCAGGCATAAAAGTGGAGAATGGTTAGTTCTGATGTTGGAGGAAACTGCTGCAGGATTATTACATTTCAAAGAAAAAAAATATCACATGTGCAGCTCTTATTGAATATTTACAAATGGAATGGAGATGGAACATTTGATCATCTGGCAATGGACCAAGAATGCTCCTCCAGAACTGTGAGCAGGGATGTCTTGAGGACAAGAAAGTATGTCAGAAGCATGTAGGAGGTATTGCAATTACTGAAATGATATAGACCTACAAAGCAGGTTCTGTCTACAAAATGTGTAAGTAAATAAGGACATAGAACAATATAATAATTGGCAAAACTGATTGGCATTTATTCAGGCAGTACAGTTGAGAAGAAATTATGAGCCTTTGTGGTAAATAAGCAATTCCAGCTAAAAAATAAAATAAAATAAAGACATACCAATGCTCTACTAAAGAGGCAAAGTTTACAAGTAACCTTGAAACTACTTGAATATTAACAAAATACATGAGATCACATTAGTTAAAGTAAAGAACATATTAAAAGTGTCACCTAACAGTGCAAAAAAAATGTGTGGAATGAGAGCCATGCAGAAGACAGTATATTTATTGATAATAAAAGACTGTGTGGAATATAGACCCTGATACTGGAATTTAATTAATGTAGCCTGATTTATAAGGGAAGATGTATCTGTGAAAGCAAGAGTACAATTTTGTGTAAATTTGTTTATAAAGAAACATTTATACAGTGTTTGTTATAAGATATATTTGACAATTAATTTTGCATAACATTTTCCATTCTAATTATTGTTTTTCCTTATGTTCTGACAGTAATAAAAGACTTGTAGGCTAATGAAAACTGCCAGAAAGAACAAAAATAAAGCCTACAAAGGACCTTGCTGCATATCTTTTTCTCCAGCAGCTCTGACAACAATATTTGCATATAATTGGGCTTCTGGGAAATACAGAGATTCTTTGGTGGCAGTCTGAGGAGCTGACTGAAAGCTGGTTAGTCTCTGACTGTTTTACAGGAATGGGTTTAATGGGAAAAGGGTTTCAATGATCGTAAAGGCTTCCTCTCATTCTCTTCCTTCAGCACATCAGCAGTCTTTCCCTTTTCCACTTTATGATGGTATTTAGGGTCTTTGATCTGCTGGCTCAAAGTGAACAGAATGGAGGGGAGCATTCAGTGTGGAAAATGAGTTATTCCAAGAATACAGCAGTGTAATCAGAGCTACATACCTACTGCTGGAACTGAGGACCGACACTCACTGCCATTTCATCTGTTCAGAGTTACATTTGCCTGATGTTCTGAGTAAGGCTTATCTGTGTTTGAAATACTAAAATCTAAGAAAAAAGAGGATTCAGCAATTGGTTTGTCCTGCTGCAGTTAAGGTAGGATTTTTAAAATTGGTGAAGAAATGTATTATTAGACACAGTAACGTCCTGTTTGAAAAACAGTATATATGCTAATGCAATTATAAGCCTTAAAAGCATTAAAGACATTTTCAATATTAGTCTTTGACATTTGACATACATGTACTCACTTTCATTGCACTCAAGGTCAACTTGTGGTAGCTGCACTCAGAGCTTCATTGCTTCTGTGCCCTGCAGTAGTACTTGCTCTGTGTTTAAGCTACTTGCTCACACATGAGTAAAAGGGCATCTTCATTCCCTCCACTTCCATGTCTCACTATGCTTCATATGCCCTTTGCTATTTTCTTAACAACATCTGCAGGTTTGCCTATGCAGTAACTGGGTTGTGGGTCTAAACAGATCAACTCTGTCAATAATAAATTCAGGGTAACTCACAAGAATTAATCACTGGAGATTGATGTCAGTGGCATATTTTTCTAATAAGAATGTTGACTTCAGTATGCTATAATGACAAAACTGCCGAAATTTTAAAGGCCAAGAAAATTGCAACCCATAAATCTGTGTTATAAATATATGTGTATCATATGCAAGTGCTCTGAGGTTAAGATTGCAAGATTCAAATTAGAAGCGTTATCCTTTATGGCGTTTATCTTGTGGTAAATCACAGATTTATTGGATCTTTAAAACATCTTATACAAGATTAGGCAACAGCAGCATTTAATATATGGCATGAAAAATTATGACTAAGAATTACTGTGCATATAAATTTTCAATCAAGAAGTGAAAACTTCCAGCAAGCTACGTGCTATCCAGACAAAAATGCAGAAACCTGCAAGTAAGGTTTGCAAATTAAACAGTGATGATGGACTAACCTTATGTTATCTTGTGAATGACAATTTGGGGTGAAAGCAACAATGTAGCCAAAACTGAAGAGTTTAACAGAACAACCAAATAGATAAGGGCAGCGTTTGATATATGGCAATGCATGATCCAGCTGAACAAAACATGATTTTCTAGAGCATTTATAATTTCACCCAAAATCATTTGTGATACACAGCTCTGAAAGAGGGGAAACATTTTGTTTTCTGAGGCAGTTCATTAAAGTCCTAATTTTCTTGCATGTTATAAATTTGGTCTAGTGTCAACACATATGTATCTTTGGTCTCTTTGCTTTGGGTTCTGCCTGTCTATTCCAGTCATACACGAGGAAGCAGAGGTGATGCCCTACTGTCTGTGAAATGAAGTTACAGCTTGCTGTAAGCAGATCAGGTTCTGTAGATACAGCAGACAGTATGCATTTCCTTAGCAGTGGGAAAGATATAGTTGAATGACTTTAACCTGAAACATGCTTGTGGTATTGTCTGGGTGAAAAACATCATTTCTGAATTCACCATTTCCTTTTTCCCATAAATTTCTTCTTGTAGGTAACCATCTGTAGTCCCCTCAAAGGGCTTTTTAAAATTGAAGTCAGTGCTACCCTGACAGTTACAGTAAAACAGAAGGAGGGAGAATTTAAACCCATACTTATAACATTACTTCATCTCACTTACTTATTTTCTCTTCTCTGCATGGAGCCAAATTTCAACATATGCCAACCCTTGATCCATTATAATCATATCAGCTGAAATTAAATGGCAGTTAATATTTATAGGGAGATCTATGACTGTGATTTATCAAGCACTGAAAAGCATTATGGTTATCCCATAATTTCATGTAATAAAGCAACATTTATCTTCTATTTTGGTAAATCCCAAAAGTCTTTTACATTATTTAGCACATCTCTGACCTGTCCAGCCAACAAAATGCCTGGATTCTCCTTACCAGCAGAACAGACTTGTTTCCAGCAAGACACTCTTCAATTAAGCAACAAAGTTTATTCATGTTTCTTGTGCCTGAGATATTTGTTAGATCCAAAGAAAAATAAAATTTGTAAGACCTAATTAATGAACATAACTGAATAACTCATCTCTAAAACAATGTCTTGGTTTCCAATAGCCAGGAGCATCAATCTAGAGAAATCAAACAATACTGTGAGGCCTATTCTGAGCCACCTGTTACCACAAGGACCCAGTCTACAGCATGGTGTGTGATATCCGTACTTTACCAAAAGCATGGCCTCCACTTTTATGAAATGGGTAAATTGCTTAAAAGCATACTTGAGCCACTAAAGGTATTTTACAATAAAATATGATTGACAGATTTGGCCAGATGCATCAATATTTTCCCTCCAATTTCCACAGGTACTAGATAGAGTCATACATAAATTCTAATTATTAAAATTTGCTCATGAGTTTTCAAGAGAGTAGATCAACACACATTTATATTTCCATGTCTGCTGATTTACTTCAGTTCAGGGTTCATAAATAAATGTACATAAATGTGCGAAGGGATGTTACATGACTGAATGGAGAGAAGCAATCTCACACATAAATCCCTTGATTGTGTGGTGGCCTGTGCATCTCCTCTGGGTAGTATATGCCGCTCTTACATAGGCATATCTTGTGCAATAGTACCAAGTGAGACCTTCACAGGGGACAAAAGGACTTGCTATTCAACACTGAATGATTTTCAGCCACCTACTTTGTTAAATGAGTTAAGATGTGTCCAGGTGAATACTTATAGTTGCACAGAGTTGATTCAAGGGCAGCTTAACTCAAGGTGGATCAGGGAGAAATGCAGCAACTTAATAACCAACTTCTCTGATTTATTTATTTATTTATTTTTACTTTTACTTTTGGCATTCAGGTTTTCAATTTGACATAAGAACCGATCCATTTAAGTTAGGAAATGGGTTTAGTGCAAAACAATATCTACCCCTATAAATTATAGCTATGGTATTGACTAGAACTTTGTAAGGAAGGTTATTTCTATACTTGATGCTGCAGCGTAGTGGGTGATGCCTAAGCTTGCCTGGGTCTAATTAGACTGATGCTGGAAGTCTGCTAGCCACAAGAGCTCAATATTTGGTGAAAATATTCAAATCACAAAAAGTCAGCTCTATAAACATTTTCCAAGCCTTGACTGAAATACATCTTTACATTTAAAAAAAAGAATATGAAAAAGTACTGCAGATATTTCAACGGTAGGTGGAGGTTGTCGTCATCAAAAACAGGTTCTTCTATGCTAGTTAGTGTCATGTCATGTTTAAATATAAGGCTATAGACAAAAAAAAAAAGCTAAAAGCTTCTGTCTTTCACAGTGACTTTTAATCTTAATGCTGTTATTACAGGTTATTAAT
This sequence comes from Cygnus olor, assembly GCF_009769625.2. Classification (NCBI taxonomy): domain Eukaryota; kingdom Metazoa; phylum Chordata; class Aves; order Anseriformes; family Anatidae; genus Cygnus; species Cygnus olor. The sequence goes on from NC_049173.1 coordinate 19,192,130, forward strand.
GCTGTTATTAGTCTTTTAATGCTCAGCAAAGAGTTATTTAAGCAATTGTCTTCATTTGACTCATTTTCTGACAGGCTTAGAGAAAAGATGCAGATGTATTACTGGTCAGTTCCATCAAATTATTATAAAAGTGCAGGGAAAAAATAAAGCCTTAGACTAGAATGCAAGGAAAGGAAAGACAGTCAGAAAGCCAGAGACAGGTAGAAAAGGCTCAATCTTTACTTGCTTGGTGGTACAGAGTCAAAGTCTGAACTGGTAGTGAAATCATTTAAATCTGACTCCTGTGTCTTGTCTGCTCAGGCCATCACTATGAAGATGATAAAAGTCCACTGATAATGCAGTGGATTGTGGGGTGTCAGAATAAATTTGATGACAGCTGTCATAAAGAAACTAGTTCTTTTCAGCTCATTCCTGACAACAGGATATGATAATAATAAAGATATTATTACATCTCTTACTGGCTGGCTGGTTAAACAAGGCAGCCTAGAAAGCAATTGCAGGTAGATTCACACATCTCTTTCTTCTCTGTGGTGATAGAATGAAGTGCACGTTTGTTTCTCATGTGTTTTAGTGTGAGTGATCCTACTAAGTTTCTTCTAGTCATTGAGTTATCTTACTAAGTTTCTTCTAGTCATTGAGTTTTCTTACTAAGTTTCTTCCAGTCATTGGTCATGAGACTTCAGAGTATGTTTCCTGATTATCCAAACATTAAAGGAATGCTAAGCCAATCTCGCAGGTTACAGAAATGTGATTTCAGCATGGAGTCGTACTTGAATGCCGTGAAGCATTCTATTAGCATCCTTTGAAGCTAGAGAAAGATATTTTATGATTTACATTCCAAATGAAAATTAACTGAGCAAAACTGAAATCAATCAAAAATAGCATACTAAAGAGATTACAAGCAAAGGACTATTCCAGAGCAGAACCTTAAATTAACTAAAAATAATTCAATAAGAAGAATGAGAAAGACTATCAATATCAAATCAACATAAAAAGAAATTGGTTTTATAATGCCTTTTATGGTATACTTTTTAATATGTGATAACCCTATTGGAAATTCATTAGTATGCAGAAAACCATAGGAACCATATGGAAATACATCTTACAAAAGTCTAGCACACAATAAATTTTACAAAAGGCATAAAATATCTTTAGGATGGATGATCACTCTGAAAGTAATGTGCACTAAAATTGTAGGAGTGGTATTCACTCATTAGTTGTATGAAGCCATTAACTGCACACAATCATTCCTTCTTGCATAACCATTTGTCATATAAAATCATTAGCTCCCTCATAAAATTGTTAGAAATGTGAAATGATTTTTCAAAAAAAATCATTAGTTACAGGGTATTACATTATAAAAAGCAGTGGCATATTACTTCATCATTTTCTGCATAAAAATGTGTCGGTTATACAAAATCATTTATGTTGATAAATAACTTTTTAAGTAGCTTTATTGTCCAATATTCAGGCTGTTAGCTGTTAGGTTTCAATAGTTATTTTTATGGCCAAGACATTTATTAGTTATGAAAAACTCTGAAATGAACTAGAACAAACATTACTTTCCACCCTGCTAAAATTGACAGTTTTAAAAAGCGATCTTGTTTCCTGTAAATGTGCTGTTAGAGTTTTGAATAGTGGCAGCTGTTCCCATTTATTTACCATCATTTTGTCGTTGTTTGAATTCCATTCACTGGAGCTTTCAGATTCTCATTGTCACATCTTAAGCTATATTCAGGTAAAAGCTTTCATAACAGTGCTTTTGGGCATATCCTGGATCACTTTATATAGACCCAGTTGTTCTAGGGAGAGTGATTTGCACATTAAAATGGATCACATTGTCTCATTCTCTCACACACTAGTCAGAAGGCACATTATGTTCAGTTTGTTTCTGGAGGTGACAAATTTGAAATTTGAAAGCCGTGCTTTGTCAGTAACTGATATCTCTGAGAGCCACTTGAAAATATCCAGTGTCATGTACCATGAAACAAAGATTTCTAGCTTCTAAGAATTCTGCTGAGGCAAGCAGCCTGCTAGAGTGTAGTTTGTTTAATGTCAATTATTTATATCATTTGTTTAGTTGTAACTTCAAATAGTGTTATGTGCAGTTCTGTAGAAGCAAGAAAACTGTTTTACTTACCTACTATTGCAACCAATGGAGGAGGGATAAAAGAGAAACGTCTAATGCCATATGCTGATCTCTATATTACAGAAGCAATCCATGTCATGTCGATCCCACTGAGCTTCCGTGTATCTCGTTTGTGGTGGGTTGACCCCGGCTAGCAACTAAGCACCTACCCAGCTGCTTGTTCACTAGCTGCCACAGAAGGATGGAGGAGAAAGTCAGAATATCAAGAGTAAGAAATAGTTTTTGGGTCAACATAAAGATAGTTTAATAATAAAAAAAAGAAAAAAAAAAGAAAAAAAAAGAGAGAGCGAGAGAGATGTGATGCCCCTCTTACTCTCTTCCCCCCATCCTACTCGGGGTAGGAAGTGAGCAAGTGGCTGTGTGGTGCTTAGCTGCCTACTGGGATTAAACCACAACATGGTTTATTGAGATCATCTGTCCATCCACACAAAGACTTAGCACAGGTGACCTAGGGACTGTCATGACTCTCTTTTAAGGTGACTTTTCACTTCTGCGTGTGCCTTCATGAAGTATTGTCTTAAGTCCTTCAGCTCTGAATTGCTGCTCCTGTGGCACACCCTACTCATGTATTGTGAAGGGAATGACATAGGCCATCTACTGCTTACTTGTCACAGTACAGTTCTGGTCTTTCTGGCTATGCAAATTCTTGGTAACACGCACACAGACACAAAAAAAAAAAAAAAGGTCACAAAGTAATCCTGAGGCAATACTGTCCTCTTATATCAACTGATTTGAATGCCATATTTTTATTATAATGGTTATGATTATTGCTCATGTAAGAAGGATTTCAGTCATATACAAATGTGCAACAATGCTTAAGCAATTGCTTCAGACAAATGAAGGGCTAAAAATGTGGGACACAGTGAGAGAGAAGGAGACAAAGAGTGAGAGAGAGAAGGCATGCAATTCTTTACAGTATTCCAGCAATTCATCCTGAACAGGTAAATGATTCCAATGTGCTGAGCGGCTGAGCTTTCCAGCAACTCCCCTTAGAGTAGAAAGCATAAAAATCAATATGCCTTCTCTAAGTTATTAAAAAGTATTGCAGTTGTGCAGGTCATTATGTAGCAAACAGGTACTGCGTTTTTCAAGAGGAAACATTACAGAACAAACAGCTTCTCTTTTTTATGTGCTTGGAAATTTCTCTTGCTGTTTTAACTAGTGACGTTGTCTAGCCGCACACCTAGCTATCGAAATGAACACATACACCATCATTTCTTCTAACTGGTTCTGCCTCTTTTACCTTGAGGCATTGATCTTGGATGATATATGTTACAGTCCTTACTGTCTCTTTCATCCCCATTCTAAAGGGCAAAAACTTTAAAGAGTTTTTCAAGTGACCCTTATAATTGCAATCTTTCTCTTCCAACTGCCATCTATACCTCCTACAATCCCTTCCCAATTAAATTATTTTCTTCACTTAAAATCTGAAACTAATATTATAAATGTGATTTGAGCTCCATGAGGTGTTCAATTTTCCTGAATTTTTCACAGTCTGTAACTCAACCAGGCCATAATTTATTCCATTTCTGAGAGCCCCTAATGATGTCCATGAGGACAGAAAAATTTTTGAAAGAATACTTAAAATATGTTCTTCAGTACTACCAAGTTGTAAATAGTACAGAACAGTCTTAACAACTATTTCTTAAAGAAAATAGGGTTGGAAAAGATCTTGTACTACATTCATCACTATTATGGATAGATATTTGTCTAACCTCTTCCTAACATGCTCTCCTCCTTTCCAAATGAATATTTTGCAATGTACTTTAGGGAGTTTTTCCAGTGTTTGAGTCTTTAATGCTAGTGACTTCCCTTTTTTTGTTGCAATTTAAGCTTACCTTTTCTTGCCTTGTCATATATAATCCACAGTCTATTTATGTTCTATCCCATCTGTCATACAAAGTAATTGTCCTACATGACTTTCCAAAGCAGCAAAACAACAGTTACAGGTTAGGAAACTTTTAATTTCATTCCCTCTTTATTTTTTTCTTACATTTCCTATGCTCATCATAGAATGTTGAATGATAGCTAAGAGTATCCACCTAGTCACATTCTTGATGATCTCGGTAGATGAGAAAAGTTAGGAAGGATATGCCCATCTGATGACCATAAATGATCATCACTTTGGGTAAAAATGATCTCAAGTGTTCAGAGCATCTTCCATACTCATGCAGTGTACTTTACAACCTCTTGAACTACAGAAATGGACTTCAGTTTGTGCCTGACCAACCAGATAGCATTCTATGATATGTCTCATCCCCTCTGTGGATGAGGGAAGAGCTGTTTTTAGTGTTTACATTTACTCTAATAAGGCCTTCTGTGTGGTCTACCATAGTTTCCTTTCTAGCCAGATGGGTGAGGTATGGAGGAACTTTGGATAGATGGAATCTAAACTGGATGAAAAACTGATAGATCAGCTGTGTACAAATGGTTAGGGCCAGCAATGCAGAATCCAGATGGCAGTCAGTGACTTGTGGAATTTATCTGATGTTGATAGTGGGGTTAATGTTGCTAAATCTCTATTGATGGATGGTGAGACAGAACACACTTTCAACAATTTTATGTGTGATACCAATTTGGAGGGAGTGTTTGATATGCCGGAGGGTAAAGATGATGTTCAGAGAGACCTTAAGAGACAGGAGAAATGAGCTGATGGCAACCTCATAAAGTTCAGCAAAGGCAAATGAGAGATGCTGCACCTGTGAAAGGATAACCCCATGCAACTCTACTGGCTGGGCTCTGACTCGATATAAGGCAGAAAGGACCTGGGGAGACAGTAAACGAGAAATGGAATGTGTCATCAAAGTGCCTTTGTGGTGACAAAGGCCAAATGCATACTAAGTTGTACTAGCAAGAGTGCCAGTAGGCTGAGGCTCCCAAGTACAAGAATGTCGTTACTAGAATGAAACCAGTGGAAAACACCCAGATGTGCAAGGGGCTGTAGAACATGAAGCATTTGTAGAGGGCGAGACAAATTGGTTTGCTCAGCTAGAGGAAGAGAAGGCTAAGGACAAGAAACAACAACTGCAGGGGAATTTCTGCTTAGATATTAGGAAAAAAAAAAGATTTGTACCCTCGAATCATGGGATCATATAATGGTTTGGGTTGAAAGGAACCTTAAAGATCATCTAGCTCCCACCTTCCCTGTCATAGGCTTTCCACTAGATAAGGTTGCCCAAAGCCCCACCCAACCTGGACTTGAACAATTCTAGAGAAGGCTAGTTAAAAAGTGGAAAAGTTTGCCCAGGGAGGCTGTGGAACATTTGTCATTGGAAATATTCAAAAATTAACTGGACAAATCTGTGACAGGATGCTCTAAGATGACCCTGCTTTGAGAAAAGGGTTGAAGCCCTTCAGAGGCTCTGTTTGGCCTAAATCATTTTATGGGTTTTTTATAAGAACAGTACATCTCAGGCATGTATGGTAGCCACAAGACAAACTCAAAGATCCTGCTACAAAACACAAGGATACTGAAGTCTTGAGCATCTCTCATGAGTATTTGTGCTTTTAGGCCAAAGAGAAACTACTGTGTTTTTGTTTGTTTGTTTGTTTTTTAAAGACTATTTCAAAATGGGCCAATGTACTGTGTTTGAAATTACAAAGCTGGGGTGGGGGTGGAGGGGTGAGGGATGCAGAGGAAAAAAGGGGGAGAGAGAGCATTAATTCCAATCTTAGGCATAATCTCAGTGTTAAAACTTCAAAACTTCAGCCCGTAACCTCACAGGCTGGAAAAAATACAAGCAGCTAAGAACTGGTGCTTATAAAGAGAAAGTGGTAAGAAACTTCAGCAATAAATAATACTAAACCCCACCTTTATCAGGAACACATTTCAATGAAAATCAAGTTCTCCAAAAACAAAATATAAAACAATAACTGGTCTCCCCTCCCACACATTAAAAATAATCAGAACATGCAACACCTTATTTTAAATGCAATCTTCCTTGTCTGTGTAGAGGTTATCAGCTGGGTCCTGCATTGTTCCCAGTAGTTTAGGCTGAAATAAACGGTTGTCTAATGTCACTACGGTTGAATGCCCTGGTGTCATATCTATGCATGCTGTGAAAGCAGTGATAAACAAGATATATTTTTATTGCCCTGAACGTTCTATGTGTCAATAAGGTATTTGTTAGGCTAGAAGAGGGTTTTACAATGAGCCTGTATGCCCTGGAGTGTAAAAACTACCTTGGCCAAGTTTCTCATCCAGCCCATATGAGTTCTATCAATCACATCTGATGGAATTAAGTGCAGATAGCTCATGGCTTGTAGAGTGTCACACTGTTAATATCCTAAGAGTTACTGTTAAAATAAATGGCAAGAACATTTAAGTCACATTTATTTGGGGAATTGCACTGTGATTACAATCAGCCTAGTAAGCAACATGACCTTCATGTGAAATGCTTTGTCATCCTGCAGTAGTGCACTGATTGATGATTGGTTTAGATGAAATGCAAATCATCCCCCAAAATCCAGGTTTTGGGATATGAACTGTGCTTTCATGGCAAAACCAGACATATACATATGGGCCAAGTTCAGCACACCATTCTGTAATACACCAAGATGTTCTCTGACTGCTAAGGTGCAGATAGAGTCACACAAACTGCATGGATTTTAAGGACTGTAGGATGTAGACATATATTTTACAACTTTTCTACAACTTATCCCTGTTTAACCTTCAGGTTTTCCTGAAGATCTGAATTTATAATGAAAAACAAAAAACAAACAAACAAACAAACAAAAAAACAGGAAACCAAAACAGTTCTTTTGTCTGTCCTTGGACCATTGAACCACAAAGCAGAGAGCCATGAATGGCATCTTTATAAAGAAATTTTATCCTGTGGGTTTTAAATTGCCTTGATCCCTTGCTGTGGTAAACTAATATTTGTTTCTTAGTGTTAGTTGAGCTAGGTTAATACCACTTCACTGGGGTTTTGGTTCTTAGCATTCATTCTGTGGAAGTAAAGTTTTATGCCACGTGTTAGGTTGTTCTTGTAATCTGAAGTATGTACCTGACATTGCTTAAGGGACAGACTGGCTTCAGCTCTTTTCACTTTTTTTCTTTTCTCTTGCTGAAGAAGACTACTGAGAAACCACTGTGTAAATGACACAAGAAGCTCACTGACTGTACAGATCAAGATCCCAGGTGCAATACCATAAAGTCTGGAGTTTCAGCTCTCACATAAGTTTCTTATATTTATGTAATGATTCACTGTACATTTAGTTTCAAAGGGTCAGTGTCCCAGCCTCTAAAGATATCGAGTGCTTTTACTAGCACCAGATGCAAAGCATTAAAATAGATTTCCATTCAATTAAAGTTCATTTTTGTCCAAAGTTAACTTGACATGTTTTAGAGTATATGTGGTTTGAAGGTAGTGAAGGTCAATCCTATTAGATAGTAGAAGTGGCATGTTTCAGAAAGGTAAACTAGATTATTCATGAAAGAGTGGATTAAAATATTAAGAAAGGGAAGGTCAGTGAAGGTTTCAATATGGCTCAAAGTTTTTCTTTTTGTTCAACATATGGGAAGTGCACATATTTATCAGTAGCACAGTGATGGTGTTTTAGATGTCTTTTTCAGAATACGTGTTCTTCTTTCAGCAGACACCTTGGATGTAATTATGCTTATACCATGAGAGCTGGAAGGCTTAGGGTTCTTAGGAAACAATGACATGTTTAAAGAAATCATATTTGATAACTCTGTGTCATACATTCACATCCTAATCTAGCCTGCAGTCTGGGAGGCTGTGATATGACTCAAGTGAAATTCATCCCAGGATCTGCTTGGTTACTTTTAAGTGCAAACAACCTAGGGACAGTCAATAAAAGTCAAAGGCCATGGTCATCGTGTTTCAGTATACTCATCTCTACTTGACTTCTAAATCAAATCTTTAGTTCCCTGATGTCTGATTAAATTTCTGGTTAAATAGCTAGCTAGAACATTGTCTTGCAAGAGCTGGAAATTTGGCAATAGACATTTCCAGTGTGTCCAAATGAAGATGCTGATATTTGGCTTGGAGTTGTGATCACACTTAACAGCCAGTACTGTCAACATTCAGTCATCCAATATAGCTCATTTGTCGTGCAATTCAGGGATTGCCAAATGCCCATCATTTGTTTATGTGAGCTGGCTGCCAGGAAGATGTGGCAATTATCTTAACACATGTTTTTTATCTTTTATCAGGAGGTATTTTAGACATTTATTAGAAGTTCCTGGATCCAGTGGCCCTGATCAGTTACCAGTATTACTTTTTTTTTTTTTTTTTTTTTTTTTTCTGGTATAGAACAGGAAGCCCATAGTCCATCTCCTTCTATCTATCTATCTATCTATCTATCTACTATTTTATTTTATTTTATTTTATTTTATTTTATTTTTTATTTTTTATTTTATTATTTTATTTTATATTTTATTTTATTTTATATTTTATTTTATTTTATATTTTATTTTATTTTATTTTATTAAATAAAGCTGCTGCAGAAATGAAGTAGTAACTCTTTTCAACACAACTCAGAGTTTGGAAAATAAATACCCTTGCTCCAGGGTGGCAAGGATTAACAGTATATACAATATATTTCACATTTGGAAGCATGTAGTTGCTACACGCATATACCTGTAACATACAGTAATTATATCATAGAATCATAGAATGGCTTGGTTTGGAAGGGACCTTAAAGACCATCTAACTCCAATCCCCCTGCCATAGGCAGGGATGCCACCCATTAGATCAGGTTGCCCAAGGCCTCTTCCAGTCTAGTCTTGAACACCTCCAAGGATGGGACATCCACAACCTCTCTGGGAAACTTAATCCAGTACCTCATCACCCTCTGAGGGAAGAATTTCCTCCTAACCCCTAATCTAAATCTCCCCTCTTTTAGTTTAAAACCATTCCCCCTTGTTCTGTCATTATCTGATTGAGCAAAAAGTTGCTCTCCATCTTTTTTATAAGCCCCCTTTAAGTCCTGAAAAGTTGCAATAAGGTCACCCCAGAGCCTTCTCTTCTTTAGGCTGAACAGCCCCAGCTCTCTCAGCCTTTCTTCATAGGAGAGATGCTCCAGCCCTCTGATCATCTTCATGGCCCTCTGGACTTGTTCTAACAGATCAACATCCTTCTTATGTGTATAAATATATGTAAGGTTACTGCACATAACTGCAAAAAGAACTTGCCAAACTTGTCAGTACAAGCCATAAGGATTTTAAGTGGGAATATCGCTTGCTGTGTTTCATTTACAAATGCACAGAGTCAGCAATTAGTGTTTTATGCTCCTGATGTTTAGCCTTCTTCTGTCATGTGATTCTTAACTTATACAGTAAAAAAACCTGCCACTTCAAGATCTATAAGCTCCATTTGGGACCAGAATGCTGGATAATGATATTTGTTCCTATTTTTTATCACTGTGAGCCAGCTTGAGTAATTTCTCTGGGACCACAAGTTATATTGTTTATGCAATTTTCCACAGCATGTTTCCTATGGTAATGAGATGCAAAAACAGTTAATACGAGCACAAACCAAAGATTTACGTGGCCAATGTTATATGGTTTCTGTCTGCAAAATACATTCTGTGTGTCAGGGCAGTGGCAGTCCTCTATGTTCCAATCACAAAATGCATTTCCTAATATTCTCAAATTAATGTAAAACATACCTTTTCATTCACTAAAAATATTTGGATAAAATCATGTTTTTTCTTTTCTCTTTTTTTTTTTTTTTTCTGAGAAAGTTTACAGAAATTAGATAAAAATACATGATTACACAAAAGGCAACATATTTTCAAATGCCTGGTGGGAAAGGAATGTTTTGTGCAGTGGTATTGGCCAAAAGGAAAAATAATACCTAAAACCAAAGCACTTAGATATAAAAATAAATGTTGCTGGTTTGCTGACTTTGATATCTCTAACTTTTGGTAATGGGATATTCATCATAATAATGTGCATATGTGGTGATAACCTTAGGGTACTATGGATATGTCGCGAATCCAGTGTCTTTCTTAGCGTCTTATACTATGCCATCCTTCTCAGAAGGTTGAGGTAGAAATATATTTCATAAATTGGATCCTTGCTGGGGAATGAATTGTTTTGAGGATTACAAAAGGCTTACAAGCTTCCTAAGGCGTAGGTCTATATAAGTCAATACCATGACAGGATATTGAAACTGCAGTAAATTATGGTGTGAAGAGATTTTATTCCATTAAAAAATTCATTGAATCCTGTTACCTCTCTTCACAAGAACATATGTTGACTGTTTAGCTCTACTTCTTTCTTCAAGACCATATGAATGGTATTTTATGTACTTGGTTTAGACAACTGGCAGAGGTTAACTTGCTTAGAATTTACATGATACAATCTCTGTAGTTAATAATCATAATCAAATTTCTTCCATTCCCAGGTTTGAATATAACGTTCATTTGCAGAATGCATGTATTTTTCTAGTTAGATGTTGTAGCTATTAACAAGCAGCTGAGTATAGTACATGCCCTCACTCTGTTAGCAACTTTTCATTGGCACTATGTGTTGTGCCCATGTTTTATTCTACCTGGCAAAGGAAATTGCAGGAATCTAGGGACTTGTAACAAACAGGATTAGTCACTGGAAATATTTCTGCAGGAGGAAACTGGAAATTTTGGTACTGCTTTTTACAAAGAAAGAAAATGAGAGAGTATAGAAAGCAATAAATAAAAAGGCAGATTGCTATTTCTCATAGAGAACTTTCTATCAATGAAAGAATCAACAGGTATGTAAGCCAGTGTCTGGGCAGAATGGATAACTGAAATTCACCCACCAAATCAAAGTGATGATAAAGACATATACCCTTCAGTCCTCATTTTTCATTGCTTTCTGCCTGTAAGCGAAACATTTCTTTTGCATAAAAAAAAATTCTTTTTGGAAAAAAAAATGATAGAAAAGAAAAGGAGACTACCATACCTGTTTTAATATGAAAACACTTTATGAAAACATTTTTATATTTTTGCTAAAAGCAAAAATATAGAACTTGATGTAAAGTTGCAGTACTGTTTCTTTGTGTTCCTTGCTTGGAATTTCCTGCTTTTCAGCATTTCTCTCTCTCTCTCTCTTTTTTTTTTTTCTTTTTTTTTTTACTGCCTTGTTCTCTCTTCTTTGTTTGAATCATATTCTTTTGCCTGATTACTGTCAGTCTGTCTTGTCCCTGGGACATTGTTTTATAGTAATATTATACATACAAAGTCCACAGCTATTCTTGGGTCCTTCCTTTCTCTTTTTAACACAAGGTCTGCCTCATGCACTAGGCACAGCCATGTTCATCTTTAGTCTCAGACTTGAAACATGCCCAGGGAAAGTAAGGAGAAACAAACTTTTAAATGAGAAATCCAAACAGATTTGAATTAGTATCAAACAGCCTTTGACCCAGAATAAAGAAACAACAAACCAAGAAAGGAAATGCTAATAACACACAAGTTAAGCAAACAGAACAAGAAAGGGAAAAATACCTGGAAATAATGATCAGTTTCTGAACAGCTTTGATCCCTCTGTCTCCATCTGCAGCTTGCAATATAAACAGTCTTCATGTTTAAAAACATGATGTATCAAAGGCAAAGCTCTCACCTAGATGTAATGACTTGCTTTATCAATGGTCCAAAATGCTGGGATGTTCCTTCCTCCACATATGTCACAACATCTGTGGACCTCATATATATTTTTTTTCTTTAAACTTTGTGATCTCAAGTTGATTTCTTTTAAAAAATTATACCTTAGGAGTAAGGCAGCTGCTTAAGACTTTTTAACGTTTATTTTGGAATTTACTGAAATATATTTATAAAACAAACAAACAAAGAACAAGAACAAGAAAACCCAAAAGCTTAAAACTTGTTTTTAATCACAGATATTTCAAGAAAATCCATCAACATTCTTGAAGCCTTTTGTATTATTGAAGACTGTATTATTTACAATAAACTAATGCCTTATGGCAAACATGAGAAAAAACACCCATCAAACTGATTTAGGAAAGAAAATTAAAACCAAAGAGCCTGACACCAGGAATTTCAAATCTAATATAATAACAGAAATAATTTTTAAGTATTTATAACATAAATTTGAGAACAAATATTATGGAAATAACTATTTATTTTATGCACTTATCAGCCTGGGATATTCATAAAAATGAATGAATCTGCATATTAATGTTTAAAGTTATATGTATTATGTTAGCCAAAAAGCCTAAAATTTGTCTTTGTCTGACTTGCTAAGCAGGGAAACGTCTCATAATACTCCAGAACATCGTGTCAGGAAGGCTGGGATGCTTAACTGAGCAGACAGAACTGCAGAATATATCCTCACACACCTAGTTTTTGGTGGAAATGTGGACTAAATGAATGGAGGTTTTGGTTGAGCATGGAAGTTTTGAATCTAGAGCTTCTAATTCTTTTTGTCAAGGAGACTATGGATAAATCAGACCTAATCTACTGAACTCTCTTCAGAATCTTCAGAGCAGTAGGATACCCACACCAACGCCTCTGTTTGGAAGAACAAATTTAGGTTAGTTAATGTCTAGAGAATAATTAGATTTATTCATAACATGATGCTCTTTTAAAGTTCACTTATACAATCGGAGAAATTATTACAAGAAATTCTGCAAGCATGCATTTTTGGTACTGCTTCCATTCTATTTTCAATGTGAACATAACAAGTCTAATTTAATGAAGACCAGTACCTTGTTTTCTTGGGCATTAGTGTAAAACATGATGACTCCTGTCAGGTGTTTGCAATCTAAATAAACAGAACAGAACAAGGGAGGCTGAAAGTATACTGAGTTTATTGATGGGAAATATAAAGAGATTAAGGTATTTGCCTAAGGATATATTAGGACAGGGGGATGGTCAGTTTAATGAGTCATTTTTTCTGTAAGACAGGATCCCACATACCTCAGTCTCTTCATACTCAGTCTGCCTGGAGTGTATTGTAGTTCAAAGGTCACAGTGATAACTTCTTCAGTTTTATTCCTTTAACCTTGAAGTATGCCAGTCATTAGTGTGATGCCTAGCATCAAGCCTAGTGTGATACCTCCCCCCCCCCCCGCCCCCGATTTTTTTCATATGCATGGAAAAAGAATGAATGGGTTTTGCAGCACCAAGAGGGGTTTGGGAGTGTAAACTGACACCACCACAGGGAACAGGGAAAAGAAGAACCAAAAACCATCCTTTGTGTTTCTTTTGCACTGATAGGAATAAGAGCATATGGCAGGGAATAGTACCTGGACCTGCATCAGCCAATTGTAAGGCAGTCATGGTTTCCTTTGGCATTGGCTGAGCTTCCTTCACATGATGTGGGCACATGGTGAGAAGATGCACTGGGTGGTCCCAGTAGGGAGTTGCTGCTCTTACCTTCCAGGAATATGTGCCTACCTCTGATTGTCTTCACAACTGTCCTATGTTGCCTCTGAAGTGTAAACTCTCTTCTCCTTTAGAGATTCTGCTAAAGCTGCTTCTGTTTTATACCCATCTCTTCTTCTCCATTCCCTCAACACCTGAAGATTGGCTGTGATGTGTAGTGTTATAACAAGCCTTAACAGAGACAATTTATGAAGGGGGAAAAAAAAGGGCCTAATTTTCAAATAACCAATTGCTCACACGTGGCAAGTGTTCAGGGATTGAGATGCTGAACATGTGCAGCTGTGATCTGTTGCAGATTGAAAACTGTACAAATTTCATTTGCAAATGTATGGCGTCTTACAAAACAATCCCTCGACTGTCAGCTGCAGATGACTTCTCCTCACTTTACATCTTTTTGTCCATAATTTTGTAATCTCAAAGCTTGGCAGGAGTACAATGGCCAGCTACTTCACGTGCTCAGAAACAGTAAGCAGTGATTTTAAGAATGTTAGACTTGTGGAAGAAGCAAATGCAGACAGTCATATCATCAGCCTAGTTAACTCCAGGATATGATATGAGCCTCCTCTACTATTTGGCAATGTGTAGCATGCCTGTTCACAAGGAAGAGAATTTTTCCTTGAAATATAGTATTTCCTGATAGAAAAAGAGGAAAAAAACAAAACAGAATGTCCATCAGTGATCAGATAAATTTTGTTAGCTGATAGAGTATGTGCTACCAAATTTTGTTAGCTGATAAAGTATATGCTGCCATGCACTTCTGAATGGGAAAAGAAGGAAAGAAGGAGAATTCACAATTCCTAAAATGTTCCTTTTTTTTTTTTTTTTTTTTTTTTTTAACCTGTATGAGTAGAAAAGAGTAGTGGTTAAAAGAGATTTTTAAATGATCCTGATCTCCACTGTAATACTCACAAGGAGATGTATCTGCTGTCAGAAATCATTGTAGGTATATGTTTTATTTGTCTTAGTTTGTGGGATACAGGACTGCAATGGAACAAATTTGTGGGTTAGATTTATCTGAGCTAATTGGGGGTTAGAATCAGTTATTTCTGTCTGGATAGCAGTTCTACATACCTCAAATTATTTTTCCATCCCACTCTAGAGGTTATCCAGAGATTGTATCTGTCACAAAAAATTTTCAGTTTGAGTGGATCATGTAAATATCCTCTTGATTGTTTTGCACCTGTCCTGGCTTCAGCTGGGATAGAGTTAATTTTCTTCATAGTATCTGGCATGATACTGTGTTTTGGATTTAGGATGAGAATAATGTTGATAACACACCAATTTTTAGTTGTTGCAAAGCAATGTTTACACGGAGCCAAAACTTTTCTGCTACTAGTGCTGCCCTGTCAGCAGGGAGGCTGGACATGCACAAAAAGCTGGGAGGGGACACAGCCAGGACTGCTGACCCAAAATGGCCAAAGGGATGTCATACTGAGCAACAAAACTGGGGGGGATTGCCAGGGGGCGTGTAGTGGTGGTGCTGCTCAGGGTCTGACTGGACATTGGTCAGCAGGTTTTGAGCAATTGCATTGTGTAGCATTTATTATGAATATTCCTTTATCATAACTATTATAATTATTTTCCCTTCCTTTTCTTTCCTATTAAACTGTCTTTAGTTCAACCCACAAGGTCTACTTTGGTTTACATTTTTTTTTTCTTTTTCCCCCTGATTCTCTCCTGCTTCCCACTCAGCTGTGAGCAAATGGCTGTGTGGTGCTTAGCTGCTTGACAGGTTAAATCACAGTAGCACTAGAAATAACTACTTCTGGAAAAGCCTGACCAACATTGTGCTTGTGAACAGAATGGCTAAATTGACACTGATTTTTGGTTTCGAACACGGCAAAAGGATTTTCAAGGAGTGGTCAAAATCTTAAAAAATCAGCTCTATATTAGCATAACAGAGAGTTGTAGAAGTAGAAACATCTCAAAGAGGCTTCTGTAATAGCTCCAGGTAGTTCAACTCTATCAGCTTGTGAAGTTAGTGGCAAATGATTGCATTGCTGCTCTAGGTACACTGTCAAACTGTCATCAGGGTGACATCTTAACTTCAGGAGGATAATAAACATAAAAGGAAAAATATCATTCTCACATTCTTGTGGGTTTCACAGACTTAAATGTTACAGAACTTATAGAAGATAAAATGAAGGAAAAGACTAATAAAACAGTGTTCAATTGAACTGATATATGACTATAAGAAAACAAGTGGAAAAAGTTCGTTTAAATGGGAGGTTTGTTCAAGACTATCAGTAACTACCTGTGTGGGAAAAATAAAGTAAATACACCAGATGTAAGTCATTTTGTGCAATTCAGTATGTTATGCAAAAGTCTCTTTTGAGTATGAATCTTGTTGAGAAAGCAGGGCACAGACTGAGCCACATTTGGAGATAGTAGACAGTCATAAATACCAGAAATGGAGAGCAATTGTCTAGACTGAAAAAAGCAATACAGCCAAGCAAAAATACATTGAAACTGATAGCTAAAAATGAAAAACAGGCTAAAAAGTCTCACAGTCAATGAAGGCTGTGAAAGAGAATGGCTTTTTTAAGGAACTGGATGTATAACTTAGGACACTTGAAATCCATTTCTATCTCTTTAGCAGATTTCCTTGGGAAAGGGCCACATTTCCTCAGGATATTGTAATCTTAATAAGACATTTAATATTTCCAAATGTTTCCCATTCCACATTGAGCTGAAACTGAGATCTTCTGAATACCAACTCATGATCTGAGCATTCATTTTGGCTGGGGCTGAAAAATCAATATCTTGGCAAATTCAAATTCTGACCTGATTTCCCACACTGATGACTTCAATGACCTTTGGCTATCAGAGTACTGGGTATTTTTCTCTCTGGTGCTGGACAGTAATTCCATCCTTGATTTGGGTCACCTTCATGTTGAAAGACTTGTCAAAAGCAGTATGACTGTGAAAAATGTTTGGTTTCTTGCAGATGGTTTCTTCCTGATAAAAAGATTATTTCATGCAAAAATTTCCAAACTTTTCTAGATGTAACTTTCTACAGTTTGCTGCCAGTTGTGCACAACATATTTAACACATAAGATAAAGTTATTTGCCAATTTATTAATATTAAATATGATTGCTTCTTTTATACCTTCTCCAGTCATCTTCACTATTTGAATTTCAATGACACCCAGGAGCAACTGGAACATATTGTGTTATTTTCTGTGAAAACGGGACAGAAATACAAACTGGTTTTGAGGTGTTTTTTTTTTTTTTTTTTTTTTTTTCCTCCTCTTCAACCACAACCAATCTTTTTGGCATCAGGTTCTTGGATTTCTTTATTCACTGAATGTGGCTTGCAATATTTGTTGATACACGCTTACACACACAAATACAGACACAAGAGAGAGTCTGTTCCTCATAAGAATATATTACCAAAAGGAATGCAGAATGAACATTAATTTGCTTACAGTTATCTTGTGAACAAACAGTCAAATGATTTCCTAATAATGTAAGCAATCAGTCATATCTTTTTAGATCTTATGTCTGTTGGTGGTTAGATCCTTTTCTGCTTTAGAGGCTTATAACTACATATATATCAAATACTTTTCTAAATTCTTTAAGTATTCTTGAAATGTACATTTTTTTTGGAAGCGAAAGGTAAGTCTGACTAAAGGAATCATATCAACATGTTGTTTTGAAGGTTTATAGAATCTTTTTCATCCTGATAATTTGAAACAGAATTATGTAGCTGTTTTTCTCATAGCATCTCTGAGACTTGATCTAGGGAACGAAGCCTGGTCCCTAGCAACAGGAGTATATGGGCTATGTCCACAATGCTCAGAGCTCTCTCTGAGTTGACTGACCAGGTCCTTCCTGCCTAGTGGTTGAAGCAAACCATGTTGCAATATTTATTTCACAGCCTTTCAGAACTACTTAAACACAAACTTGTTTGCCACGCAATATCCACTGCATTCATCCCTTCTCTGCCCTGCACACAGTACCTATTAACAGCGGTCAGGTTCATATAAAAGTGCTGTGGACAATGTATACTAGATTACTAAAATGTGCTCTACAATCTTGATTTTGCTGCTCATATCCTCACTCTTTTGGAATATTTGTACCTTCCTCTGGCAGGGGAAGGTGACCTGCCAGATGAATCCTGACACTGTGGAGCAGCTGGTATTCCTACACTTGATTTTCCTATGCTTCTATTCACCAGAGTAAATTAGCTTGTAGTAACAGAGCAGGCCAGTATTTCTCTTTGTTGTGGTTTAGCCCGGCTGGCAGTCAAACACCACACAGCCGTTCGCTCACCCTCCCCCCTCCCTCTCCGGGATGGGGGAGAGAAACGGGAAAGTGAAGCCTGTGAGTTGAGATAAAGACAGTTTATTAAGACAGGGAAAAGAATAACAACAATAATAATATAATAATAGTATTAATAGTAATAATGTGTACGAAATAAGTGATGCACAATGCAATTGCTCACCACCCGTTGACCGATGCCCAGCCTATCCCCGAGCAGCCGGCCCCCCCTCCACCCAGGCTAGCCACCCCTATATATTGTTCAGCATGACGTCAGATGTATGGAATCCCCTTTGGCCAGTTTGGGTCAGCTGTCCTGGTCTGTCCCCTCCCAGCTCCTGCTGCATCCCTAGCCTGCTCGCTAGCAGGACAGAGAGAGGCTGAAAAGTCCTTGGCTTGGTGTAAGCACTGCTCTACAACAATTAAAACATCAGCATGTTATCAGCACTCTTCTCAGTCTAATCCAAAACATAGCACCCTGCCAGCTACTAGGAGGAAAATTAACTCTGTCCTAACTGAAACCAGGACACTCTTCTTCAGAAGAGAAGACAGTCTGGTGATACTCTTTTCCCTACACACCTGACATGACCTGAATGGATACAGAGCTTTAAGAATCAGAAGAAATACAAAACCTTCTGATGTGCTGGCATTCATACATTAGTGCCAACAAATTGCTCCCTGGGAATCCTTTCCTACAAAGGAGAAAGCTGCCCTCTTCTCCGTATTTCTTTGAGCCAGAGGAAACCAACAGGGATACAGCCATGGACCTGTTGCTTGTATAGGTCTGCACTTTCGGGTCGTAGATCCTCTTCCTTTACAAAATTTTCATGTTTTTATTGTAAAACTGCAAAGAAAAATAATGTGTTATAAGCTTAAAATACCTTATCAGCTGTGGAATGATTGTTTGTTGATATTAGCTACCAAATAACTGCTTAATTAAAAAAGGGATTCGTGGTGATTTAAAATATCTTTTAAAGTGATCGAGTAATGATACCAAGGTGGTTTTACTTGTTTGCAAAACTTTAACACTGACGGAAGTATATCTGTATTCATTCTAAATGAACTGAAACTCTAAATATATATATATATTTTCACCAAACTGAGGCAACAGCATAGAGGTGCATTGAGATCTAATAAATATACAAGCAAATTAAAATAATGCATAAAAGTATAAATCTTTACTCAATCAAAACATCCTGTTTGGGATATAAAGGGAAAATAAATTATATCAGTTTTACTGATTCTGATCTTGCTTGCAATTGATAAATCTATTTAAACTTCCCTGAATTTACCAAATTTATGCTATATAAAACCAGCATAAGTGAGATGAAAATTAACGCCAGCTGGTGTTCACTACCTCTTAGCACTAGTGTTCTGATTTGTAAGTGTATTTGTAAATTCCATTTTATGCTTTCTCTACAAAAGGGACATTCTGAATCATCTGATTGTGTTTCTTATGAAAAGAAATGTTTTTCTCCCCCACTTCATGGAAATCCAGTGTGAGGGGAAACAAAATGAAAATTCCACCACACTTAACAGAATCACAAAAAGGCTGAGGTAGGAAGGGACCTCTGAAGGTCATCTTGTCCAACCACTTTGCTCAAGCAGATCCAGCTAGAGATGCTTGCCTAAGATCACGTCTAGATGTTTTTTGAATATTTCCAATGTGGAAGATTCTACAGTGTCTCTGGGCAACCTGTTCCAGTACTCTGTCACCTACATAGTAAAAAAGTATTTCCTGACATTCAGACAGAACCTCCTGTGTTCCAATTCGTGCTCATTGCTCTTGTCTTGTCACTGGACACCGCTGAAAAGAACCTGGCTCTATCTTTGCAATCTCTCTTCATGTATTTTTAAACATGGTAAGTTTATCCTGGGACTTCCCTTCTTTAGGCTGAACAGTCCCAGCTCTCTCATTCTTTACCCATAGAAGAGGTGCTCCAGTCCCTTAATCACCTTATTGGCCCTTAACATCTTCAGGTCTTTTATTAACTTATAAAGTGTCAATACTTTAATTCTTTACCATTGAGATCATCTGTCCTCTGAAAAAGGAGCAATGTTCGTCATGATATATGAATTGGGGGGAGAAGCCATTAACTCTGATATTCTGAGAAAATAGCAATGTTTTTTTTAACTTTTGCATCCAGGGCAATAGAAATTTCTCACATACCTTTTTTAGTAGCAGACATATTACTGTCACCATCCTCTTCCATTCTGATATTTTCCACCAGTGCCAAAGTTACCTGTTTTAAAAAGCCTGTGGCAGGAGTCTGGTCTTTACATAACATTAACGTTGGTGCTACTACTATGAATTCTTGCAACTGGAAGTGAAAATAAAAACCAAGCCTTTATATATCCTAAATGTTTCCTCCTAAATGTGTCACATTGTTGTACAGCAGCAATGGCTTTTAAAAACAAACTAATCACCTCAAATACAAATGTTATGTGAAGTTGTGACATTAACTGTCTCTTTAAATAAGCCTCAAGATAGACTTCCATTAGCAGACTCTGAAACTTTGCAGAAAGTAGTTTGCAGAAGTGTAAACAATCAGTCTCTTTAATTTATAAATAAAAGAGAGCAATTCGTTCTTAAATTTAATAGACATCATTATGGAAGATATGCAAGAAAAGGTTTTAAAATTAGCAAAATGTAAACGAACAGTTTTGTATAAATATGTAAATGACACATTAGTATTGTTAAAGGAAGACAAGAATACATCTAATAAACTCACAAGGGAGATGTGAAAGGATGGCATGTTACCATTTCTTGGTGTAACAATCATTAAGAAAGATGATTGCCTTTCACAGTTCAGAGAAAGGATTCCCATTCAGATGCATTTTAAATTATAAATCAAGTCTCCATCCTTCAGTTCCAATGTAAAGGAGTCAAAACACACATTGATTAAGTACTTAAGTGTTGTGAAACAGAATTCTGGAAGAAGGAGAACTTAATCATATTAGAACTACATTGCTAAACGATGTTTTCCATTTACAACCCATTACCGAAAAATAAATTAAAAAGAAATGTTCAGTCTGCAGCCATGAAGGGAAAGTAGTATCCACGTGTAAACAACAAAATTCCTCATGCACAGTACACAAGAGTGTATGTTTGTAAATATTCAGTAATACCTAAGCCTACCACCCCTGAGGGTATGAGTAGTCCCCTGTCAGAAGAGTTCTTGTCCATATCGTGGAGGTTTTCTTCCTTTGGAAGGTGTAAGATAGTTACATTTAAAAGTGAAGAACATGTTTTAAGCCAAGATAAATACAGAGAATGTGAACATTGCATATGGAAGACTGAATTGAAAAAAAGTTATCATACATTAAGGTCCCACCAGAAAGCAAGAATGATCTGGAAGTCCTTTTCTTTTTTTTTTTTTTTTTTTTTTGGTCCCCTCCTTAGGGGCTTCCTTAGGACTTCATGGATGGGAAAAAGGGAGGAAAGAGACAACTCTGAGATCTAGTGTCCTAGTAAGATCCTAGTGACCCATAAAAGTTGGAAAGAAGCATATCAATCCATAGTCAGTGTCTTTTGAAAGCTTTATAGCACGTGATAGTCTCATTTCATTTTAATAAGAGTTTTTTTTCCTCTATTTGTATTGGAGAGCTTAAATTAAACTATCAAAATGCACAAAAACTGCGCTTGAGGTGAGGCAATCCCATGATTCCTAAGGCAATAGTTCAGACAAGTGTATGGCATTAGCATCAAAGATAGAATAAAATTTGGACTTTATTTTGTTTTATTTTTTTTGTCTTTTGCCTTTCATATTCCAGTTGGAGGTCCAGGACCAAAAGAGGCTTCTCTGAACTTCCTTATACGTTCCTCACTAACATGGCCATTATCACAACTGGCAGATGAGACGTTCCCTTTTTCTTATGAAAATGTTCTGATTGTTCTGGGGAACTGATCAACCTAAGAGTACTCAAAGGTGGCTAGGTTTTCATTAACAGAGCTAGAGGATAGTGGATGCTTAAGTATCCTTCAGCAAGTTAGCACTATTATTCATGTTATTTGGTAAATTAGTGTTGGGCTACCTGTCTCTAGTGCAAATTAAAGTTGTAAGAGAAAATACATAATTTTTTGAACATTGCTACTCTAAAATCTTATCAACTTTAAGAATAAAGCTAGATTTTTTTGGTCAGTATTACTGTCTTGTATAACATACTGGTTTCTTTTTGCCTTTTTTTTTTTTTTTTTAATCATAAGTGAATTGCATGTTTTCTCTGGTGACCTAAAACAGCAGATGTCTCGTTAGCACCTGAGCTATGCCAGCTTCTGTGGAAGGCTGCAAACTGAATTAAACACATGCTTCATTTTTATCTCTTTATGAGTCATTACTTAAAGGTTTTATCACCATATTGCCACACTTAATTACATGTAGCCTTAATGAAATATGAATATCCATAGACCTGGCTTTTTATTTTTGCTCTAATTTCCATAAAATATTTGCTCATTTGCTAATGATATGCTATAGGAAAGAAAGAAATAAAAAGGGAAAGAAGAATCCAACAAGATTTATCAAATATATATAAATACCTATCAAATAACCATGTGACTATTTAGAAAAGTCACTTTTTTCCTTGAAATCATGATGTGTGTTAAAAATTGTCAGAAAGCAGTGTAGAAAGCATGCAGAAATCCCTCCAGAGTGACTCCTCATGGAATGACTTTTTAGGCACATGAAGAAGAAGTCATTGGGAACTGTCAGCATGTATTTACCAAAGCTAAACGATGCCTAACAAACCTCGGTCACCTGCAATTTAGGTGCAGCAAAGTAATTGGTGGATGAGCAGAGAGTAGAAGGTGTCATTTGCCTTGATGTCTGCAAGGCTTTTGATGCTGTCTTCCTCAGTATTCTTGCATCCAAACTGAGATGTTATGGTTTGGCAGAGTGGACAACTAGATGAGTACAAAAGCGTTTGAATGATTTGTCTTAGAGTGTTAATGGGTTGTATTCTAACCTAGATATATGTGACAAGTGGAGTACCAATAGTAAGGAATTATCTTGGGCCTATTCCATTCAACAACTTAATCAGTGGTGTGGACGAAGCAAAGGAATGTTATCCAAAAGTTTTCAAGTGACACCAAATTGAGAGGCAGGGCTGTCATCTAGAGAGCCTTAGGTGGACTAGATGAACAGGAACATTATGACATTCAACAAGGACAAATCCTAACTTGTGCACATGAGAAGGAAGAAATCCTTGCAGCCATATAGGCTGCAGGTCAGTTTTTCTGAAAAGGCCTGTGAGGTCATGGGTCAGTGACCTGAACCATGAGAAGCAAAGAACAGCAGTTTACTGGGATGTATTTACAGGATCTAGCAGTAAATTGAGAGAAGAGATTATCCCTCTCTGCTCAGCACTCATTAAACAGCATGCAGACAATGTGTGCAGGTTTTGGCCTCCCCAAAATATGACATGCATGATAAACTGGGTCATGTTGAATAGAGGGCCACAAAGATGTCTGTGGGTTGAAGCACATATCTTGTGAGGAGAGGATGAGGAACCCGTTTTCTTTCAGTTAGAAGTGATGGCTTCAAGGGAACCTAGCAGAAGCCCCTCATTAGTAGGAAGATGTTATTGTGAAGAAGAAGCAAGGTTGTTCTTTGTTTGTAGTGGGTGTTTGGAAGACAAGAGGCAATGGGCATAAGGTGAAAAAAGAGAGCTTCAGAGTGCATATAAGGAAAAACTTTTTCACCATGAGTACCGCCAACAGCAGTGCAGGTTGCCCAGGGAATTTGTACAGTCACCATCCTTGGAGATTTCAGAACAGAATTTATAAGCCCTGCATTTTTTTTTCCCCAATTTTAATTTACTATGATCCTAAATCCTTTGCCTGTTTAGGAACCTACCAGGATCTGTACTGAAGTAGGATTCTGCCCACAGAATGGAACTAGATTTTTTTCCCCTCCTTAAAAAGTTATATTATAGACACATGAAGATTTTTAGGTATGACCAAACACTTTAAAATACGGTGGAAGAGGAAAGGCACCTACAGACAGTTTCCATTTTCAACAAAGTTTTCCAGTTAGACACTGTACCTAAAAAAATTATTTAATTGTTAAGGTTCACATTACGTCATTGAGATTATTTCATGAAGGACATTGGAGTTGGAAGAGCTGTGCTAATGTTTTTTGCATGCTTATAGGCTCAGAAGGTACAACCTGAGATGAGCATTGCACAGTTCATTAAGTGTGCTCTGCTTTTTTTTCTAGCTGACCTGACCCCTGACTAATTTCCAAAAACATACTGCTAAGATTTTTTTGTTTGTTTGTTTATTTTTTCTCCTCAGGTTCTTTGTCTAGTTGATAATACCTCTTCAGGTAATAAAATATGCCTTATTGCACATCATCTGTTGAGTGTGCTGTTATTCCTTACTCTTTATGTAGGTCAAGCTCTGAGAAACTTTTTTCTTGAGCTTCAGACCAAGTTCTGTTCTCTAAAGCTGAATCAAATTTATAGATAAAATAGCTTCGGTTCTTTTCAAAATCTGTCTCTTAGTCCATGAAAGCTGTCATTCTAGTCACAGTGCATTCCCTATCACATTTCCTCTTATTATGCAGGTTAAAATAAATCTTCAGTCTCAGAATTGTGTATTGGCTTTGAATTGCCTCATTATAACAACACCAGAATGGGATATTAAAAAAAAAAAAAAGAAAGAAAAAAAAAACCTTTCCATAGATACTCCGTAATGATTGGGCTGTCTAAGCCCTTTAATCTAAAATCTGTAGACAGGCTCTAATCTACAGGAGACTATTTCAATGGGTGGAATAATATTATTATAATGTGCTGTAAAAGAAGTGGAGTTTGGGTGGAACTAGAAAAAAGAGCTAAAACCGTATTAAATTTGACTTTGTTGAAGTCAAAAGGAATTTTACCCCTGGATTTTCATCCATTGTGGGATGTTTTTTTCTAAACCATTGAGACCAGTGTTTTTAAGTTCATGTTTTGAGAGAAGAAGCATATCCAGGCCCTCACAGTTTGGAAAGCTTCAACAGAAGTGAGGCTGCTGAAGTGTATGGTAGATACACCCTTTAATTAGGAGTGTTGTGTAAACTGGACTAATTCAGGTGGAGTGTTATGTTGCTGGCCAGGCTGACTCATGAGTTTATGCCCAAACTACAGCAAGGAATCTGCTGCTGCTGGTCTGTACTGGCAACAGAGATGCTCACTTATGGGTCTGGATGTAGGAAACTTATTCTGGTGTGAATGAATTGTTGCAGCTACTGCTATATATATATATATTTATATATATATACATATGGAGAGAGAGAGAAAATTAACAAAATACCATTTTCATTACCTCACAAGAGATCTGAAACTGATTAATACATATTATCTGAAAGATTACAAAGATTACATATGCACTAAAGACTGCATTTTTTTTAAATTTTTCCCCAAATAATTTGCATATTGTGTAATTAAATTAAGACTATATTCTTGTGCAGTAGGTAGATTAAGATATTGTTAAATGCAAGTGGTTTACACTAGTTTCATTTTTAAATTCCAGAAAAACTAATAGCTGTTTTTTTCTTAGTAAATAATTTCCATCATATACATTTTTTTTCTTTTTTTGAACAACTTTGCATCACAAATACAAAAGGGTATCTTTGAATTTGTAACAGGAATTAATGTGAGGTGAATTCATATGTAAACTGGTGTTTGCTAGGGAACTCTTAAATTATATCTTTGACATTTTTACAAGCTCTATTAAACTATCCCTGGAAAACATCAGTGTTTCAGATGACATTGATACAGGCTGTTAAAGACAGTACTGACTATAATTAAAGACACCTGCCACCATTTCCTCATTTAAATGTTTTGAAGTCGTGAGGAAAGTGACTGATTTAGAACATCTGGGAAAAATGGAACAGAAAAAAAAAGAAAGAAGGGGAAAATGAAAGCAAGCTACATCATACTGTTACCCTCTGTGGAGACTGGCTGCTTGAACGGTAATGTATCCTCCTATGCATGCATGGCCAGTTACAAGTTTCCCATACTTCCTGTGAATAACTCAAGTTTTAGAATGTGGGGGTAAATTGTATTGTCCCAGATCTTTGGCTGTCTGACTATATGAAAGCACTTTCTCCTCCTTTAAACCACAGAATCAGCAGTGATGTCTTCAAAGCAGGCTTAAGAGCTTTTCCTGTTTTTATTACACTGGGACTTGTTAGCACAGTGCATTGATTTTATTTAACACTTTTTATAGGCACAGATAGTGGCTTTATGCTGAAAGCTCTTAGTTCATAGCTCTGCCTCAGTGCCTAACTAACTTCTATTAGTACTAACACAGTGGAAGTTATGCAAGTGATGATAAGGAGAGAATAAACTAAATTATGAAACTATAGAATAAATGGTTGATAATAATTTAAAACGTCTATAAACAGCAATAGTTGACAGCATAGATGTCTAAGTACTAGAAGATGTATTCCAGATATAATTTTTGAGAGTGTTTTCTCACCCCTGTGGGCTACAAAAGTCTCAGTGATGCATCTCAAAAGTAAGAGGGAAATGTCCTGCCAACTTAGAAAATATGTAGTCATCTTCTTGGGCTAAATTAGAATATCCATTAAATATCAGGGAAAATGTATATCCAGGATTGCAGGACATTAGCAAGGAAGAAAACTGGCATGGGTGCTGTCCTGTGCAATGTGCTCTAGGTGATCCTGCTTGGCAGGGGGGTTGGACTAGATGGTCTTCAGAGGTCTCTTCCAACCTCAGCCATTGTGTGATTCTGTGAAAGAATAAGGAAAACAAACAAACAAACAAACCCAATAGGCAACAAGGAGGTAATGGATGAATGAGAGAAAGAGCAGAAAGTTTATGTATACAAGAGATACTTCAAAGATATTTTCCCTTTAGTACTATGAAACCTAAGCGAGTAAATTGTCACTCCTACAAGAGTAAAGCATTTCTGCTTTTTGAAATTCATTCCTGTCAACGTGTTTTACTGATATTTTTTCTCAATTGGTGCTTGTGTTGCAGACAAACCACCTTCTAAGTGCTGAGAAAATCTAATGATCTACTGTAGTTAAACAATCCCTCTTGTCATCAGATGTCATCAGTATTAGCAGTTTCAGAAAAATGCTCACCACTTAAAAAACTGTTTTCTTTGCTGGGATCATTGATTTACTCCCTTATTTTCTGTAAGGAAAAAAAATACAATGAATGCATATTAAAAAATCCTTTAAGAGAAGGATGTATTGCTATTAATATCATGCCACAAATCTGCAGGTTATGTTTCCTTTTTATTTTTTTTTTATTTTTATTTTCTTCCTTCTGTGTGTCAGGAAATATTGGTGCTCAACGTGGTCTGTTTTGTGGAAAAGGTTTTATTTTTTTCTCTTGTTTGCTTGTGTCCTACAGTTTCCCTTTTGGACCATTTTGAAATAGCCTTTTGCAATAGTCAGGTGTGCTGAAATGAAAGGAAAAAATAGTCAGGCTCATATATTTTTCCTGATATAAATATTAAAAATGTTGAGCTTACTTTACTGGAGCACAAAGAACACCAGTAATGGTGACATTTACAAAGTAGATAGTTCATGTCAGTTAAGGTGGGCTATTATGGAGTTGCACAAAAAAAGGAAGTGGAAGAGCCAAGCTGAGTCTACATTCCCATCATGACTCTTTAGTTTCTTGCTTCCTCCAGTGTTTTGGGCTTAATTTTCCTTTTCATGAAAATTCAGGGTTATATAGAGGAAATACAGGTACTATCACTCCCTTATCAGACTGACTTGGAGATTTTACTCCTGTGACTAGATATCATTTGGAGAAATCAAACTGAATGGATTAAGCTCTGCTCTCTGGTGGCACAGCACACTGTGCACTTGATCACATCTTCTATTTCCCGAATGACACTGGAATCAATGTACCAGAGAAAAGTTCCTTCTCCTAAATCAGTGTCAGTTCTGTCATTAGGAGGCTGTTCCTTCACTGGGTGTCATCACATTACAGCTACCTAATGTTTCTATTTTAGGTTATGAATTACGATGGATGAACAAATAGGTGAAAAATGAACCCTCTACTGAAGACAGGGTGAACTGCTTAAACTTACTGGCGCAGGGTGGAGGCAGGGAACAGGAATAACATAATGAAGCGGTAGTTTATCAAGAAAATCTGGTTAACATATGTCATAAGAAATGAATGAGAAATGAGTTTAACCCTTAAATTAGATGTCTGTAAGTCTACAGCTGAAATATGCAGATATATGAGTCAACCAGTTAGTGAAAGATCTGATGCTAGTAGGGAAGGGAAAACTCAAACTGATCTATTAACCTGTGAACGTTAAATCAAGTTAAAAAAGCTCTTAGCAGAATCAATTCTGAGTCTGATTGTGAGTAACCTTTTCTCCATTGATATGCATGCCTGGTGTAGTTCTACCATTCTGAATCTTAGTAAGTGCTAAATTCAAGGGGAAAAGTGCATCTGAACTAGACTCTGTGTTAGGATAAGAATATGTGAAACAATCCCAAGAGAAGCTGAAGATTGTGTAAACACAATGTGGTTTCAGTGCTTAAACTTATTTGCTATGATTTATGCACAGACAATTAAACCTCAGACTCAATTTGTGTAGCATAGTTAGCATGGGTCCTAATATCAGAAATGAAATATGGATACTTTATCTTGCCAAGAACTTGGGCCCAACTCCATATTTCTCCACCTTTGTGACCTAATAACTGGACTCTTCCTACTCCTGAGATGGTTATATTACCAATGAATTTTCCTGAAGAGACTTAAAAAAGCAACTTAATAAAATGTACAGAAGTCATAATAACAAAGAAATTGATTTGATAGGAAACTTCCACAGAGGTTGCTGCAAAAGGAAAAACTGAATTATCATGATAAAAAACGGAGAATTATCTCTAACTATTTGAACAAATTCCATCAATACCAAGCATCTCAGTTTCCAAACCTATTAAATGGAACCTTTAAAACTGTCCCCCTTTGTGAATCTGTCAGATCCGCTGATGAAAATTGATAACATTAGTATAATAGTAATGATATCACTAGTATGGTTTCCGAATGTGTGGTAGTGGTAGGCATGCATTTGA
Source organism: Cygnus olor (assembly GCF_009769625.2). Taxonomy (NCBI): domain Eukaryota; kingdom Metazoa; phylum Chordata; class Aves; order Anseriformes; family Anatidae; genus Cygnus; species Cygnus olor. Next base: position 19,220,945 of record NC_049173.1, read on the forward strand.
AAAGTTAAATGTATTCATGTTCAGATACTAGGGCAGTGGGTGGTACACCTAACGTAGGATGCACCAGTAATTGCTCTAGAAGTGTTTTTAAGTTTCATCTGTTGTTTAGAAACTATTCTGGGTAATCGACTGACCATTCACAATCAAACACTTGCATTCAGTCTACACATAAAAAAAAATAAAAAATATATATTTGTCATATTGATTCAAACAACAGGCCCACTCAAGAATGTTTTGGTGTGCCTCTGGCTATTTGGTGACAGGATACAGAATTAAACTGATTAAATGAATTATTCAATGAGATATTTTTTGTTCAACTCTAAAGGAAATTTATTGGAAAAGTTACAACTGTGTAAACTTGAAGCACAAATTATATTGAAATATACAGGAAAAATGCTGAGTATGTATTATTTCTTTACAAAGAAGAAAAGAACAATACACTTTCACTAGGTCTATAAAACAGTCCCAAGACTTATACACCCATGTAAAGTGAGGGACAAAAACTGTGTGAGGGAAGTCTTCCTACTGTATCACAATTAACTTTTAAAAAGGAACAAATTGGTATGTTTTTTTACAAAATAAGAGCAACGTTGCCAGTTGCTTCCCCTTGGTAGATCAAGCTTTTAGGACTGGAAGAAAAGGGAATGATTTTGTAATACCGATTCTATCTTTTATTAAAATTTCTGTCTTTCTCCCATATTTAACTTCAGACATACAGAAAGAAGGGAAAAAAAAGAAATAGATAAATATATTAAAACTTCTAATATGAAAGTTTTGAAACAAAGTTTTTTGAAACTGATATGTTCAGGAGCAAGACATAACTGTTTTTTGAGTTTTATAACGGTTATCTGATGGTCACATAAATTGATGTCTTTCTGAAAACCACAGTAATCTGTATCCTGTAATTTGTACAGATCCCAGCTTTTCTTCTTTTGGTATTATATCTGCCCAAAATATAAATCTTAGAATATAACCTGTTTTTAAGTAGATGAGTGTAAACAATTCAAAGAAAATAAAAACAATCTACTAGATTTTTAAAGCACTACTGTAATCTTTTTTTTTAAAAAAACGCATATTTTTTTTTCTAGAAATCTGTGAATTAGCAATAATAATTTCAGTCAATAAAACCCAAACCAAAACAAACACAATAAGTTCTATTTTTAAATATTAACATTTTACCTTTAGGCAGCCAAAATGTACAAAGAATATTGAGTGAATTGCCTTCGCTTATCCAAACAATGTGGTGAATATAATGGAGTAAATAAGTTAAGTATCGTCTTTAGTAGTTTCTTTATTCTCCTATTGTGAAGCCTCATTCGTTCTTGAAAAATCATACATCTTTACATAAAACCAGTTGAGCTGATATGCCTTGTCCTTGAAAGTCCAACAACGAAGGTACAACAAAGATATAAGGAAAGACATGCAGTAAAACAGAAATGCCTCAGAGGAATTTGTTGCAACTCCACATTGCATGGTTACAGAAGAATAATTTTCATACCTTCCAGGAACTTAAATTTTTGTTCCTACAGTGTGCAGTAACTCACAATAATACTTTAAAATTTTCCTTCTTTTTTTTTTTTTTTTTTTTGCCCTGAGCATATGCAAAAATAGACTGTGATTTCCTCAAATGTAGTCATTATCTCAAGGGAGTTGGACTTTTATCTCAAGAAAGCATTAAAGTTTATGATGTCTGTGGATTCACTGTCTGAACTGTGCTCTTGTGTTGATAACTAAGCTGTGCCATATAGCACCTGTTCCTTGACCTTGAATGGGCTCTTTTGCTAATGAAAATACATGTAAGTGACTTAGATTACATTCTCTGAATGTGACTGAACCTAAATGCTGTCTCCTGAATATGCACAAGAACAGATGTACAAATTCATGGATTTCATCTGAAAACAAAGAAACAAATGCTGAAGCATTTTATTTATTTTATTTTAGTTTGCTTGTTTTTCCTCACTTTGAGTGCTTTTTTTTTTTTTAATTATATTAGCAGAGACTACAGACATAAAGCAGACTCCAGAATGTGATAACACTTGACATATGGTTCATCAAGAATAAACAGTGGCAGACCGAAGCTAACAGATAAACTCCCATGCTTAAAATAAGATGTCTGAACTCTCACTGTACTCCACAGGGATACACAGGAATGTTACAGGGAGGTCTGTGTCAAAAGATGAACTTATCCATGAGAGACCAATTGAGATTCTTCTTCAGCCAGGTGTACCAATTGGTGTCACCTGTATGATTGCACTGGGAAGCTCACGTGGTTTTGACATATTCTAAACACTCCAGCTCTTGAAATCCTGTGATTTTTTACAGGATTGCTTCTGTAAAATATTACATGCTTCAAAATATTTGGTGAATTCAAATTGTTCAAAATACTTGGTGTCAGCAGTGATGTTTAAAGTGCTGGAAGAATAGGACGAATATTGACGCTGTAATGGGGTTCCTTCCTTTCTGAGTTCATAATCTTGGTCTTCTGGTTGTGCGGGTTTAAAGAAAACACTCCCTAGCACTGTCATATTATTTTAGGTGTGCTATGGTGAAGGTTCTTGCTATGCTGAATTTAGTCTTCTTCGTCACCTGTGCATTCCTGTGATGCAACACAAGGTGAGCTGCTCTGGAGGTTGCTTTGCTCTAAGAGCAGCTGTGCATGATAAGCTATTATTTCTCACTATGGACTGTTTTAAAATCATTTATAGCCAGGAGGAATCTCCCTTTCTGGATCAGGTCCAGCATCTAAATTCTGCAGTTCCCATTCAGGTTAATGCTACAAATGGAATGACTCACCTGTCACTCTGTGGAGTACAAGTAGCAGGGTCAGGACTCTAGACAGCAAGCTTTAAATCATGAAAAACCAAACCCGCTAATGAAACAATGAACAAAACCCTCCAAATAACTCAACCAGATGTTACAGCTTGTGTTTTGGTTCATTTATTGCATTGAATTTCTGTAGGAGGATCTGTAATTTTTTTTTCTTTTTTTATGTCATGTAGCAGTGATATGTTTTAGTCAGTAAACTTCAGCATAATCTACTGTGTTTTATGACAAATTGAGATCCAATCTTATAAGGTATAAAAATTCATTGCATTTAATATTCATTGTTAGAAGAAGCTGGATTTTCTTTTTGTGATAACAGAAATCAGTATGAGCTGGAAGACACAATATATTAGGAAGGTAATTCTAGAAGAAAAGGAAAAAAAATGCAGAGCTTTTTACATGTGTCTGATTTCAAAAAAAAAAAAAATGAGTAAGTAAAACGGATGCAAGGCTGTCTTTGAAAAATGTAGTAGTTCACTGCAGAAATCAGACATAACTTAATTAGAAACACCTCTTTTTTTACGCCACAAAGGCCACTAGCTTGGAATGAATCCCTGGTGGGATTTCCCTGAAGGAAGTGAGCATCTGTCAGTTGTTCTGTTGCAGTGCACCCTTAAAGACTGCAGCTGTGTTCTGGGGCAGCTGCACTTCAGGCAGCATCACATATTCTTTGTTCCCCATTGCGGATGACAGCATAGCTACCTCCCTTTCCAGACACTTGCATTCCTTTTCATGAGAATTCAGGGCAAATGGGGAGATTGAGACTATCCTTGAGGTCTTCCGATTCGTTGCAGTAGTTGAGACAAGCTAAGAGGCACGTCTGAGTACAAGGACCTCAGTGCAAACACAGCCTGTGTGATGTACACAGCTGTAATTGTGTTCATGTTGAAAGTAACATAAACATTCTAATATCTTAAGAAGTCTGATTTAAATGTTGGAGGCAAGGTTATATAAGATAGAATTTGTCTCAGAACAGGAAGACTTGGACTCCAGAGACTCAGGATATGAGAATGAAACATAAAGAGTTTCACCACTCTGAGCTTTTTTAATAAGGTGAATTAACTTACCAACTGATGGTTGTGGTGTGACCTCAGCCCAGAACCCCAGTAGAACCACAAGGACCATCCTCTACCCTTCTTACAGTTCAAAACCAGGGTAGTCTCAAAAGAGAGTTCAAGGACTCAGAAAGGCATGAAAAATAAGATATATGTTTCTAATGATGTCCCTCCAGAGCAGCAATGAACTGCGTTTGGAGGGCAAAATGAAGAAATGGTACATCTACAACTTCCTGTATTTTGTAGATAAAAACACAGGACTAGCTGCTCTGGCGTTGTTAGCAGTGTAGGAATCCCACTGTTTATTACAAATAACATTAAAATCCCCATATAGTTTATTATTTGCCAAAATGATCTCTACAGATTATTAATAACATTTTTGCATGCTACCCCCAATTTAAAAAGTCAATCTAGTTTTATTTATTTATTTATTTATTTCATCTGCAGTGATTGGTGTACTGATATACTTTATTGATGGATCACTTACTGAAGACAATCCATACTCTAATGATTAAAACTCTTTTTAGAAAAACTCATAAAGTCAGTAACAGGGCAGAAAATATCATTCCGTCTTTTTCAAAATATAGATTCTGGTTCCTGCCTGTAGACTTTTGTTTATTATTGACCTAATATGACAGTATTAAAAAGCAGATGGATAAAAAGGAGATGATAAGAAAATGAAAAGTTTTATAAATGGGAGTAAGTGGCAGAAAACTTCATTGTTCTCTAAAAGTGCTATAGCACACTCTACAGAAATGACTGTAAGGAGAGATGAGCTGACACCAGACAAGCGCACTTTACCAACTTATTCATTAGCAAAAGAGGCTGTTCAGCTCATACTTAAGATCCTCACCCATGTTCTCATTGATAATAGTCTCTCCAGAATCATATATTAAACAATGGTTGTCTCTGACAACACATCAGGTATGATAACCTCAGCTCAGTATGGAAAAATAATAATAATTTCGTGCCTTCCTTCCCTTTCTCTTCCCAATTTGTCAGTGTTGCATCCACCAGCTTGTACAGGTCTTACAATGGTCCTACAATGCAAGTAGACAAAGTGAAAGAAAACAGTCAAGTCAAATTTATTTTCATTTTATATACCCACAGGTATTTCTCTTGTAGCTTACTTTTAGTGTTTTTATTCCTGTTTTTAAAGCCTGACATAACTCCGCTGTAGTTTAATTCATTATTATCTCCAGCACTGCTGTGTTCTGAACCCCTCTTTTAATAAGTATTTGTTTCTTTCTTTCACCTGGGAGCTAGTTTAAACTTCATCACTGCTCTCTCCCTTGGATCGCAGGGCTTGCACTTTAAGGCATGGAACAAGTCACTGCATCTGCTGAGCCTTGGCCCATTAGCACACCATTAGCTTGGACCAGTTCCGCTTAGTAAAGACTACTTTCACTGCAAGCTAAACTTAGTCAGGACTGTCTTTTGGGTCTAAAATCAGCACAGTTGTTCAGAAAAAACTGTCTATTGACTGAAACAAGGTGATCATCTTTCAAAGTAGACTAGAGCTTTTCAGTACACTGGTTAGGTTTAGTGTAATACCTACATTTTAATTTTGGGTTTATAATAAGACTTTTCCCTTTATATTTCAACCACTGGTAAATATCATAGTTTGATGAACACTGATGATGTTCAGATGATATCTCAGAATACAGTCTAAGCTAAAACAAAACATGGCAGAACAGGTGAATCTCTTATATATATTTATTGAAATGTAAACAATGCAAGGAAATATTTGCCTTTCTTTGAGGAATTCACACCCAAGTGGTGAAGCTTTATCAGCTTTTGCCCTAGAAGTTTAAGTGACAAAAATCTGAGTAAAAAAATATAGTGCTCTGCGATGGTAGGAAGGACACTACTACTGAATGCTAGTGTATTACAGCTGTAATAGAAAATTCCAGAAATCAGTGATAACTCATGGAAAAAATAATCTGTGCCAAGAAAAGCTAACTATTCCATACCCTGAATTCATTCTTTTATCTGTTAGTAAAATTGATTTCTAGACAACACTGTAAAAAGGGGTTTGATGGAACAAAATTTTCTCCCAGAAAAGGGAAAGAAACTAAAGATTACCAAATGAAAATACAAGCAAAATAAACCATTTTTCTTTAACAAATTGTATTTTCCTTTAAATCTGTAACAGAAACATTTATTTTACGTATTGGTAATCTGAAAGAGATTTAGCATCTTGGTATTGAAAAAGCAGTGTCATTGCCACTACTGAAATAGCTATGTTTACTTGGCAGGAAATCAGAATGGGATTGGTGACATACATTTTTTTTTTCTATGTAAGAAAGTTCTGTAGTAAGAAAAGTGGGCATGTAACATGAAACAATACATGAGACAGAGATATCTGAAGCAGAAATAGTGTACTGGGAAAACCTGGGGTGAGGGTCTAGGCAAATGTCTGGGGCAAAAATCCACAGGTTAATTCACCAGTTTTAGCTTTGAGCAAAGCTCTGCATCTGGGGGCTAGAGGGTTCTTTGTTTGCTTTGTTTTGTATATTTCTCATCTATTTTTCTTTCAGATCCATTTAAAGATTGAACTAAGGTTTATGGATTTTTTTTTTTTCCCTAGGCAACAGAAGAATTTTTTTTTTAATTTTTATTTTTTATTCTTGTTGAATGAAAGCAAGGCTGAACATATTCCACATGTGCAGAAACCCATACTAAAGAGTAAAGTTACTGATGCAATACAGAAAACCAACTCTAAGTCTGCATATTGAACCCAAGGCTCTCCCACAGAGCCCAGCTGCTCTCAAGGTCACATATGGCAAAAGCAGAGATGATAACACTTAAGTTTTTGATGCATGCAGGTTATCATCACTAATATGACCAATACCTGCTCTCCAAGGCAGCTGCTTCATGAATAATCAATGAAGGAGCTGTGAATAAGCAGATGGATTGTAGCTGATGAGTTCCCTCTGGGCAGGCATAACACAGTTAGCAGTTATGTATAACAAGTATCATATAATACCAGAATCCCACACTACAGGCACATCGCTAAAAGAAGTGGATAAAGCCAAGGGCAGCTCTGTGTGAATTAGCATATAAAAAGAGGAAGGGTGACTCAGAAATGTCAAAGCCAGATGAGAGTGTGTTTATATGTGTGTACTTTAAAGACTTAATTCACCATGTATAAAAAGGGGGAGAAATCCCCCCAAAGAAAAGGAACCTGAGAACACATTGTATTAAGTGCTATAAGTGTATAAGGGAACTGGCAGTTACTAGCGTTGTTCTGCAAGGATTGCAGGGATTAAAGTAGCTGATATATATTTGTTTGACGTGTTCTTAAAATGAAAAGACCAATTGAAAAATCAACACCAGTGACTGCTTTCATTCATTTTATCTTCCTCAGTGAATATACATGTTCTGTGCCATTCACTGAAATAAATAGAAAGCCTTCTTTCCCACACTTTTAAGGGCCATGTGAAGAAATTGACCTTGTAGCTACAGCATTCAAAGAAGACTCAGGCATTTGTGTATATTTTTAGAGGACTTCCTCTGTGCTCTTCGACAGTTCATTTAATGTGATGTTTCATGAAAACCATCAAAGCCAGTCTGACTGGTTGTTCCAAATCTTTATGTTAAATATTAGACATCAGTAAGCACTTGCAGAGTGAGAGATTCGCCCGATGAGTTTTAAGGTAGTTTATTTAGGTGAATGTTTTAGGAAGTATGTCTTTTTCAGATCCCATTCTAGCTACAGATGTTCTCTGGGTATTTAGACGGGAGTGGTATTGCATGCTTATTTGAAGAGAGGTAAAAAGGGAAGTAATAGCAAGAACAATATAATAACAATAATAAAAATCTTTCTTGTCCAATTGTGTGTATATATATATATATTGTCAGCTTTATATATGTGAAGGTTATCTCCCAAGTTATGTAGTATAGTAAGGTCCAGTCTAAATTAAGACATCTAATTACTGCTGTCATATAAAAAACAATTTCATCATTTCCATGACATGGAATCATCCATGTTAGCTAGGATGATTGCAGCAATTTTAATAAACTGATTAATTAGCTTTTAATACTAGTGACATAATTGACAAAATAAATACATAATTAAAGAGACAGTTTGGTTCCAGCATCTAAAAGTTCATTAAGGAACTGATTTATTCTTCATATCTTCTGCTGAAGTAGATGAAGAATATATCAGACTAAATCAAATTGTATGCTTAGGAACAGTCATGTCTACAGAGGAACACAGAAATACTTTATGTACATATATAATTAATTACTTCAGGAACAAAAAATTGGGACAATAATACCCAAACTCAAAATAAAGAAATTCTTTGTAGACACTAATAATATTAGGTGGACTTTGGCCTGGGTACCTGGTTAACACGAAGATTTGAAGGAGAGCACCATGGAATTTTTAATGAGCAGAACTGATTAAGAGATGAAGTTTAGAAATGAAGAGTGCATACCTATTGTGAGAATTACATTACCAGAGGCACAGAGGTGAGGAAGAGTTAGCTTTTATACTTATAGGCAATTTCATTTTTCAAAATACCATAAGAGAAAACTGCGAACTACATCCACTAGTGAACAGTATTTTCTGCAGCTTATTCTTCATAGTTCTCTCAGTACAGTGGTGACCTGATCCAATTTTACAAAATACGAAATGCCTCCCAACATATAGGATATTCTGTAGTCAACGTGCACTTCACTAGTAATATTTTTCATCTTGGAAGATCCAGATATTATGATACTACCGTATCACAAAGATTACAGTACTATGTTACGGATATGATCTCTTTACAAGCCTTTTTTTGGGGGATGGAAGGGAATTTTTTGTAAAATGAGTTGGGAATAATAATAATAAATAGTAATAATAATAGAAGTCCAGAGTTACTCAAAAACTCTGTGGGTAAACCAAAACAAACAAACAAACAAATTCTTCTTCAATTACAATCTTCAGTAAATCCATAGTGAATTTTATTATCAATCTCTAACATTGGTTATAGGTTTCATTTTTGATTAATACATTGCTACAGAAAATATATAAAATAAGCCACACTGGCTACCCATTGCTTGTAGATCTTGTATATAAAGCAGATATATAAAGTGCTGTCCTTGTAAAGGTCTAAAAAGTGTTAGCAGCAATAAGTGGTATATGGCTTCAACCTTAACTAGTAAAGCTTAGTCATGCGCCAGCTCACTCAGTCTTATTTGCTGCACCTTGTGCTGGCACAAGTGCTCCAGCCCTCTCTTGCCATAAGCACAAGGAAAAGGACGAGTGTCGATCCTCCTTGAATGGAGGCCAAAAATGAAAGCTGCTTTCATCCTCCCATCTAATTGCCTTCATCTGTTTTCAGAGAATTAGGCAAATACAGATTTTAGAAAAATTCTATGGATTGAAAACATTGAGGTACTGTATGTCATCTTAATTTATTACTGAGAAAACTTGGGGAAATATAAATCCATTTGTTATTGCTCAGTTGAATGGGAAATTATCTGGGTCAGAAGCTATTGTGAGCATAAGAGACCATAATCATCCTAAAATAAACAAAGAATTTCAGCAAGGAAATTACAGCTGAGATTAACAAAAGGGAAGAATAAACAAGTAGAGAAGCACCACAAAAGTGTCCATAAATGGATCCTTTAAACAAGTTAATAATTAATCTGACTTTTATCTTTAAACACAGAATTCTTTTATTTATTGGAGGAAATGCTACCTGGGAGATAATGTGATGATAAGAATAATCCAAATGTTTCCAGCAGATGGTTTAAATACTATCTGACATGTCCCTGCCTGCTGGAAATCGATACAGAGTGCTGCAGTCATTCTTTTCATTTCCAAGTTATTGCTTTGCTTTGTCGCCGTTCCCCCCTTACCTCTCCCCCTTCCCCCCCCCATACATTTTGAATAGTTTATAAATACAAGAAGAACACTGAGGCCTCTGCGGAAAATGTAATTGTTGGCAAATGGCTCACTGTTTCTATCAACCAGGCACATAACCAAACGCATAGAAACACACATACATATGCTTACACATACACACACACTGTTTGGGTCCCAAAAGGCACCATCTTTGCACATTTTGCTGTATGCTTTTTTACATTTTTATTAAAATGTTGATCTCTGCACGCAAAGCTGATTTATTATTACTAAATTGCTTTGACAAGTGGAACAAAGACTCTTTGGGGCTGACTTAAGAGACTTTCCCCAAACTGTGCATATTTTAACATCCTTTAATTGGAGGTCACATGCCTAAACTAGAAGAGTTATGAGCCAGCTAAAATCCCGAGTGACAGTAATCAAGAGTTTTTTTTTTTTACACACTGTTTATGCAAAATAAACCATTGCTTTCTGTATTGTATTAGAAAGTGGTTTTTTTTTTTTTTTTTTTCCATAGACTGAGTTCATTCTTTATGTAAGAGGGAAATGAAACTGTTACTTTAATTGTCAGCTCTTTATTTTTAGCTTCTCCCTTCCGTTAGCTGGAGCTGTGATTAGTTGTGACCTGTTTCATTAAGGGATAATATATTATTTGCATGAATTCTACATAGAAAATTCAGTCCTTAAAATGTGAAATTTACTCCTTAGAGTATGATGATCATGGAACTGTTACAATAAGAGACACTCTACTGGACCCTTGTAAGACATGGTGAGACTCTAACTTTTTCAATTAGACATGCAAGCAATGTGGCTTGCAACTTTCAGTTTTGAACATGGTTTAAAATACATTGATTTAAAATTCATTAGTATTTGTAACACACACTAAATATTCCAAGCTAAGAGCCTCACTCTTGATGTACCTAAGGCGCATGGTTGAGTCTTGCAAACCATTGATCACAGAAAGTGTGTCTTGTGCCAGCACTTCCATTTCCATTGACAAAGTTGATTTTGTTATTGAAGGCTTGTCATATTGAAGCATAGCATCTGGATTTATATATTTATATATTTATCCCATCTGAGATGACACAGAACAGTGTATGAGAGTCCTGTCTCCCAGCTGAGACCAGTGCTGTGGGAGCCCTGCCATGGGTATGCCATCACCATTACATGCTGTGGGGACATTGGGTTTGTGCCTCTGCTATGACAGACCATGGCACACTAACACCAGATGCTGGGGAAGTTGGAGAGGAGCCACCACCATCCCTGGAAACCCTCACAGTGCCACTCTCTCATAAGCACAGTACAGCTGCAGAGGAGGTGCACTGGCTCTGGATTTCCAACTGCAATGGCTGAAGAATGTTTAGCCATAAACACAGATGGGTGAGGGTGGGAATTAGTCTTTTGCACTCTTGGATTTTAAAATGTGAATATTTGGTTAAGCTGTAAAAAGATGCCTTCTATAGGATTTATAGAGCAGTAGCAGAGTAAACAGACATTCCATTCTTGGCTAGTCATTCCTGTATCTGCAACAGAAATGTTAATCTCATAGTTTTCAGAGAGTAATGCACGACCATTAAAGCATCTCTGCACAAGTTCTCCTGGCCACCTGTCATGTCTTTGTGTAGGTATTAATGGCACTGACATTACAGTTTATGAGAAATCAAATTACAAGACAGTCAGGAAATTAATGCTTCAGCACTTCATTATAGGAGCAAACCTGTGTATTCTTTTAATTAGTTATTGACCTGGATCTATTTCATCTCTCAAACCAGCGTTTGATTTTGGTGATAACTTTACTGCGGCTCTCCACCAAACATGAATGTCCTGAAGGCCCAATACAGGCAGGCAAAATGCAGGTCATGGTCCTAAATGAGCTACCACATCCTGATTAGCCTGAATGAGGAAGACAGATTTGGAGGTATGATGGAATGTTTTGGTGAATACTGATTTCCTAACTTTGCCACTTACCTGCGTTGTAACAGAATGAAAATTACACTAATGTCAGAAGAGATGTAAGCAGAGAGCATATAGAAAGAGTTCAGCTGAGTTCCTTTTCCCAAGAAGGAAATATATTAGTGGCTGAGAATAACCTTTTCATAAAGAACTGGACATTTACTTTTGTATGCAAATTAGAACAGGTCACTGAGCTGCTTTATTTGAAAAGAGAACAGTGTGTCACTGTCTACCCTGTTTAAATATGCAAGGAGAGAGATATGAATTGGACATGGCATTATCATACTATTTAGCGAAGATACAGAATGTACAAGGAAGTTAGATTGCATTAGTTTTCTGCAACTTCACTTTGCTGCTAATGACTTCCCTCATTACAACTATCAGCATGATTATTCTAATATCACATCATTTAGTCATGGTCAACTTCTCTTAGTATGGACATGACCAGAAGTTCTGCACATGCCAGTTTGTGACATTTTTCTTCCACATTAAAAGTTTACATAAGTTTTTATAGTATTACATTGTTCCTAGTCTATGTTTTTGACTGGTCGTAAGCAGAATTTTATAATTAGAATTTGCTGCCTGTTATATCACCAGCACTGTGATGATTCCTTGCCTTCAAGTCAGCTGTCTTAGGAAAAGCCATGATCAGGTGTGGAAAATTAGCTCCATCTTGTATACCAAAAATATTTAAAAAGAAAGTCACATAAAGATATCCTTCAAAATTTCTCTTCAGGAGATGTGACATGAGGTGAGCAGAATATAAAAACAAAACCACAACAAAATGTCTACTGTGTTATTCTGGAAGGCTTCCAAGAGAATTCATGGAGGGTTTTTTGTTATAGTTGCTACTGTCAGGTAAATATTTCATTTATTCATACACAGAGTTAACAGGTTGTCAAAATATGTATATATACCAGCTGAATCTTTCACATTTACAAGAAGGTGGATGAAGGCTTCACAGCTTCTTTTCTCATTGATTTTTTTTTAATTACACTTGAGAACAATGTGAATCCTGTTGCTCCAAAATCCATCTCCCTTTCCCTTTCCCTTTCCCTTTCCCTTTCCCTTTCCCTTTCCCTTTCCCTTTCCCTTTCCCTTTCCCTTTCCCCTTCCCTTTCCCTTTCCCTTTCCCTTTCCCTTTCCCTTTCCCTTTCCCTTTCCCTTTCCCTTTCCCTTTCCCTTTCCCTTTCCCTTTCCCTTCCCTTTCCCTTTCCCTTTCCCTTTCCCTTTCCCTTTCCCTTTTCCCTTCTTCTTTAATGTGTGCTGCTGTAGAAATCTGTGCTTCCAAGCAGGTTTGAGTCCCCAGTGTAAGAAGCAGTATACAGATAAAAGCTTTTGAATAGCCTACCGTCTATGGCCTGGACACTGTAAACAATTAAAGCAGAAAATTTTATAGCATGATAAGTTTGATATTTAAGGATATGTCTGGAATTGTGTGGTTTTGACTTAAATAGCGCAGAACCACAATAGTATGAGCACAAATAAGGAATACTTGTGTATTTGGCCATAAGTTCACTTTTAGCCTTTATGCACGATCACATGGTATGCTAAAGCATGCATCCATCTCTGCAAGGCTTTCCATATCTACTGCTTATTGGAAGAGGTGGATCCTTTTCACTGGTAGTAGTTCTTAGGATACTCCATGAGGCTCCAACCAAGAAATATGATCCCTTCAGCAGAAGTGGTATTTATTCCTGTGACACAGTTTCAAATATAAACCTAAAGAACAGACATGTTTCAGAGGAAGAATAATAGTGATATTTCTCTTTTACAGATGGGGACATGAAACACAGATAATTGAATTGTCTGATGTAACTCCCAGTTAAAATAATTGGAAAGAACTCTGTGGTATCTTCAGAACCTATTCCCCAAAATCACAATGAAAATACATCCAAGGAAAGACCTCAGATTTCCTGCTTTCTTCACAAGTTCTTTTTATCTTGAGCCTATATTTCCTTTGTAGTAGTCAGGAGCCTATGTTGTGTTCCTGATTACATGTGAATTTCAATGAACAGAATAAGAAGGTCCAATATCATCTGATTGTGTCATCATGTGTGAATTTTATTTTTTGGACTCGAGATGAAGTGCTCACTTTATTTGTTTCTCTAGACACCTTTTTATGAGTGTCATGTATGCAGAAAGCAGCCATCTGATTTGTTTTAGGAAAATATCAAAGACACTTCTGAAACTATTCTGTAGAGATAGCATATGCAACTGTGTACAAGGTTGTGTAGTTCTTTTGTTCTTTCCAAAGCATTTTTTATCCTTCCCTGGTTTATGTTCTTTAAATATTTTTCCCATTTAGAGAGCTTTGGGAACATAACCCCCTCCTTGCAGTGCTAATTAAGTTCACTCATTCATTGTAACAATAGTAGCAAACAAAGATGAAAAAGTTGAATTAAATTGTCCCCTGGCATAGAATCTAAAATGCTGCTATGCTTAAAAATAACTGTTCTCCTCCTCTCACCCTGTTTTTTCTTATTTTAAGAACTCAAATCTACTTTCTCAAAGACATACAATTCTATCTGTACTACAATCTAGACAGCATGTAGACTATTAACAGCATTGTGCAGTATATGTTAAATTTGAGTTTGCAAAAACTTTTCCTTGAGCTAATAATTAGACTAAATTATACTAGTAAAGCCCCTCTTTTCACCTATTAATACAAGAAATTAAATTTTTCTGCTTGAAATCCATCAGTTCCAGGACATAGCCCTTATGTAACTTTTGACAGTAAAATTAAAGACATGGAAAATTGCTGCAACTTCACTTCTTACTACTTGAAAGACTGCTATAATTCACAAAACAGACAGTTTTGAAATCCATTTATGTAAGTTACATGGCTAACGGGTTAGTGTTTCAGAGACTAAGGATAGTTAGGAAAAATACTACTCCCTGCTCTCTATTTTATGTGCCAGTAGAGACAGGAAAATAAATTTATTCTGAAATAACCAAACTTCTTTTTCTTCCTACTTCCATATAAGATACTTGATTTCATATTGGAAAATTAACATGCTGGGGGGAAATCTTATCACTTGAAACCATTACTATGTTAAGATCTTCTCATCTACCAGAGGTGGTATTTTAGGTAAGTTTTGGGTTGTTTTGCTTTGTGGTTTATTTATTTATTTATTTTATTTGTGTGTGTTTTGTTTTATTTTATTTGCTTTTGCTTATAAATCTGTATGAGGTTAATTCCTGTGAGATCATCCAGCAGAAGATAGATACCATACAAGTCTTCCATCACCTTGCAAGTTTATTCTGTAACATCCCTGAAGGCACTGGTATGGTATTTGAAAGTCAGATTTGTCTTTCACCAGTTTTGATAATACAGATCAAACCTTAGCTCATTTTCTTTCCTCCACATGCTTTTACAAATCATGTAGCACATGTGCAGATATCCAATAGAATACTTCCTATTCCTTTGCTCGCCAAGCATACTTCTAAGTGCAGTACTCTTCTCCATAATGGGTAATACATGTCAGTGTTGGTTTTGGTTTTCTGTAGAGTTTCTTCCCTAAGCAACTTTATGCCATGAAAATCTCTCTGCCCTTAAATGTTTCTTTTATCTAATTGGAAGTACACTGAAAAAAATGTCATGTGTTGATGTAGATGTTAAAATTTTCAAATTTGCTTTTTAAAACTGTATAAAGAACATGATACTTTATTGGTACCTGCACTTTCCAATGACCATTACAGCAGTCAGGGAAAAAATTAGCTTGATTGGAATCTGAATGGGTAACATTGCTGAATCCAAAAAGTACAGAAAATACTCCAAGGGAGTATCTGGTTTGATTGTGATGACCATCTCTCCAAAAGACAGTCAACCAGAATATTCCCTGAGTTCTGATTAAATAACCAGTGTTATTAAATAAATAATACTTTCCAACTGCCTAATGTGGAAAAAAAATTTGTCTAAAACTAATTAACTTGCCTTAAAAAAAAAAATTCTCTCCAATGACAAAAATATAATTATATTGTTTTCCTCAAGACTTTGATTTATAGTAGATGTCTTGGAAATAGTGAAAGTCTGTGCTTGTATCTCTAGCTGAAAATGTACTACCAAAGGGTTTAGAAAAATAGTATAGAAAGCCATGTAAACGAGAAAAAAATAATGATAGAAATGTGGGATTTGACTAGGAGAATGTGGAAGTGAAATGCTCATACAATATAGAAATCTAGAGGTGAACTTCGTACATCTTCCAAAAGACAGGTTTGCTCATCCAATAGACCAACCTGGTGTCAGTAGTGACTGCAAAAGACCGTGGCATTATGAGATATCAACACCATTCTTTTCTGTCATTTTCCCCAGTCTTTTTCTTATCTTGTCCAACTGCAGTGCAGGCCTAACCCTGTTCTGTTTAAGTCGCAAGATATAATTCACAAGGTTGGTAAACATCTGGTGTGGCAAAGCTTTCTCCTGAAGACTTTAGAACCTCCTTTTCTAAGATTTATCTCTGAAGTCTTTCCAAGTACTTCTTAATGTTTGTATACCATTTCATTATTCTTTTATGTGGCAGATTATTTTAAGATTTCCTACATTTCTAGAAGCCAAAATCTAAACTTGAATCAAACTGTTTAAATATAGTAATGAACAAAAGGGAAACAAAAATTCAGAGTGAAACTAAAAGCCTGAAAATCAGTCCTCTCTGTGGATGTGAATGTGTAGCTACAATAACACTTTATCTGACTCAGTAAAAATAAGTGACTGAACACACTGCAATTTGAAACCTGTAAAACACTCTCTTCAGAATAAAATATATATGAGTGTTTTGGTCTCCAAAAGCCCTTCTTTCAAAGAGTTGCAATATGATTATCCCTCAGCTGTAGACTATAATTCACTTATTTCACATATTAATTTGCATTAAAAAGATGGCTCAAGGCAGTTCACATCAGAATTGTTCCTGTGGAGTTGTGTTTGAGGAAATCCTTAGCTGAGAAGTTTACTGCTAACACTGCAAGGCCACCTTTCAGTCATAGATGGTGGATAACTAGTACAAGTAATGATAGACTGTTTTACTGTTGATGTCTGAACAAAAGCAGGTAAGGGTCACCAAACATGTCCAGCTAAACTGCACCCATTAGCTATATAGCTTATGATTATTATTAATATTTCTATTTATCTATTTAATTATTTTATTCAGGGGGAACATTCAGAGAGCTTGCATAGAAATAACAAAGTAGAAAGATGAAGCATATATGTTAATATCAGATTTTGTAGTAAAAATAATGGCTTCAGTCTCATAAGAAGCTCAACATACATAGATTTTTTAATTTATGCAAACATATATTTAAGTGAGTGAGTTAGCCTGAGGAGCCTTCCTCTCAGGATCAGGGCCAGAATAAGCTGCTGGTGAGAACAAGTGTTATAAATGCAAGGATTTAGAAGGCAGAAAATAGGAGAATCAATTACGCTAATTTATCATATAGAAAATACTGGCAAACATTTTCACTGAAATTAATGCTATAATTGTGTCAGCAACTGCATCTTTGCTGTTGCATACAGACCTGTTATTTAAAAAAGAGAAAAAAAAAATCTTTGACTTATGTCTCATGACAGCACTAGAGAATTTATGAGTGTGAGTCAGATGTGGGAGCAGGAGAGAAAGTTACTTACATGGTGCAGGGAGCCATGAGGCTGGCTGTATGCAGATTGGTTTTTCCTTTTTTACTAAATTCTGCCAGATTCACAGTGTATTTCAAGAAGTGTTTTGGTGCTTTTAGGAATTTTCTGTGTTGTTGCTCCCTAACTTTTTTCATAGTAGATAGTTGCTAGTTTGGTAAGGCCTCAACACTCTGTTAAAGGGGGACAGCTATGCTGTGTGTTTCTCATCTACCCATCTCTGAAAGCAAGCATTGCTTGTGATTACCTTTCAGCAGAAAGAATCACTACAGTCATACCTCTATAAAGCTGAATTTACAGGTCTCCCTTGACAGTCAGTGTTTCCGGTAGCAGGGTGAATAATGTCAAATGCAGCTTCCAATACTGCCACTCACAATTAAGTCATGCCTATTCCCTGCCACTTTGAAGCAAATATCAGATGTTTTCCCTCTTTTCCAATGTTTCTCATGTTTGCACTGCTTAAGGGCAACCTCTGCACAGTGGAACCTCTGCACAGTGGAACACAATCAAGGGGGAGCCCTGCAGAGCTGTTGCTGTTCCACTCACTCTTATACCTCATTCTTTAAAAGGTAATGCATTTTACCTCACCATAGTATTTTATTGCATTGCTGAAAAGTCCGTGGTTGAGGTCAAGTTCCCATTTTGCTAGCTTCTGTGGAGACATGCTCTTTCCTCAGCAACCTCCCAGTGTGCATGGCAGACTGGGGAATGAGAAAGACACTGGCACAAAGGCAGAAGTTACAGCCAGCTGCTCTGGTGTAGGCAAGACTGTAATGCTACTCTGGGTGGGTTTGATCCACCTCTGACAAGTGCCCAAGGGGCTCTCTCTTGCTAGATGCTTTGGCAATATTTGCATATACTACATACACTGCAGCATGGCCTGGTTTGAATATTCACTATCCAGGGGAATTCAGTGCTCAGAGCAGTGACGTTCTAGCTCTGGCTACAGGGAAATGGGAGGGAGTAGAGGAGAGATGTGGGAGAAATTCACAGTTTCTGTCTCATTCCCTCTTCTCCTAGCAGCAGATCAAGGGCAGATGAGTACAGTCAAGTTGCTTCCACCATGGAAAGCCATGCTAAGATGAGGGAAATTCAAGCATATTGGGTAGCACTTTGTTTTCCAGCCCAAGCACTGTTGTCTTCGTGCATGTGCGACAGATGAGTGAGGAGAAGGAGAGTGGGATCGAAAAGTATGCAGGTAGAGAACAGTGTGTCCTCATCCTCTTGGTTCCTTCATATGTTATTATAGGAGGATATTCTTCCCCTTTAACTGTGATTTCTTGCTATCTTTTCTGAATGGGTGGCATAAATACTGCGCGTGGAAGTTAGGAATATATTCTAAAAACTGAAATTATTACAAAATCTAAAAGCAGAAATAGTTGTGTCTTTGCCCCTGATCTGAGGTACCTGCAGCAAAAAAGTTTGTTCCCCAAAACAAAAAATGTTGGGTCTTGAATATATTGGCCCTGCCTGGGGAAAGAGGAAGCAAGTGGGAGACAGATCAGGTGTGGGTATGATCTGGTCCAGCTCTGAGTGGCTCTGGTGTGTAGGTTCAGAATTTCTCCTGTGTATCTCAACGAGTGCAATTTGCACATTTAGTGCCTGGTGGCAGTCTCAAAGTAAGAGGTTGATGGAAAAGTGTGTGAATGGAGAATTTTAAGATTTTTCAGATTATCAGATTATCTCCACAAGCAAAATAACTAGAACATTGTATTCTTCCCTACAAATATAATAGATTCCCAAAATATACAAGATCTTGCAAGGCTTCTCAGTCTTATCAGCACCTTCAGAATCCAAAGTAAGTGTGGTATCAAAGTGAGATCCCTAAAGAGACTCCGGGTAGCACTTGTTTGGCAGTTCTCTATATTAATTTTTAGATGATAGAAATCATTGATTATGTATGAAATCCATGATGTCCCATCTGAAAGGCTTGGCTGCAGGAATTGTATGTAAGGCATTTTAAGCACCTCTCATATCTAATACATTCATTTATAATAGAAGGGGAAAATAAGTTAAAATTATTAATAAGTAAGTTTGGTTGTCATGGGAACCAATTGTCTCAGGTGCTCTGTTCCAATACAGCTATTAACCCTTAGTCCATATTTATTATTCAAGGGAATAATTGACTCAAAAAAAGGAAAATTGGTTGTCACAAAAAAGACAAGCCACTGTGCTGAGTATGAGTCATTTTCATGCAATGAAAATAAATTGAGGAGGATGAAACTTCTTCAGCACTAAAATGATTTACATTTGGGCTAGTGCTCTATTTTTCTCAGCTCTTAATATTATAGGACCTTGAAAAGAACTGGTAGTAGCACTTCTGGAATGAAATAAAGTAGCCTACAGCAACCATGCTCTTAGATCTTTATCATGTTTTTAAGAATTTAATCCAACTGTTAAACCTTATTCCAGTACATACCAGGTGGTAAAATCTATAGCAAGAGCTCACATTATTAATCTCTGATTATTTGTTTTTGTATCAGCTAGAATAAATTTTGTATTGGTTCTAGCTTGTAATAGTGAGGTTACCCCAGCTGACTGAACAAAATTAAGGGGATTGCTCAGAGGACATTTTAAGGGAATTCGCACAAAGGTGTTTCCTTGAAGCAATAATAACTGCTATCAAGGAGTCTCCTTATAAAGTTTTATTCTTAAAATATCAGCAGTCCAAGACTGGGAAGCAAGGTTGTTGGTTTTTGTTTGTTTGTTTGTTCTGATAATTCCAAATATTTTTCTAGTTATCATTTATTATCACATGGATGTGTTATATGAATGCATCTGTAGAAACTGTTGACCTTAATGTGCCTTTTCCCAGTACCTGATATGTTCTAACCAATCTGCAATCACTAATTTTGGTAAATATTACCTCACTGAATCCATATATTTGCTCAACTTGACATAGATTTACGTTTAGGATGATGTCTCTTACTATGCTGGTTCTTTTTTTTCTCTTTTCTATTTCTTTCAGAATAATAAAATAATAATATAAAGAAATCACACATAAAATAATATAAATAATATTAAATAATAATATAAATAATATTAATAAAATAAAACAATAATATAAAGAAATCACACACATCATTTTTCAAATGATCCTAGATTAAAGTCAGACATTTTACCTGTCAACTTCATTGATGTTTTACCAATCTCAAAACAACCACAGAGCATGATTTTACTTAGTTTTACACCTAAGTTAGCAGAAATTAATATGATGTTATCTCCTAACTGCTTCAAACAGAGGATTCTGGAGTGGTTAGTCAGGAGCTTCATTTTTTGCCTTTAACTGTTGTTAATGTAGTGCTTTAGAGGATCAAAAGAAGGATGTGGGCATCTCACAGAAATAGTGGAAACTCTGCATATTGTGTTTATTTTTAAAAAGTTGTCATTCTACCCTATTTGTATCCAGACACGGAATAGACACGATATATAGCAAATAGCTAAAAGAAATATTTATTAATAGAAGTCCTGTGATGCATTTGAAGTCTTGATATAAAAAAGGAATGCTAGAGGAAGATGAAGAAGGATCTGGCATGTTCCCTTTTTTACCACATTTCCTATTCTGCCTTTGCTCTTTCTGGTTAGTAATCTATGTATGGTGGATAACCCTTAATGTGAACTTGCTGTGTTTGAAAGATCTAATAAAAATCACGTCTCTAAAACGTCTCTCCCTAAATCCCTCTCCCTTCTCTCTGTTTTTATTTACTCTTTGCCCATTGCACATTATCACTGGCACTACTTAGTGGCACCTACGTTTGACATGAACTGGTGGATGGTAGACAGATTCATTTATCAACCTGAAAACTGACAACACTTTGTACAGTATTTTCAGTAGCGCAGACAGCCACTAATCTTTTCTGCAGCAGAATGTCAGAATGTCCCTATATTATGTAGTACTGATATCCTTGCAAATTTTATTTATTTATTTATTTATTTTTATATTTTTTTCCAAATCATACATTGCATCTGCTTGCAAATATTGCAATTTATCTATAGGTGGCAGCAGACTTACACTATAAGGCCAAAGTCAGAGCTGTAAATTATTTTCAATTACTTGTACATAATCATTTCATCTCTGCAAAGACAGTATACTGGACAAAAAGGGTGTGGAGAGAAATGGTTGGATTAGATCAAAATTTTAGCAGCTCAGAAAAAAAATAGAAAATGACCAAGAGACAAAAATGTTTGAAAGAACAGGGAATGTTCTTGCAATAGTAGAAATTTACTTTGCAAAGCATAGTAATTTACTTTCTTCCTATTTCAAATCACTCATTTGAGAATTAACCTGTGTATTTGAATACCGTCACTTTGCAGCTGGACTCCACAGAATTTGAAGAGAGCTTTGCTATTGATATTCTGTATTATTATTATTATTATTTTTTTAATAACATATTTAAGGCAATGCTTCTCTTAATCCTGCAGCTCAGAAACCGCTATGAGAATATTTATGATGGGATACCTTGTGCATACATCATAGAGTAAGTAGACATGCTTCAAGGGACCAATTAGCCTCTGTATTAGGTTTCAGTGATGAAAATGATCATTGAACGTTCTATTGCCGTGGTCTTATTATCTTCTGGTCCTTCCTAAGAATCATAAAAGAGATTAAATTCAATTTATTGAAAGGCAGGCCATTAAACCCTTGATATGTACTGCATTGTGTGTATCAGATTTCATAGTGGAAAATGGATTTCTTATGGGACATAATAGAAGATAATGAAGGTAAAAACAATTATAGAAACCAGGGTCCAGTAATTATCAGCACCATCAATATTTGCATATTAGACCCTAAGGACTTATTCACAGGACATCTGGTTTATTAGTGAACTTACATAAGCCAAAAAGAGTTTTGCTATGCATTAGTCATTGTTTTCAGAAACCTATAAGAAAGAAGTACACCTTGAAATTTTTAAGCTTCGCACAGTTCAGCCAATACTGGTATCAGGTGTCTTGCAGGGTGAAAATAACCAATGGACCATAAAATTACCTGAGACAAGAACAGCATGTGGATAAAATGTTTGCCTTTTCCATCTCAGGTGATATATTAGCAGTGAATCAAGACTAAAGAATTAGAAATACTCAGTTTTGACTGGGTATGTGTGCACATATGGAAAAGTTCAGGGACAGAATCAGTCTAATTTGTGTTTTCAAAATAGCTTAAGCTCATTTCATTTTGGCAAAGTAAGACTCACCATTCAAAATTTCGTCCATCTCAGTTCTAGGCAATTTTCATCTCTCTTTTCCTCATGGTTCATGTTAAGAAAACTTAGTTTGCTGGCATGAACAGATTCACTGATGCTGGGGTCAGTCAACATTCTTTACTTGCTCTGTCACCTGTGATTCTGCTTGTTCAAATAGATCATGCCTGTTTAGTATGTAACTATCTGATGCCAGAGAAAAGGGAAGAAGGTAAGAGTGCTTAGGTGAGCACTACCCACTCATCTCATAACTGAGGCACCTCTTAAACATGCAGAAGTCAAATCTGAAGGTGCTGGGAGCCTTGAAGATCACAAACCAAAGCATTTCTACTGGCTAGGTGACAGATCCAGGACCCTGGATTTAGGAAACTAAATTCCCCTTTTAGAAGACTGAATCTTGTTATGATTGTGATCCTGTGTACCTATCTGACTTTAGATTTACTAGGATTAATTGAATCCTTCAGTTTGCTGTATGTGAATAATTGTCTTACAAGACTGAAATTTTGTTTTAGGAATCTTAGAGATCTATAGGATTTTATATACCCTACTATATATATTGTACTTTAAAAATGTGAGACTCTGTAGGAATCAGTAAAGTATGTACTTGCCAGTAAAGCCAGACATACATATTTTTGTTCCTTCTTGAACATTTTTTTCTCTTGAATGCCATGACAAGAGATTTAAGATTTAAGGTAGCTTACAGGTTAATTCAAAGAACTGAAGGTTGAAAACAGATAGGTCAGATCAGCTAAGAACAGGCACAAGCCTTCATGGGCTCTTATCTCTTTACCTACAATTGTCTTTCTGTGTTAGATCTTAAACTTGCCAAAAAAAGCAGGATGATCTTTTTCTAATAGTGTTTTTTTTCAATATTTAGTATGATTTTTTTTCCATTTGTATTACAGTGGCAGGACAGATATACTTTTCAAATAGTCCACTGAAAAGGGAATTTTCTTGAGAAATCAAAGAAATATCATGGTCTGCAGAGGTGAAGCTTGTTGGGTAGTGCACTTTACTCCATTTTATATGTGTTATGGAAGAAAAACCAAATTAAGCTTTTTGTAGGAGAATGAGTTAATTGAAAACTTGTACACTACCCTGACACTATCTTTGTTCAGTGGCTAGAGTCCTTGGAGAAAACCAGTGACTAAATCTTCAACATGGAGGTGGTAATGTGGTTTTAGGGAGTTTTAGTAATTTATTATTTAAAAATCTCCACCTTTATGGCACAGACATAAATGACTGTGATGACTTAAGGTAGTTCTGAGTAATCATTTAACACTGGGAAATGTGCCATCTGTAGCCAATAGGACACAACTTCAGCTAAGGAGGCTATGTATTTAAATGTCTGCAACTTTGTGTACATTTCCTCTTAATACCTTTTTTCCATTTCATTCTCCTCTAGGAATATCCATGAACTTTAGTGGGGAAAAAAAAAAAAAAAAAAAAAAAAAAAAGGAGATATTAAAAGCTAGGACTAAGCAGTTAAAATTCAGCTGCTGTGGTACCTCACCTTTAGGTGTTTCTGCCTTAAGGTGGAGTGTAGAACCCCAGGCCTGGTGCATGAGTTTTCTTTGTTAAAGGGGCTGAGATGCAGAGACTCAGATTAAGGAGGTTCAATTTATTCTTTCTCACTTGTAAAGGTGTGTCTTAACTATCATACTAGATTTCCAGTTGTCTTCTCGAAAAGCTCTTCAGAAAGCCCTGGCAATGGTGGGATTGATCTTCTAGTTAAAGCATATGTCAGAAGATAAAGATGACTTTTCTGTATCGATGGAAGAGATGTAGAAAATGCCTCCAGAAGTTCCTCATGTCTTGACTGTTGGATGTTAGCTCAGCCAGTTAATTCAAATTATCAATTAAAATCTATCACAACTGATTTTAACCAGAGATCACACACATTTTCTTACAACAAGCTCTGAAGAGGAATAGACAGGAGATCTAACAAAGTAATGGGAAACTTTAATGTCTTCAAATCCTGCAGCTGTTTACTCAGTCAACATCTGTCTTAAGCCTTAGTCCTCATCATCTAAGACAGAGAGGATCTCAGCAGTCTATGAGTAGATACAGCTCTCTTTCACGGCTGTGTTCCAATTAGACCAAAAAATAACACCTGCCATCCTCAAGGCAGTCAACAACCTCTTGCCAAATCTGATAGACCCAGCTGACTATTCTGCTATGATCTTGCTATATGATAGTGTCTAAAAAGGAACAGCTGAAAACATCACTCAGGGAAATAAAAAACAAAGAAACAAACGAACAAACAAAAACAAACAGAAAAACCAAGAACAACACATTAGGATTATAGCAGATAAAAAGCAAGAGAATGCACAATAATGCAATTGTTTGTTGATGGAGTCTTGTCAGGTGAGTGTCTTTCTAGATAATTGTTTCTGTTTTTAATATTTACGTACTGTCTAAAAATATATATTTTTGTACTGCCTTAATCAATTTCTATAATAATAATAAAGTGGAGTAGTATTCCAAAGACAGCAATAGTTTAATACATTAAATAACAATACATTTCACGGTCATCTCTTCCCATGAAATCCATAGTGGTACATAGACAGGTTTCACTTTGGAAAAGCTGACTTTGCTACTGCAAGATAGCTAGTAGAAGGCAAGACAACATCTTTAAGAAGTTTAAGCACACATGATATTTTATTAACACTTTTGGCTTTGATACAAATTCATTGGCAATATTTTCCTATTTTGTGAATAAAGTTGTCTGCTTTTTGGTAACTCTTCTGTTCCAAAGAAAAGCAGAGGAAAGCACCCTTCCAGAGCCAGAGGTAAGGACATTTTTAGTACTAACAGGGAAATAAAAAGAAAGGCTAATTTCCCATTTTTTCTTCTGTCAGGCTTTTGTTCCACTTCCAATGTCAGTTAGTAGAAGAGAATAACTGTAGTGAGACAGCTGTAGTCTTGGGATAAGAATTAGAAGAAGAGTTAATCTGGTTATGCAAAAAGACATTTCTTTCTTTAGACTTCCACCAGGCTATAGAGCACTACCAGGTGTGATAGGTAAAGGATGTAAAGCATCAAGAATGTAAAAGGAGTAAGCATGAAAGATGAGCATCTGAAATCAAGCTAACTTTCCACGTTACCTGGTATTGTCAGTTCCTTGTCATTACTTCCAGATGTGTGGTAAAAAGAGATTCCAGTGAAACAGGGGAGCTACATTTTAAATTCAGATCATGTGGATTAGCTTGCACAGGGGATTCAGAGATTTCAGGCCCTTCACAACCTTAATCATCACAGCCTCTTTTGTCTAGTGAGGCTTTCCCACCAACTCTTAATGTATTGGTTTGTGTTTATCTCCACAACTTAACAGTGTTCTTTTTGTTTTTCACAACATAAATGTAACTTGTAAAGAGTGCAATGAAATCATAAATGCTCTCTTTTTTTTTTTTTTTTTTTTGAGTCTGTGTCAAAGTAATTGCTATGGCTATGATATAAAGAGCAAAGGAGTTGGAAAAAAGTGCAGTCCTATGGCCAACTATGTACTTCTGTTACAAGCACAGAATTTCATAAGCACATTCTTGTTATCTGAAGCAATGCAGAAAATTGGGGCCCAGGCTGCTAAGAGGCTGAAGTGAAGTGTGTGAACAGTACCAAAGAACTCTGCAAATAAGCCTTTCCTTAGACGTTCAGGATTAGCTTGATAAGAGCAAAGCAATAAGTTTTATAATCCATTGAGTCTATTAAAACCAGAAATATTTTTGAGACATAAATTAAATGTGAATATGGCTTGTTATATTTCACCTAGATTTCATCTAACAACGAAACGTTATTTATTAAACCACTTTTTCTTAGTGCTAGATAGTATTCTAATTTATCTTCAGTAACATTCCCACTAGAAAGCTTTTCTGAATTTTTGTATGTTAAAGGAAAAACTCCTCTAGATATAGAATCCATAGAATTAAAAACAGTATATTCTAAATCACCCACAATTATTAGACTGAAATGAAAGTATTACTGTTTATTCCTGTTATTAATGGAATATTAAATCTTTTTAAAAATGTTTTAAATAACTTTGATACTTGAAATAAGATACATAAACTACTAGAATTAGAGACAGGCCCATTGCCTCACCCTTTTTGCTTACTTCCATCATGTCAAAGACTGCAATAATTGCTACAGTAACTGAAGGATGGATATCCTACACAGGACTTTAATCTCTTACAAGTTCGACTATATCAGCAAACTGCAACATTCTATTGTCTTTGATGTCTTTCACTATAAAAACTTTCTTACTTTATTGTCTCTTAACAAACAAAACAACAGCAAAACAAACACAAAAATCCTTTGAGTCTATTTATTTTAATTTTATTATACATGAAGTTCTGTATGCCCTGAGTCACATTCTCAGCTTTTAAGAGGTGGGGGAAACACACGCAAACAACAAAATGCAAAGTTTTTGAAGGAAAAGAATTTACAGTTTTATTTCATTAAAGAAATACCCTTTTACTGTTTGATGTATCTGAAGAAATCTATTTTAGTAGACTCCTTTTTAACGAGTGGATATGAATTCTCTATCTCACTGCTACTCAAAATCATGAATCATACCTCTAAAACAAAGGTTGTCTAAGGTACTTATGTTTCTCTATAATGAACAGAGAAAGCCTAGCAGCTGAATCACTGTAAAACGTTCAGAATGCTTCTCTGAGAGACTTGTTAACTGAAGATGCAGTGTTCTGTTTTTCCCTTGAAAATTATTTTAGAGCTCTCTAAACTGAGACATAACTGGGAATTGGACTAGCTCTAAATTACATACTTATCACTTCCATATTTAAGAAGGGTAGAAGAGAAGACCTGGGAAGCAAGAGTCTGGTGAGCCTCACCCCTGTGTCTTGGAAGATCATGAAACAGATCCTTCTGGAAGCAATGTTAAGGCACATGTGAGACAAAGATGTGATCTGAGACAGCCAGCATGGCTTCACCAAGGGTAAAGCGTGCCTGACCAATCTGGTGGCTTTCTATGATGGAGTGACTGCGTCAGTTGACAAAGGAAGACCTACTGATGTAATCTCTCTGGACTTCTGCAAGGTCTTTGACAGGGTCCCACGTGACGTCCTGGTCTCCAAATTGGAGAAATATGGGTTTGAAGGGTGCACTGTTCAGTGGATAAGGAATTGGCTTGAAGGCCACACCCAGAGATTTGTGGTCAATGGCTCTGTGTCAAGGTGGAGGCCAGTGAAGAGTTGTGTCCCTCAAGGGTCTGTCCTGGGATTGGTACAGTTTAGTATCTTTATCAATGATATACACAATGGGATCGAGAGCACCCTCAGCAAGTTTGCAAATGATACCAAGCTGAGTGGTGCAGTCAGTACAACAGAAGGAAGGGATGCCATCCAAAGGGACCTGGACAGGATTGAGAAGTGGACCCATGTGACCCTAATGAGGATCAACAAGTCCAAGTGTAAGGTGCTGCACCTGGGTTGGGTTTACTGGGAAATCATCTCTTATTTAATTAGTTTTTTGATTGTCTTTATTGTTCTGCCTTAAACTTTCTTCCATTCTACCATGTTGCTTAAGAGATGAAGAGGAACAATGGAAAGTATTCAAGATACTCTGGGTTTATATATATACATATACATATATATTTTGTTCTTTTACTTTACTACTGTATAATCACAGAATCTGTGATTCAAATACTGTTGGGGAAGAAAAGATGTCAAAAGTGATGAAAAAGAGTTTTATTTTCCTAGCACTGTATCTTTACCTCTTTCTCATATGTAGGGACAACTCCTTGGTGTCTTGAGGAGAACAAAAATATTTTGATTAGTTCCTCTAACTTACAGCTAAGTAGCTAAACCAAACTTCTAAAGTTTTGGGGGGTGCATTAGTGGTACTGGAACTGTTTTCTGTACTTCCAGTCAGAAAATCATCTCTTCCACAAAGTCAAAAGAAATAGTCTTCTCTGGATACAATCTGTGAAGGTGTGACTTCTGAAGAATTCCCACATGAAATTAGATGTACCTCCCCACCATTGGCCATTTCCTCACGCCATTTCTATCTGCATAGACTCAGACTGTCTGCTGAGGGGCTATTTGGGTGTGCTCAGCTACACAAAGAATATGTAAACAGAGACAAAGCACTTCATACTACAGTAATTCTAGTCTAGAAGTAGTTAAGAAAATGTGTAAGTTTTAAACTATGTCAAAAAGGAACAGAGAGTCTTTTCAGTAGTGTTCATTCATGTGTGTCTCATGTCTAAAGAGTAATGGTTTTGTTTCTGTTTCACTAACAGTATTACTGACAGATGAATTGAGTCAATCCAAGCATACCTGTTCTTCTTTTGTTGTTTCTCCATTTGTGTAAACACTTGTCTACTGTCTTACCAGTGGCAAATTTGTTGCTGTTGTTTTTGGCATTTATCCTCCTCTGGGCTTGATGAATAGCAATGCGTGAAAATACTGTCACAAGGCCTACCAGTAGACAAACATCAGGCTGTAAACAATAGCATAAAGTGCTATTAAGGCTGTAGTGTAAACACACACAAGATGATAAAATGAGCCAACTGATGATATTTCATGGACTGTACTAGCTGAAGTGAACTGATCCTCCTCCAAACTCAATCAATCACAGTTCTGTTTGCAGCTGTTTATAGCATTACTAAGTTCTAGATAAATTTAGATAAAAGTCTGTTTTAGATTTATTTATTTTAATGTAGATAGTATCACTTTAAAAATAAAACAAATATAGTGACTAATATATATATTCATAAAGCAATTTATAATAAGATTTGGAAGCATATTTCCCGCTACCATTGACTACCATAGATAATTTTATAGTGATTCTACAATCATAATAATTCAAAAATAAATATATTAAAGGGCCTTGTAACTATTACACAGTCATTATAAGCAAGGAGCATTTGCATATAGATTGTAGCTGAAAATGGTGATGGAAATATGAATGCTTTATAATGTTTATACAATATATTGCTATATTCAATTATTTTAAGATGAGTTATATATTTTTAGTAATTGTCATCACAGTATTTGATTATAGGAAGCATGTGTTTTATGTGAAAGGCAAACATAGTATTCCTTAGAGAAAAACCTATATGAAGGAAGATGAAACGATTGTGATATTCTCTTCTGAAGGGAATTAGGTTATTATGAACATTTGATGGAGAAACTAGACCATAACTGGCTAAACCAAGGAATGGTGTCTTACTTATTAGTGTGATCTGATTTTCTAAAAAATTCCTGAAGCGTAAATGTTCATGAATTTGCAGAAGTATAAATGGAACATTTTTTGCTGTAGTTAGTATAAATTTGAACTGGTTATTAAGCTAACTGGGGAAGAGAATTTAATCTAAAAAATCCTTATTAATATATCTTGATCTAAGAATGAAGTATTTATTTGAATTTATTACTTCAATGGATGGTTATTGCCATTGCATAATATAACAACCACATTGGACCTTCTTATTTGATGTAAATATATATGACCTCTCAATATTCTGACAAAGCATCAATATAAGGTAAAAGAAAAAGCAGTGGACTATTATGCATATTTTGGTTTATCCAACATTCTTAATTGGGCTGGGAGAATATTAAAAAAAGAAAAAAGACATGAGAACAGCAGATCAATATTAAAATACAAAAAGTTCATATTGGTTCACATATTAATGTTTGTTTGTTTGTTTTACATACCTGAGATATTTTTCTTGAAATAAGAATACATTTTCAATTTTCATTGAACTAAGAATAAATGAAGAACTTCACTTTTACTGTTAAATACTGCCATGCCATTCAGTATACTGTAATACATTATCACTTTGTCTGAAGTTTGAAATGATTCTTATTAACGAGTAGAAGACTGAGATTAATTTTTACATGCAGAAGGCTGTGAGACTTCAAATTTTGTCAAAGTAAAAAAAGAATAATTTTTTTTTAAATTCACTTTTTTTTTTTTTTTAAATAAAGTGAATTCTAAGAATGCCATTAATGATAGTTCTGTTTTAAAAAAAAATCGGATAAATCTGCCTACAGCTGAAAAACTATTGGGTGATGGTAGTAGGATTTGACTCCACCCTCCTTCCTCCTCTCCTTTCCCCTCTCCCACCTTGACAAAAAACTTAAGTTTTCACTAAAACCTAGGACATGAGAATACAGCCAAAAGTTGCACCGTGTGTGATGGTGATGGTGGTTAGAATAGTTTTCAGGGAAAATTTCTTCAAGGAAAGAGTGGTTAGACATTGGAATGGGGTACCCAGGGAAGAGGTAGTGTCACCATCCCCAGATGTATTTAAGAGGCGTGAGGATGTGGCACTGAGGGACATGTTTTAGTGGAGGACTTTGCCAGTGTTAGGTGATGACTTGGTGATCTCCAGGGTCTTTTCCAACCTAAATGATTCTTTGATTCTAAAACATGTAGGCTGATTTATTTATTTATTATTATTATTATTTAAATTTTCATTCTTCTGTTTTAAACTGACAAAAAAATTAATAAAACTTTACAGTTTCTCCAGAGAGAATGACAAAATGTAGATTGAAAAATAGTTTTCATCGTTGAATGTCATCATTATTTTGCTGACCCACCTTCTACCACAGGGTAAGATCTGAATTGCCTCTTACCTCCTCAGCCAAGAAAAATTTACATTGCTTCTATCAGCTGCTGCTAAGTGCTATGCCAATGCAATACCTTTTCCTAAAGCACAAGTTAGTATCTTCAGCTTGATGTATCGCAGGATATAAGTGATTTTTTGCTGTGGTATTTTCTGCCAGGAAGTTTTTTTATTTTTTTATTTTTTTTACTCAGTTTTAGTGTTTATAGGTAAGACACAGCTCAGAACAGCAGCAAGTCGACAAAAATTCCTTCATGCATACATATGGATTTCCAGGTCCAGACATGTTTTATGTAACATTTACCTGATATTCCCCAGCCATCTGCATATCCCCTGCATTCAGTAGAAAGGAATATGTGCTTCCATATTGTGTTTTAGATCCTAGGGGACTTAATTGCCCTTGATAGGTACCTATCCTGTTCTATTAGTATAGATGAAAGTGAGAGCAAATTCTGAATTTACATGTGATGTGCTTTACAGGAGATTAGCCTTGTTTTTTAGAAACTAACTTTAGGCTCTGGGTTTCATCATGTGGGATGAAGAATTAAAAACTTCAGTACTGATACAAATTAACTGTTAAGCATTTAAATATGGTATTGAATTTGGTCTCAGACCAGCATTATAATGATGACTCCTAAGGTATTCTGGCCAATTGTTTTATTTATTTCTTTATTTTTGCAAACAGCGATGACAACACAGTCAAATACTTCATTGCTGCAGTCAGTTCAGTACCAGATGAATGGCAATTTACTCTATTTCTTTCCTAGTGTCTGATATCTCAAACCAAACATTCTTGTCTTTCATACTTCATGCCTTCAAGCCCCTGCACTATTAATGCAAACAAATTTAACATATCAAGAAATTGATACTTATCACATCAGCTATTACATTTTCTCCCTTTTCTTTTTATTTCTTTCCTTAGAAAGCAGTCCAGTTCATCCTGATTCTATAAGACATTTATTAAGATCCTTAAAAGATGAGAGATGAGACGCATCAAGATAAGTATTGTAGACTTCACGGCCAGAAATGCAAAGAGACTCTTGAGAATATTTCAGGGCATTACGTTATTCATGAGCTAAAGACAGTGACAGTTGAGTGAACAGTGATCATAGTAGTATACCCAATGGGTTTGAAGCCTCTTGCAAGGATATACTAAAAGCTTTTAATATTCTCTCAACTTGTAGCAAATCCCTTCATTATTTGGTGTTTTAAATGAAAGTGAAGTGCACTCATCTAAAAATCTCTGTCTAAAAATAATATTTTTTGGAAGAGCTACTTGGAGAATAGAAAGGCGGGGGGGAAGAAAACCCCACATGCTTTGTAAGAAAGTTATTTTACTTCTTATGCTTTAGCAAAACTGGAGTCAGCATAAATTTACCTTTAATTTTTTTTTTTTTTTTTTTTTTTTTTTTTAATCATAAGGGAACAGTGTTATAAGTTAAGGATGCTGTCAGAGAATATGGTGAAACAGAAATGAGCAGTTACCATAGCATAATAGAGTTCTGAAAGAAAAAAGAAAAACTATAAATGAGAAACTATTGAGAATGACATTTGATTTTGCAGTCACCCCTGTCTAGTGTGGGTTAACG
The DNA here is from genome assembly GCF_009769625.2 of Cygnus olor. Classification (NCBI taxonomy): domain Eukaryota; kingdom Metazoa; phylum Chordata; class Aves; order Anseriformes; family Anatidae; genus Cygnus; species Cygnus olor. The sequence goes on from NC_049173.1 coordinate 19,253,627, forward strand.
ATGCAAAGTAGGATATCATCTGAAAAAGTATACATTTCAAAATACTTTTATGCAATGATTTTCTTCATCTGGTCTTACATCATCTCACTTTAATGAAGACAAAATAAAAAGTAAACTGAAGAGAAGAAAGCTTATTTAACTTTCAAAAGATCATTCAATAACCATCAGGTTTGTGGAATCATAGTCTTTGCCACCTTCCTCCGTGTACCATGAAGGACTGCTATCACCAGAAGGTATTTTTTTCCTAATGAGTTGCTGCAAGACATGCTTAGCTTGGGGTCACTGCAAACAGGGAGTTGTCAAATCTAATGGCCTCTGGATTTTGCAATATCAGTGCTCATAAATAAGTCTCAGACTAAATGCCTTTAACCTGGAGAGAGATATTTGTCTGGTAACACGAAAGGAATACACTTAGGTTATCCCTTGCCTCAGCAGGTAAGCTTCATTTCTTCAAAAAGCCTAAGAAAGGCCTGCACTGTATTTAGTTTCATTTCAGCTCTGAAAAAAGATGATATATGCACTTTTGTTCTAAAAGGAAAGAAATTGTGTTGTCATTTCAATGTTTTTCACATCGTCACTTATCTACTTAAATTTGACAGGAAGATGGGATCTTTTTGCCAACAGAATTGTTGGCATTTTTCAACTTAACCTGCAATCATGTACAGTTCAGAAACACAGAATTGCTGGCACTTTAGAATTAGTAAGCATTGCCAGTAGGTTCATATGGTGATATCTGAGCTCTCTGCTACATGAAGGTATATATGATCTTGCAGTAAAATATGGGCAAATGGCTTAGTTTTCAGTTTCTTCAAAATGTGCTAGTAGATGTTATATTTAATGTACTTCCTCTGAATGCAAAGTACATTTGTTATTATTTATTAGTGCAGTGGATTTGCAGTACACTAAGATGATGTTAGAGGTCATTTTGGAGCTGAATCTGAAAAGTGTTAACTGTATGCTGTCCCCTGGTGTGTTTTTATTGCCTTGCTGTGTGAGGAAATCCACTGACCTTCTCTCTGCAGCTCCCAGGGTGCCTCTGACAGACCAGGATGACACCAGGCTTATTTGTTGAAAAAGATCCTGATTTTTGGTAATGATTAAGCCTTCTCTGATTAAGTCATCTTACACTTGGAAGTTGAGGTTTATACTAAGATACAATCTAGCTCAATAGCTTTATATTAGTTGAAGAATTAGGTGGCAAAGACAATGGTGCAGAAGTGTTAATTTCAGTCCAAGAAAAAGAGGTGGTATTAAGTCCTGTACACACACAGACAAGATTTTCTTTTTTAATTTCTCCAAAATCAGACTCGCAAAATCACAGAATGGCTGAAATTGGCAGAGACCTCTGGAGGACCCTGGACCTCTGGTCCCACCCCCCTGCTCAAACAGGAACACCTAGAGCCACTTGCCCAGGACCATGTCCACACAGCTTTGAACATCTCACAGAAGAGTTTGTGTTGGAAAGGACCTTAAAGATCATATAATTCCAACACACCTGCTATGGGCAGGGACAACTTCTATTGCTGAAAGCCCCTTCCAACCTGGCCTTGAACACCTCCAGAGATGGGGCATTGACTGCATCTCTGGGCAACCTGTTCCAGTGCCTCACCAACCTCTGAGTAAAGAACTTCTTTCTAACGTCTAAACTAAGTCTACCTTCTTTCAGTTTAAAACCATTACCCCTAGACTACTACACTAGTAGTAGACTACTACACTACATGATAACTACACTCTTTGATGAAAAGTCCCTCCTCAGTTTTTCTCTAGGCCCCCTTTAGGTATTGGAAAGCCACTATAAGGTCTCCCTGAAGCCTTCTCTTCTCCAGGCTGAACAACCCCAACTCCCTCAGTCTGTCTTCATAGGAGAGGTAATCTCCTATGAGGGAGATTACACAACCTTTCTGGGCAACCTGTGCCAGGGCTCCATCACTGTTATAGTGAAGAAGTGCTTCCTGACATGTAGATGGAACCACTAGTGTTCCAGTTTGTGACTGTTGCCTCTTGTCCTGGCAGTGGGTACCACAAGAATAAGGCTGGCTCAATCTTCAATGCATCTTCCCTTCACGTATATATACATTTATGAGATCCCCCTGAGCCTTCTCTTTTCCTAAGCTGAACAGTCACATCTTTCCTCGCCCTTCCCGATAGGAGAGATTCTCCACTACATTCATCATTTTTTTATGGCCCTTTTAGGACTCTTTCCCATATGTCCGTGTCTCTCCTGTACTGCTGTACTATTTTTTTTTTTCCTGCAGAGTTCCATGTGCACATACAGTGTAGTGATTGTGCTGACTAGCACAGGAAGAATAATTTTCATGTACCCATATTGCTGGGGAGTAGGATATATTTCAAAGACAGCACAAAGTTCATGTATCATAAGAGTTTAGGCCCAGATCCTCAAAGACATCTAGGTGACTAATTTGCCATGAAATAAATTATAGTTGGGTACCTCAGTGCACTTGTATATTCTTATCCTTGATGCACCTCTTTATGGGTTTAAGTAAATCAGAACTTGAATATGCTGTTTTGCAGTGGGTTTATATGGCAAGGCTTTGGTAATGGGGGGCCATAGGGGTGGCTTCTGTGAGAAGAATCCAGAAGCTGTCCCATGTTAGATAAGGGGCCCGCTGCTGGACAGAGCTGAGCCAATAAATGATGTTGTTTGTGCCTCTGTGAGAGCATATTAAAGTAAGGGAAAAACAAACAAACAAAAACCAACCCCAAAATAAAACAAAACAAGCAAACAAAAAAACTGTGGCACAACAACAGCTGGGAGAGAGAGGAGCGAGAAACAGCTTTGCAGAAACCAAGATTAGTGAAGAAGGAGGGGAGGAGATGCTCCAGGTGCTGCAGCTGAAGTTCCCCTGCATCCTGTGGAGAGGACCATGGTGGAGCAGGATGTCCCCCTGCAGGTGTACCACAGTGGAGAAGATTTCCATGCTGCAGCCCGTGAAGGAGACCACGGTGGAGCAAGTGGATCTGCCCTGAAGGAGGCTGTGGCCTGTGCAGAACCCCGACATGAGCAGATTCTAGGCCAGACCTGTAGCCTGTGGAGAGAGGACCATGCAGAGGCAGGTAACCTGGCAGGAGCTGCCGCCTGTGGGGGACCCGTGTTGGAGAAATTTGCTCCTGATGGATGGACCCTGTGGTACGGACCTATATTTGGAGCAGTTCTTGAAGAGCTGCTGCCTATGGGAAGCCCATGCAGGATCAGTTCAGGAAGGACGGCATCCCGTGGGAGGGACCCCACGTGAAGCAGAGGAAGAGAGTGACTGAGAAGGAGCAATGGAGGAGAAGAGCTATAGGCTGACCTTAACCCCCATTCCCCTACTCTGTTTGGTGGGAGGAGGTGGAAGAGGGTGGATGGGGGGAAGTGGTTTTTTTTTTTTTTTTCTTTGTTTCTCGGTGCTCTAGCTTGTTCGTAACGGGCAGTAAATTTTACTAATCTCCCTACTCTGAGTCTGTTTTGTCCATCATGATAATTGTCAAGTGATCTCCTGTTCTTATCTCAACCCTTGAGCCCTTTGCATTGTATTTGCTCCCCTTTTCCTTTGAGGAGGGGGAGTGAGAGAGCAGTTGTGGTAGAGCTCAGCTGCCCACCTGAATAAAACCACCACATTTTGACGTACCCTTTACATTGTCTAAGGACTGAGGTGTTAATATACCAGGAGATTAAAATTTATAACTATAGATACGCAAAACAAGGGTTATTTATCTCAAATATCTTCATTCATCATTAGTTAGGAATAATGAAAGCAGTGTATGCTATGAATTGTGGACCTACTACATGATATATTGCACTTAGTACTAGACCAACAGTCCAAAACATTAGAACACTGGAGAGAGTTTTCTCTCTTTACTTGAGGTCACTGAGAAATACAATGTCTTATATCTCAGGAAATTCTGTTATTTACAAAAAATAACTTATTTGAATTTGAAATGAACCTAAATCGAAATCATACTTTGATGTTCCAGAAGCAGAAAATAGTGATTATATCTGTTTTGAATCTGCTGGCATTTCTAGGCCTTTTAAATGTTATCGACAAATACTTTTTAAAATTAACCCATTATCATCCAAAGGACATATAGCAATTTAAACATCAGTAAAATGAGGCACTTTCAGACTATTATTAAAACCCAGGAAAAACTTTACTTTCCTGTAGGAGAAAACATGAAACATGATTAGGCTACAATGTTATTTTTTAGGTCTAGTTTCAGAATCTGAATTTGGAACCATGCAGATGGAGAACTCTCTGACCTGTAAAGAGACATCTTCAGTTGGTTACTTCTAAAAATACATCTTCCATTAATTATGGTAGTTTCGTTAAAGAAATAAGGTCAGTTTCTGATATCATTAGTTTCTGATGCCATAATATATTTAATTTAAAGTAAGCTTTTAAAGTGAAGACAGAAAAGACCAGACTTTTCAGTGTCTTATGCCCAGTGCTTCAGTGACGCTTTTCCTAGATGGAGGTTCCTGAGGTGTAAATACATGGAGAATTGGCCCTAGAAATGTCAACTCCTTTGCATTTATGTTGGACTATGATACACCGTTAAAAATATGGATTTACCATTCTAAGATTAGTCTTGAATACACATTTGTTGGCAAAATATGATGCTCATTCAACAGTAACAAACAGAAAATCAGATGTTATTCACTTTATCAGAGCAGAAGTCAGAGAACATAAGGAAATGAGAATTCCAGATAGAGGAAGAAGTCAAAGGTGAACCATTTTAGGAAAACATTTGACTTTTGATCTTCTCTCATAATTTTATATTGTATGTCTAGAAAAACTATCTCCTCTCTAAAATTTCCAGAGGGCATCCATATTTTATTACAGCAGATTTGTCAGTAGTTAAACAAACTTGCCTGAGGCAAATCTCTGTGTTCTTAGCCTCTAATAACACAATCGAAGTATAAAATACTAAATGCACCCTGCTGTTTATTTGCAAGTGAATGAGAATTTCCAACAGGTATGTTTGTATCTGATGACTTCAAAATAAATAAACAAACCAACAGAACAGCAACAAACTCTTATTAGCTATTACACTTTGAACATATTCTTTACTTAAAATAACTGTTCAGTGTTAGTCACTGTATATAAAATTTCTACTGAATAAAAAATAACAGTGATTAGCTTGATGACCTTCAAGGATAACTTAAAAGAACTGTGCTCCCATAAGCCTCCTGTAAGTCTCCAGCATTTGCTTTCAGCTTTGGACTAACCTAGATAGCTTGGGATATTATACAAAAGGAAACAAGAATAAATGTTTTTATATACTTTCTAAAAAATAAAGAGGTTTCTCTTGACATGGCACAGAAAAACACATAATATTAAAACAAATATTTAATATTAAAATAAAATTAATATTTATGTAAATATTGTAAATTATGTAAATAAATTACAATCACTTTTATTTAGATCATTTTGTATGTAAACTTTATACTTGGTGAAAATAAATATGAGGTTTAGAGAAGAGTGATACAATTCATAGAATCATAGAATCATTAAGGTTGGAAAAGACCTCCAAGATCATCTGGTCCAACTGTAGGAAACAATTAAAACAGTTCAAACTTTATGCTGCAAAAATAATAGAGAAATGTGCTGAGAGATTCTGTTAAGGAATGTATGTAGCCACACTATGCCAGAGGATTACCTGATGCTTTACCTGATTAATGTTTTGGTATTTACACTGGTGCTCATAAGTTCATATAACAGTATGGTATCTATATTTTTCCTTTGTCTCAAGAGAGTTTGGATCAGTTCTCTAGACATGGAAGAGTTTATGTGGGTCTATCCATTGACCTGTCTGCTTTGCAAACATTGTGTTTGTTTTTAATTATTGTCTCTCTCTCTTCTTTTTTTTTTTTTTGTAGGATCCATCAGACCTCATTGATTTGTATCAGCAGTTGATATATATATAGAGAAGAGAATTTCTTACTATGTAAGGAGAAAGTACAGCTTTTTGTATACCTTAATAAACTATTATTTGATGTTTTGTTTTTCTGAATACCTCAGTTTAATACCTTTTATTCATGAACCTGACAAGTGTTGGATATAATTATAATCTGTAAAGGTAAGCTTTCCCAGATGGAAAGGCTTAGAAAACTATGAGATCTGGTTGTGTATGACTGTCTTTCCATTTTAGAGGTTATCAGGGTATTTTATACGTGAATAGGACTATGACGTTTGCATTTAAAAATGCTTCAAGTCAGTTATGGAGAGCATAGTGAAATTAATGCTTTCCTTTGTTCAAAAGAGGGAGGTAATCATGAAATAAGTTTAAACTTCCAAGAAAAGTGTGAGAAAAACTGCCACTTTGCTTTTTTTTTCCTTTTCTTTTTTCTTTTTTTTTTTTTATATATAATATGCTGTTCATACTGATGTGATTTTCAGTTTTTTTTTTTTTTGTTTTTTTTTTTTTTTACAAAGATACTTGAAGGAGGAGAGTATTCAATTGTAAGGTCATAATTGTCACAGTGACTTCTTCAGTTTTAATACACAATATAAAGAAAATATTTATTTTTTGTTAATTTTAATGGAATAGATCTCATGATCCAAGTAAGAAGTTTGGCAGAAAATGTCAAAACAGGAAGTACGTAATGCCTGGACTGTCCACAAGTTTGAGGTTTGGAATCTTTGTATCTCTATGGGTGGCTCAATACATCTGGCCTTTGTTAGTAGTCTGTAGGGACTCCCAATTCTTTTCTCCCAGAGTTTTACATTACACATAAATTATTTCTAAATCATAACCAAGTTCTCAGGCAATTCATTTCTGTTTTCATAAGGTATTTTGGAAATGTCTATTGAATTAAGTAACCTAGTAAGAAGAAAGTGCATGCGCACACACATCTGTGTACACATACTGGAGATTAAATTCAACATCATATTTAGTTTGGTCACGTTTAGACTGTGGCTAAACTCATCTCTAATATGGATGAGTTCTTTTGTATGCCAAAGAGTTCAGAGCAAATGAAATTAGTAAGTTTCACAGCTTTAGATAACATCATTTTACAGTGAATGTTAGTAACTTAACCTATTGGAAGTATATTCTTCATGTTACAAAATATTGATAATGCTAGAGCTAGCACATGATAGATAAACCTAGAGTGATTCAAATTCAGATCTCAAATCTCATCTTTCCTACAGCTCGTTAACTGATTTACCAATACAGTATGTACCTTGTTACGTACCTTAGTCTCTTCTATAAGAGTGGCCACTAAGAACAAATATCTGTCTATTCAGTCAGAATCATTTTTTTTCCTCTTATTTCTTCATAGCACCATACTACCTTAAAGCCAATGGAAGTTCTTAGTACCTAACCACACTGCTCCCTATTTAGCAATCTTAAAATCCGTGAGTTACAGTTGCAGTAAAATTTTACTAGATATAATTTATTTATATGTAGCTCAAAATTTACTTCCAAGCAAGTAATCTTTCGAAATACACAGTTGGCTCACAGTTAATTGTTTTAAATTGAGAGCTTTTGCCCTGTTTTTCTTTCTTCTTTTATTTTACAGTAATTACTTTAGTAATACACTGTCTGTTAACAACAAAAAAATAAAAAAATAAAAAAATAAAAAAATAAACAAGGGAAAATAGAGCACTAAGACATGATTTCATTTTGAAGAAAAAACTTATTTTTTTTGCAAGACTTTTACTAGTTTTATGTATTCTATTTTCAAAACATTCTTTCAAAACACGTGCAGATTTCTGTCCTCCAATGAGCTTTATTCTTTTTTTCACACATAAACAGTGAAACATATCCAGTCAAAATTTCACACTATGAGCTTCAAGTTAATATCAGAATATTGTGCAAAATACAGAGCTGTTTCTGATTCTCAAGAAAGCTCCCACAGACACTCTGCCTTCTATGTTGCCTTATCAAACTCTGCATCTTTAAACTGCCAAACTTTCAGCTCTTGCTACTTGTTGTGAAATGGAAAATCTTAGAATGGAAACCACTGTTGCTAGAATACCTGAATTAAAATTGAGTATTATTGCCCTTGCACCCTGCTTATTCTTATAAATGCATATTTTTGCCTTTCTCTGTTTCTGAAAATTATCTCTACAGGCTTGGTTACTGAGAGCTCATGGAAGACTTTCACTTTTCATTACAATACACTTGATGCACCTATGCCAGAACAAATGCCAATTTAAAATAATATTTGTGCATGTATGAGCTAAAATGAGTATTCCAATTTACTAGAAAGCATGAATATCTGAACAGTGTCAGAGATGTCTCCAAAATGTGTACTGTAATCCTTGTGTTCGATGGTGTTTTGACTCTGGCTTTTTTTTTTTTTTTTTTTTTTTTTTTTTTTTTAAGACATGAAACCATCTTTTTTGCTGCCTGCCTGCCCATCAAAAATGTTTTCTTGTGTACTTTTGTGAATGTACAAATGAACAGGCATCTGGGGAGAAACAGAGAGAAAAAGTGTGAGAGAAAGTATAAGTAAAGATCATTTAAATATATTAAAAATTTAATCTAACTTGATTTAGGTCTGCAAAGGTAAGCAATTATGCTGAGAAGGTGCTTTCATTAGAAGCATGTTATACATCAAAATGGTGGGGCTTATCTGCTGAAATGAGGCAATATGCATTTGAGAAAGGTACTTCAGGCTCCCTCTAAGGTCAATGAGAAGGGATTCAGTATAGTTAACCCCATTTAGGGTTTGCTTCAGCATATGCCTGCTTTGGACTGATGAATCATTTCTTAAGCTCCCCTAACTGTATTAACTGGGTCTATATTCACAGTAATAGGACCCAGTGGAGCTAGTTCAGATATAGACAGATATGGTGTTACAGAAGTCTGAAGTTAAATGGGATGAATCCCATTATATCAGAACAACTCCCGTTGTCAAGGGTGAAAATTTTCACATAGAAAACAAAAGTACTTACATATCAGAATGAAAAGACATTTTTGACTCTTAACTTTGACCTTTGTAAAAAAGTTACAGAATATCAGAATTGACCTTTGTAAAAATTTACAGATTATCAGAATGAAAAATGGATGTTTAATTCTGTATTTTTTTCAAGACTTTCCCCAACTTCAGAAGAACTGAAGTTTCATTTCTTCTGTGGTGATGTTTTTATCCATTTTTGCTATATAAAAGAAATAATGGAAAATCAAGAAAAAATACTTTGTTTGATCAAGAGGAAAACTAATATAAGAAAACAAACAAACAAACAAATATTTTTAATTAAAAATAAGCGAAATGACCATGTAAGAATCACCAAAAGTAAATGAGAGGAAAAGGCAGCAATTTCCCTAACAGTAGTAACGGAAGCGGAAAAGAAGAATATTCAGGAGAAAAAACAGTTGGAGCACACCATGGAGATTTTCTAATTGATTGAGACTTACTCTCCCTTACTGTTTACAAATATGGTATATTTACAAGTAGACAAAGCTCAATTTCAAATCTTCTGGGTATCCAATTTGGTAGAAAACACACAGAAGATTAAGACACAGTTCTTTCCAGTTCTGCAACAGGAAGGAAAAACTGCCAGAGACATTACTGAGGTTCTGTACATGCCTGATCTTAGGTATCTAGGTAAAGAAAGTTGTTGAATGTGCTTTGTTGAGTATGAACTGTTCTTGTTCTTGGAATAATAAGAAATCTAAGATGCTTTTCTCTCTGCTGTTGCTCACATCATGGTTTACATATCTACCATTTAAATCAGTGACTACAAGTTTATTGAAGGTAGTTAAGTCAACTATATAAATGAGTTCATAACAGTAGATAAATTGTCTCAGCTGTCTGCTTGCCTGCTCACTTGAACCTGCCTCACAAATTTTTAAATTTGTGCACAAATAGAGGGATAGGAGAACAGTAGAATACTAATCCAGAATGTCTTATTGTACATTTTAATGAATTGTTTAGCAAAACCTTTGCAATCTCATTTGAAAGACATTGTTTAGCAAAGTCAGATAAAGTAGTAATATATCTGCAAATAAAGCAAATGTCTAGGACTAGACATTTAGACATATAAATGACAAAGAAAAATAATAATAAAAATAAAAAAAACACAACAAAGAAAATTAACATTTCCTTCTTGCTTATACCCTTATCTTTTCATTGGTAGATTGCATGAAAATATCCTTTACTTAACAAAAGGTGATCTTATCATTAAGTGTCTAATCTATGTAAAAGGAAACTTAGGCAGAAGTTAAGTGACCAGATCTGAAATATCCTTTCTGAAATCTCATGTTTATATATCATCTGATCCTAGAAATCTCTAAGGACCGTATGTTTATAGAGTTTTTCTCTCTTATGACTTAAATATGTTTGCATATCTAAAAAAGTCCATCTTGTCAGGCCTGATGTAGCCAAAATTTCTCACCTACAAAATAGAAGCAGGCTAAACAATATATGATTAATATATGCTTGACTTACAATTAAAAGTAAAGACATTAAAATTAGTAACAGTATACACACCTCTTTTCTTAATACCATAACGCTACCAATATACATTTTCTAACTCAGGTAGGCATAAAAGTGATATGTAACTGCAAAAAGGCAAATGGAGGTTTGTGTTATATTTGCTCGAGCATGGTAGTTTGTGCAAACAGCAAAATCTGCAAGGTAAGAACAAAAGAAGTATAATGAGAGATGTCTGTTAGAACCAGGATAATCCTGCAGAACAAGCAGTAAAGATGTTTGGTGAAACCATAACAGGTGCTGGTCCATCCCCAGAAAGGTGCATGTCAAGAACAAATAAAATCACAACTTTTCTTTTGTATAAAGAACAAAACATGAGTGAGGGAAGTCGGAGAAGAAAAAAGATCTATATTTTGGTTCTAGTTTCCCTCATCAAAGAGGTTTCAAGCCTGGGCACCTCCATCTCAGTGACTAGGTACCTCAGGCATCAGCCCTAACTGTGCCCTAACTGGATGTGTCAGCTCTGTTATGTTGTTTAATCTCAGCTGATTTAGGATGAAATTGTTAAGTATAAAGTGTTTTAATATGTAGTAGCAATGACTATATTGATTTTATGTTTCTATAAATATTGTTTGATTTTTGGGTGGTCCTGTGTAGAGCCAGGAGTTGTACTCAATGAACCTTGAGGGTCCCTTCCAATTCAGGATATTTGAAGATTCTGTGATTGACTATGTGTATTGTTAATGAATGCCAGTCCAGTAAAGTGTTGAAATTTGACACTAGCCTGATTTATTGTTATTAGAAATACCTCCATCAGAATGGTTACCAATATATGCAAGGTACAACTACATTCAGTCTGTGACACTGTCTGTCCGTCTTGCTGATTTACTCTGTAGAGGAAGAATTGTCTCTAAATGTGCATTTGTAGTTTGAAAAAGCTTTTCCCAGATGATACTTCTCAGTGCTATAGTAACACAAATAAATAAGAATTATTTATTATTTTATTAAGATATTCCTGAAATCTCACCCAAGGCAATTATTTTGTAGATTTCAATTCTATTATAAGGAGAAGTAAATAGCTCCTGTTTAAATGCATCTACAAAGACCGAAGTGCTTCATTGTAAGAGGTCTTTAATATGGGGCTTTATTCCTTTTCTGGCTTTTCTTTTGCTTTTAATTATGTATTATGCTCTGACAACAGTCATGTGGTATGTGGTTGTGTTTTAGCTGTGCTGCAGGTATCAGCATAGGGGTATATTTAATAAATCCAATAAGACTTAAATACTCATTCTCAGAACATTTTAAATGTATAAAAATGTGAAGATAAACCCCCTCAGAGAGGATCTTGTCTGCAGTGGTGCACAGTACCACATCTCTGGCAATCTCAGGCAGCTTGATCCTTGCATTTTAAAGATCAATTTGTCTAATGAAATCCAGCAAGTTACAGACTAGAGTTGGTGAAATATAAAAGAGTGAAAACCTCAAGATCATTTTCAATTAGTTTTTATTTTATTTTATGTATGTTTTGAAATGTATACATAAGGTGAAATCAGTTGTGAACTCTTTGAAACCAATTGTGCCCAAGTGGGAGAGGGCTTCATCTATGTATTTCCCCTGGGAACGTTCAGGCAGTGGGTAATGTGCTGATGGAGACTGGGTGGGGAAGACTCTCACATCTCTGTAGATGTGTCTTTTAATGTTACAGAATGCAGTGTAGCTGAAATAAGGCATACAGAAGGGACTGTTAAATCTTCAGAGCAATCCCACCTCCTCCTTAGCTCTGGTTTGCAATTCCTGGAAGCAAGTTTTTTTGGAAAGAGCTTTGGCTGAGTACAGATGGTCCCTGAAAATGCGATGGTACAATCCTGCATGATTTTAGTGGAAACTGGATGAAGTAGGCTGTAACTTCCAGAATTACTCAAAGTACTGCTGTGACAGATTGATGAAGTACTCTGTGGTTATATAATGTGACAGATTCAGAAGCACAGGGACTAAGTTAGAGCTGGTCAAATGCAAACATTCCATTCAAGATGTGTGTACAGGTTTTAAATCAGCCACGTAGTTGATATCCTTTAACATATAGAACTTATTAAGTCAGCATCTAATATTAAACAAGTACTTAAATATTTTGCCAAATACAGATAGAATACCTAAATTGGAATGATTAAGAGCTTTGCTGCAAGAGCACTTTGTAGAAAGGAAAGACGAAGCCATCACTTTCCACATCGTTAACGTGCCATGATTTGCTTCTGAGAATATTTCAGTTTGCATCATGAAGATATGAAAAGGCTTCTTAGGTCTGCTGATAGATGAAACAAATATCTCTGTTCTAGAAAGAATTGGGGTGGCCCACTATGGGAGACCCTAGGAATGAGGAAAATGCTTAGAGAGCCCACACTTGACTGGTGATCTTTTTGTGCTGAGTTCAGTTAGGCCCTGAATTTAGTCTGCTTTTTCCTTTGTCTATTCTTGTCTTATTCTGTGTCTTTCTTCTGCTTCTCATTCCCATCTACTTAAAGCTTTGACACATTTTTTCCATTTCTGTCTTGAATTTGAGAGCTACTTTTTTTTTTTTTTCTTTTCTTAATTTCTTTCCTTCACCTTTCATAGCAATTTTTCTCTGAATCTGTACCAAATTACATCCAAATTACTCATACTCTCTACTTCATATTTAATTTCTTTCCTCACTACCCAATGTCTGCTCTACTTTTGCTCTAGCAATTCTCTCTACCCATAGTAATAAAAGAAAATGACCATGGAATAAAACTGACCCATGATCCTCAACACTGGTTAACAGCCACCAAGCTCCTAGGCACAGTTTGACTGATGTCTGCTGTACTTTTCCAGGTGGTATGCAGGCATGATTCAAGGCTTAACACATGCCAAGGACATTCTCCATAATCATCAAGAACAAGGCAAGACTACTTTGGTTCTCTTATACTGCACAGTCATGCACTATATAACTTGTTGATCCTTCAAGCACTGCTTCATGACAGAGATCTGGGTACACACCACACACGTAGATACTTTGTTTAAAAAAAAAAAAAATCACTCTGATGGGTTACAGTACAGCCCGTATATTTTTTCAGATGTTTTGAAATGAATAAATATATATTTTTATTTTACAATGACTTTGGGTTTCAGCAGTTTTACATGGGGTCTCAGAGCGGGCCTAGGGCCAAGCTCCACATGACGTATATTTGAGTACTATCCTTTAAAAGAGTACTGTGGCTATGAGCCAGTCTGTGCCACTTGGTTTCAAATGAGAAACAGTCCTCAGCTTGCTTTACATATTAATGTGGATTTATCCCAAGGACAACCAGGAACTGGCTATGCAAACACATCTGATTCCCCATCTGTATCCTCTGTTCAGACACACCTTGAAGGAGTGATGTGCCAGAGATGCTCTATGAGGAAGTGCAGTGGAGCCACGAGTATTACTCATTATGGCTCGTAGTGGTCAGAGCAGGGCAGGGCACAGTGTATCTTCAGCTAGTCACCCTGAGTGTTAAACTTCACAAATCTAAGTAGACCTGTCACTGAACAGGTTCTGCCACCTTAATGTGTGGTTACAGTTCAACCTACCTGAGAACAACTTTTTGAAAGGTGCAATAAATTGCAATGATGCTTAACTAAAGGCAAGAAGATGGGTCTTGATAGGGATTTAATTTATGTACATGGATTTCTGTGATTCTGTGATATTCACTGTTGCCTTACTTTAGCTTGTGCCTAGCAGGAGAATTTGTTTCATACTGAAGTCCCTCAAACTCAATCATATTATTTTGTCCTGGTAAGAACTATCTGAAAAGAATGAATTTTTTGCCAGGGAATCTCTCTTTACTACTTTCTAAGATGACAACTATTTATCCTAACGAAAATGTTTGTTACTACTTGTCAAACACACAAAGAAATGGATTTTGAGGTTTTCCATTTCAGCTTAACTTAAGCCTCAACATTTCATTATTATCACTCACTACCATGTCCTTCCCTTAGCAGCTTACTCATTATTTATATGAATTTTAACTGGTGAATCATGGTTGTCCATGTCTCCTCCTCATTTTACTCCCTAAAGTTTCAACCACAAGGGCAAAATTTAGCAGTTTAGTTTGGATGAATGTTTCTCTTAGAGTTTCAGGGCTCATTTATTTTTTTTCTGAATGCATTAGTATCATACTTATAGGTAGAAAAAGCACCAGTAGATGGCTCTGTAATTCCTGAATTATCAGCAAGGAAACAAGGGAGAGACTTTGATAGCTTTGACTTTTGTGAGTAGATTTGATTTGGTGACATCAATGACAGGAATAAACTTCATGCCGACTTGCTGAAATGGGACACTTCCATTTGTTATGTCACGGCATTTCAAAACGGCTAGTCTGTCCTTGACCCACATTGACCTTGAGGACTTCCTGATGTCGTCTTCTACAGGGAACAGCTCCAAATAAATCAGCAGCAGAATGACACCCAGCTTATGGGAGAGGGCAGAATTACTACACATTGCCATGCCCTGCTTGCTGCAGTGATAAACATGAAGATGAGGAGGCTTCTGCAGATGCCCAAGCCCAGCAGTGCTGTACCCTGGGAAATGTGAATAAATCTGAACATAGCAGAACTGTGCTGAACATATGCCTGCACTGAAATTAACTGCCAAACACTCAGAAAAGGTTGTTTCTGTTTTGCTTAAGAAATAAATCTGTCTGAGAATGGGAAAGATACAAACAAGAAGGAAATGCATTCAAAAAACAAAACAAAACAAAACAAAATGTAACCCTGCTTTTATTAATCAAGGAGTTTAATCATTTGCTACAGGCAATTTAGATGAAGTATTAGGATTTTCTCTCTGCATAGCCCCCATTCCTGAGCACAGGACAAGGCTGTGCTTGCAAAGGAGCTTTTAAGCCTGCTTGAGTGCTTCTGGCTGAGGCTTGTTGCCTCCCCCCCGGCTCCTTCCTCCCCGCCCTCCACCTCCTTGTTCTCTACCACATATTAAAATCCCTTGGAGATTTGCAAAACTGATTGTAGAAAAAAAGAAAATTTGAAAATTTATATGTGGGATGCTGCACCCAGTACAGTGTTGGCTGGATCTAATTATAAATTAAGGCATTTAACCAAGACAGCAATTCAGTTTCCATCAAAGTGAAGATGTTTTATCTGTACTAGCTGAGATTATTATTTTGTATGTTTTGAGTAAATCCAAAACCAATGGATACAAACAATACTGACAATTTTAACTAACTTTATTCTGCCACATGGCATAGTATGGAACATCTCTATGTGGCACGTCATGACAAAAAAGAAAAAAAAAAAAAGAGTTCAACTTAAATTTAGAACTATTATTTTTCCCCTTAGGTACATCTTCTACATGACAAATATTTCATTTCATACCTCATAAGAAAAAATATTATTTGGTAAAAGTACAGAAAATTTTTCTAACTTTACTTCCAAATAAAATCTATTTTACAGATGTTTTCCAGCTTCTCCTACTGTATTTTTCAGTGGCAAATAGATTCTTTACTTTCTCTGCTATTGCTTATCTGTTTTGAAAACAGATAGAAGCTGTTTAAATAAATCCATTCTCTTACTATAAATGGCAAAATACATGAAGATGTTGATAGTTAAATGTCAACACTTAAACGTTATGACAATAACAAACATAAACAAATTAATGATTTGCTATATTTGTGCTTCTTTTTTTCATAAAAAAAAAAAAAAGAAAATATTCTCTAAGCCCCTTACTAGCTTTTCTTGCCATTGACAATGATTTTCAGAGAAAAGAAAGTAAGATTAAAATAGGGAGAATGCATATAACACCACTCTTTATTTTGCTGCAGAGAAGCTGTATATGAAAAAGTCATTCCATTTATATAATGTAGTAAATTTTTGTGGCCTTACATTATTTACAAAAGGCTGAAGTATCTCACAGCATTCAGTATTCAGCAGTGGCCTTATCTTGGGAAACTATGGTATTTTAAATAATCTGAGGCGCAAATGCTATTGCACTTTGTAATGTACAAATACAGTCATATTCAACTGGGTAAAAGACATACCTGAGTTTAAGGTGATCCATACCTTCTCTAAGTGTTTATAGTACAAAAAGTATTTTAAATTTATCTTATTAATGACAATTAAATGTGTTTTATTTCTATTGAGAATAATATTATCAAGTTAAGCTACTTGAATAATGTTCCATTCACTACCTAAGAGCAGGCAGTCCTAATAAAATAGCTGATGTGTGGCAAAATATTTCCCTGATGACTGTATTAAAATTCTGCCCTATGGCAAGTCTGAGATAATTAGATTGCAATGTGTGAATCAAAAATGATTCCTGGGTTCAAATATTTAAAGAATGGGGGGAAAAAAAATCCTTCAGGTTCAAGTACACACAACCTGTGTGCCCATGTAGCAGCATATGATGGCAATAATTTATGACAAATGACTGTATCATAAATATATTTGTGACATAATAAATAAACAAACATAATACTAATTTATTAGTAACACTTTTCTACATCATCTTCACATTTCCAGCAGTCAGTATGAAATGGGGCTACTTCTGAATCTTCTATCTTTAACGAGTGTCATAGTCATGCCACTGACAGAGGTTGATGGAGAGATGCTTCTTCATTTCTGAGTTATGATATTATCCTTAACCCAATTCCAGTCTTGGATCAGGAGCCTATTTGAACACTGCAGTCATATTACATTTCAAAATTAGAATTCAGAGCTTTATGACCTGTAAAAACTAGTCTCAAGAAGTTACGGAGAGCAGATTAAATAACTGCCTTATATAGTACAGAAAAATCCTTTTAAGATTAACACTATATTTACTAGCTCTAGATTTTTGCTGAGTTTCTTGATCTACTTTATGTGAGTGCCTGTATATCCATTTTGTTATTATAACCACTAGCATGTTCCCATGATGTGAATAGTATAATTCACATTAGTTGAGTTATACGCAATGATTTTACTAAATAGTTATAAGACAATATACAGACTTTCCAGTAATTTTATGTTAAAGGCTGGACAATAACTTCTGTGTTTCTCAGCAATATACAATATTAAGACCAGACTTTTTCAAGGTTCTGAATGATTGCACTTAATACCACTTATTCATATTGATAATAACTGCTAAGTATTCAAAGCACAGACAATTTCCTTCTCACTTATATATATTGTATACACTACGTATTAAAAATGTGTAAGACATATACATCTAAACTAGTATACAGTTTCCATTATCTTTTGCTCTATCATAATGTGATTGTTTGCTGGGAATGTTTTTGGATTTTCTTTGTGTGTTGTTTTTCTTAAAAATAACTTTATTTATTTATTTAAGTTTTCCTGCTTTCTTAACTGTCTGTATCCTTATCCTTTATCAAATAAGATTGGAGAGAACTCAAAGCAGGTGGTATAAAATAACCAGAGTGAGAGATGAAACCAATGTTTCTGAAGGAATTGTGAGAAACCCACTCCATCATGCCGGGACACTTCTCAGCCCACTTCCACACTATAATTAGGAATCACATGGGATCCATGGCTAGTAATGCTTTCACACAACAATCTCGGAATGATTTAGTACAAACTCTAGAAAATGTACAGATGGACATCTTTATTTTTTGGCACATTGGGAAGTCTTTATTTGAAAAATGTTTTGATATATATTTTTAAAAGCTTTTTAATGTATACACATATAATAGCATAAATAACATTTGCCTTCAAGTGTATCTATTTTTCAGTGCTGTGTACATGTGCTCTGCTTTATATAAAAGTAAGTTCATGCAGCATGCTTCTCTTAAGATCATTCTTGACAGCATTATTGGGTGAGAAAGTAGCCTTTCCCCATAAAAGTTTTCTGTAGATGCTCTTTAAGGAACACTCCTATTTGTGTAAATGAAAAGTATGTTTCTCTAGGGATCTGATTGTACCATTGACCGAATGAAGAAAACCACAGACTCCACAAACCCTGCTAGGAATGAATGGTTAATGACAACATACCCCTTTATGAGCCAAAAGAAATTACATACCTTATCCAGATCTTTCCAACAGGGATTATTCTATTGATTTCAGGAAGCTGAGTGAATTGAATGACACAAATAAATATGTTATTAACATGCAACAGCCTCAGAAAAATTAGGTTTAGATCAGGTCACCAATATTTTCTCAACTGAGGGATACATTGGCATGTTACCAACAGCACAGAGGTCACAGAATTTACATGAAGCAGATCAGATTCTCCCCACTTTCATCTGTTTAAAGATTGGATGAGATACATAGATTGATTGATTCAAGAAGATGTTGGTCGTTAGACACATATATGTAAGGAAGTCCTTGGATGATTGATAAAAGACCTTTCTTACAGGTCAAAATAATGCAGCCTTGAAATACGGGGACTGCCCTTCCTTAGTTTCAAATAAGAGTGCTATATGGCAAATGTAACTTCAAATAGGTGTCTGAATAGTGACAAGGTATACTGCTTACATTTTGTTTTCTATTCATTATTGAAAAATATTGCTCTATTTCTTTCTGTATAAAAATAATTTTAAAATCTAGAATTTCTGATTTAGGGACCAAAAAAAAACAACATTAACCAAACACTCCAAGTTTTACTGACCACCTTTACTAGAGACTATCTTCCTCTTGTCCCCCTGGGCTTTCGTGGAGGCACAGGATTATGAAGAGTATCAATCTACTTGGCAGTTACAAGCATATTGAGACACTGTAAACTGTCACCAGTATGAATTAAGGAAAATCATAAGAACAGCAAAAACAAATATCAATGTTCATAAATATATTGCTAGCAGTACAAATATAGCTCTACAAAGGAACACAATTGCAAGATGGGCCAACATGAATCCTAAGCTCTTCCTGATACGCTTACAACATCCAGGGTGCTTTCCTTTCTATCTTTACAGAAATCTATCAAATTAGCATTTTAATGTTTTGCATATTCAATAAGAAACCTTAAAAGTTCAATGCAAGTTTTAATGCACTGACGAGATATGCATAAGACAATGTCAATTTTGGATTAAGCCTCTACTTTCTGCATAGCTGCTTCCTGTTAAAATCAGATCTGGTTTTAAGAGCAAATCAAGCATTTCAATTCTATTTAATGTTTCTTTTTGGAAGGAAGAATGCAATTTTTATGGCTGGATAACTAGGAAAGGGATCAGAAAAGTGAATTCTACTCTAAACTCTGCACAGGAGCACAGTGACTGAAAAATGAAGACTGGAAAACTTCATGAAAAAATATTCTCTTTATAGGCCTTTATAGGCTTATTATTTGCTTGTGATAGTCTCAGTTATACACTACTTCACAAGATCATGTTTGTTTTATGATTTCACATCATGTACGATAGCTTGCTGTCACCATTACTGGGATTATTGCTGTATATATAAATGTGAATTTCTTTTCTCAGCCCTGTTGGCTTAAAGATTTCTTCTTTGAAAGCTCTTCCAGTTTCTATCTGAAGAACTGTTTGAACAGAACTGAGGTGAAAGATATATGAGCCAAAAGTATTTCACAGCACTGGGACCTAGAACCTTCACTGCTAGGTAGTGTCAAAGCTCTACAGGGATTTTCCCCCTTGAATTCAGTGGGGTCAAAATTTCACTTGTGGAGACCCCTGAAATACAGTCCCAATGGAAAATGATGTTGCTTGACACTTTGCAGTGCATTATATCATTTTGCTATGATTGTAATCCAGACCGCTAGAATAATCTATATTATATTATTTAATTATAGGGTTAGTATTTAATTAGTTTTACTGTTCTTCAATATAGCAAACATTGTAGTGTTATGCAACACATTTCTCACTGCATTTATTTCTGTATGTTTTATTTCCCTCTTGCATGGTCTGTATATTCTGTCAATTATTTCAAGTATTGCATATATGTGAAGAGAGAATATATATATAAAAGTTCACACTAAAATGTGTGAATTTATATAAGATATATGATCAGTTTGGATGGTAAAATCAAATATAAGATTGGATAAAAAAGATTTGATCATTTCAATTTTGAAACTGTCACTGCCTTCAAACACTCTGCTGACTTGTCTCTTAGGAATTTACATAACTCTGTCTAACTTTGGCAAAAAAAGCACTTCCTGAAAAAAAAAAAAAAAAAAAAAAGAAAAAGTGAGATTTACAAGCAGAGCAGCTCTAAGCAGTTGCAAAATCAAGTCAAATTTGTGGTGATTTCAAAGCAAGAAAGAATGTGCTAAAAATGGTAGTAAGTATTCATAATAGTATTAGTAATGCTAATGCTAATAATACTAATATACATAATAATAAAAAGCATTTATTTGCATTTCAGAGAACACAGATGTTCCAGCAAGAACTCATGATGTGCTAAATTAAACAGTACTTGAACAGAGCATGGCAATACCCGAATAGAATGAGGTAAAATTAATTTTTCAAGAGTATCCAAAGTCAAGGTCAACCAAAAACTGGACTTTTTAGTCAGTATTGTATAACTGAGATGACATTTAAGCATCAGAGTCTTCTGCTTACTTGCTCTCTAATGCTAGAGGAGCCTAAGTTCCTTATGGCCACAAGAGGTATAACAGAGACCTTTTTACTTCCATATTCTGAAGCACATCAATTGTAGCAAGACTGAATCACATTTTGAACCTGTGAGTAGACAAGCATTTGCCTTTCTAGCAACTTATCTCATAGGTACTTTCTGAAAACATTTCTTACATTTCAAAAGCACTCTGAAATGGACTTGCACTTGAAAATCTTGTCTCAAAATTGCACTATGGAATATGTTTTCTTTCCCCCTTGTGCAATAATCTTGTAAAAGCAAACACAGTATTGTACTAAATCAATCAGGTGAACAGATAAAAAATATGTAGGCATGGGACTGGGATTAAAGTGAAACTTTAAAACTTAATTTATTTACAAGGAACATTTTGTTGTATCTGAAAATTTCTGAATCTTTCTGAAACTTTCAGTTTCGGATTCATCTGGGTGGAAAATTGAACGTTTTGAATTGCCTCCATAAGTGAATTCTGCTAAGCCTTCTGCCTCGCAGAAGCCACTGCTAAGCTCTTGAGGAGCTGTGGCTTCTGCAAGGGTATTAGTCTGGTAGACCAGTTGCCAAAAAGCCACACAGATTAGTTGGAAAATAATCAGACAAATTTTAAGAATAAATTAATTAAAGGTGATTGATCTATGTGAAACTCCCTTAATCTGATGAATAAGCGAAGTCCTGTGACCCTCAAAATCAGTCACTTGCTTTGTCGACAGCACTTTCCATGTACAAGTGATTTTGTGACAAGTAGATGTTTATAGCACTACATAAAAGAGAAAATCAGCTAAGTGCATGTCTTTGCCAGGTATATGAAAAAGCATGTTGTTCTGCCACATGTGGGATACGGAAATAGAAATTCTCTCAACCTCCTGGCCAGAACCAGCCTCTAACCACAGCACTCACAACTAGGACCGCACACTTTCACTACTTGGTGTGAATGTGTCAAGAAAAAAATGAATGTTAAATCTCTGAGACAGCCAGTACATCTGGCTTTTATCCTTCTTACTGCCTCACTCAGGAAGGAGTATAGTTATTTTTAAATCTAGGGTCCGTGTGTGGAGCCAAATAAACATAATTCTCCAGCTGGTTCAAAGATGATAGAAAAAGATTTTAAATGCTCCAAATCATATAGGTTTATTTGTCATGTGTTAAATCCTCTCCCCAAAAGAATTAAAGGCCTCATTTGTTCTTCAAGCACTCATTACAGCTTCAGTGACTCCATCAGAGCCTTAAAAAAAGTAATGTCATTTCACATACCAGAATGCAAATAGTAAATTACAAATATTTTTCATGACCAGCTCATGAACATTTTGTGACACCTAACAAATGAATTAACTGGGAATTTTCAAGCACCTCTAACCTTCAGACAGTTGAATAGAATTCCCACCATGATGGTATAGCTAAATTGTGGCCAGGAATGTGGAGTAAAACTCCC
Source organism: Cygnus olor (assembly GCF_009769625.2). Lineage (NCBI taxonomy): Eukaryota > Metazoa > Chordata > Aves > Anseriformes > Anatidae > Cygnus > Cygnus olor. The sequence goes on from NC_049173.1 coordinate 19,275,976, forward strand.
CCAAATTGCTGTTATTAGTTGTCCAGTATTTCCTGTGTTCATTGTTTCTTTTGCTTTTCATCTCTTCTGCTTAACTATTTTGGGTGTGGTTTTAACCACAGTTGCTATTAAAAATAACCTCTCACTGTGTTTGGGAATGAATAAGTGATTTTGGTGTACACTGTGGAACCACAATTACTAGAGATTTTTTGAAGGTGGTAACGATCAAATAACTTATAACTCTTGGTCCCATAGCTTCTACAAATGCTAATTCTCCCTGAACTGACTGTTCATGACATTTACAGCTATTTACAGATTGTGTCATTCACTTGGATAGGTGTTTAAATACTTTTGCCAATATTTTAGTGAATGACACTAAACAAAAACAACAAAAACAAAACAAAACAAAACAAAACAAAACCTACCTCTCTTATTTTCTTGTTTAACAGGTAAAAGTTTATTTATTTATACATTTATTTATTTATTTATTTATTCATTCTGTGAGCATTTTGTATATTTGCAAAACAAAGCTTGATCAGTACTTTGAGTAAGCATCTAAAGTTTTTTATGATTTGTTTAAACATATACACATTAAAGAATATCACTACCAAGTATAGAAAGCTGCAGTGGTTGAATTAGTCCTTTATATTTTTTGATCATTTTGCTTCATGTTCTGTTTTTCGTCTAATCTCAAAAATGTTATTAAATTTAGCAGGTATCATAGAGAGACCTCATAGTATGCTAAGTAAAGATCGTCTTTAAACATCATTTTAGCAAAGTAAACCCAGACAATTATGTTCATATTATTTAAATGGTTTTAATGGTTGTAGCATTTAATATGCTTTACAGTTCTTTCTGGATCTGCCCCGATGAGATTTAAAAAAAAAAAAAAAAAAAGATGAAAACAAAAGACAATATAAGAATTGGCAGCTCATGGTAAAACCAAGAGTTCAAACCTCAGAGCAGCATTTAAAACTCTTCTTGTAGGTAGAGTATGTTTCTAATATTTTTTCCACTGTTTGATAACTCCAAATCAGAGATGGTTTCCTTCTTTTTCATTTATATATATATATTACATTAAATATATATAAATATATATGTTTACTGTCTTACTTTTGCTGTGGAATTGTAAGTCTTAAACATGTTAATCTAAGATGGATCTATGGCAATATGTCTCTTCAGTATATATTGTGAATCACATTAACTTGCTGTTACTACATCTACACCAGACATATATGACACTAGTTAGCACAATTTGTTCTTTGCATTCAGAAAAATATCTCTAGTCCCCTCTTCACTTTCTGCTTCTTGTTGACTTATACATCACATCTTTGTTAAATTAGTCTTTTCATGTAAATCAGAAAACCAGGACTTTTATTTTCATGTTGCATACTCTTCTGTTTTTTATTAGTGGTCCCAGTTACTTAAGTGAAAACAGGTTAGGCTTTTCTGGGAAAGGGAAGAAAAAACAGTACAACTCTGTGACTCCAGGCAAACAGCTAAATAATTATTTCTTTGTTGTTTAAGTATGCTATTCATTTTTTCAGATCCTAAGGATCAGATCTCATCCTGAGATAAAACCCTTTCTGCCACACAAAGTGTTTCTGCCACACAAAGTCAAAGTAAAGGAACAAGTTTTATTTATTTTTATATTTCAATTTTTATTTTTATTTTTATTTTTATTTTTGTTTTTATAATAATGATAATTAATATTTTAATTAATAATATTAATAATATTAATATTAACAATATTAATATTAACAATATTAATATTATTATATATTAATGTTATGTGATATATATTAATATTTTATATATTAATATTAATTATTAATAATAATAATAATAATTATAATTATTATTATTATAAACCAAATCTCCTTCCTATCTGGAATTAATCCAGAACTCCCACCCTTTGTCATATGCTGGAAATGTTTTGGCCCTAGGCCAGGATGGACAAACACGTTTTTGTCCTCTTCCCTACTGTCCCCACCTTATTCCTACTCCTTTCCCGCTTCTTCCTCTCCGCTCCCCACCCCCACCCCACTTCCCACACTGGGAAGTAACAGCCCTGCAGTATTGTGGACTCTACTCTCAAAACTTGCTAATGGCAGATAAATTCTTGCCCAACCTGCTTTGGCTACATACTGGTTTCCCATAGAACACCGTGCATGAGATTTCTTCATACAAATACTCATTGTCACCTACCATGTTCTCATGCTGTTACAAGAGGTGGGCTTTCACAAAGAACATCTGGGTGAGAACCAAAAATAAATGAAGAATAAAAAGCTATGTGAAAAAGGATGAGATCCTTGGGTTGCTTCTGAGCCTATGTATGCTTCATGGCAAGCCCACAAGGGGTTCATACATGGAAGTTTTTGGAGATTGCATGGCCTGATTGTAAGTGGCAAATAAGAGAGCTGTACGGAGACTCTAATCTCTATGGAAGAGACACCTGTTTTGGTTAATATGATTATTCTTATGTGTCAATAAAAAAGTAAGCAGTACATTTAAATTCTTTGTAAAATTCTTGAGATATTTTATTTGAAAGAAATTTATAAGTTTATAAGAATAATAATTTACTATTAACAAGCCATGTGAATCCCAAGGACAGCTGTAAGCTCTCATTGAAAGGAAATCTTGAAATTTAATCCTGAGATAACTGGATTCTCCTCTAGATTCCTGGAAGGTAAGAAGGAAATATTTCTACAGCAAGTCAATTTTTCAGTGAAAATCTCTGCTTGATGCTGCTCAGAGGTTTGGAATGTGAAAGGAGGTGCTGAAAGGAGAGATTAGTTATCAGAATCTGCATGAAATGCTCAGAAAGGTGTAAAACAATTCATCATGGGGATAGTTCTGACACATATGGTATTTATTTACACATGTACATCTATCATACCAGATCTTTTCCAAATCTGTGCACTTTGTTGTGGAGACAGATTTTACACAGATACTTCTTGTGCTTGTTGCCCTCTCAAGAAGCACAAATGCGTCCATCTTTTAAATATGTCTTACAGCTGAAGTCAGCACTATGTTCTAAATAACTTAGCTATATCAAAGAGGAAACTATACTGTATAAGTGAATTAGCAGCATTGTCTACTACCGCCTTCCTCAAACATGTACTGTTGTATGGTCAGTGGTATTCCACAAAATATTTTCAGTCTTTCCCAGCTCATATAGCACATTTTAGATAACAAAAAGGAATACTTATAGCAATATAATGTTAATGATGAGGGGTGGAATCTTAGCCCTAAGTCACTGCCAGGGCTCCCATTTACATTTTGATAGATCCGCATGTAGTTAAAGAGGGCTACAATCCAGGAGACTTGGAAAGTAAATTCTAAGCATCGTTCCTCTGCCATCTGGGCAGTCTTTTCCATTCAACAACCTAACAGTGATGAAGAGAAGCTTTGTCAGTCTACCTGTCTCTATCTACAAGCCTGCTTGTGCTGTGAAGAGATGTGCTTGTGTCACACAAAGCTCTGTGTCTCAAGGAGATACCAGTCTTTTCACTTTTAAGGTTTCTTTTTTTTTTTTTTTTTTTTTTTTTTTTCCTTCTTCATGGATTTAAGGGTGTTTATGTTTCCTTGTTCAACTGCTCTTTCTGTCTCCTTGCTGGTTTTCTCATCTCTTGCTCAGAGATGCTGTTAATATTTAGAGCTTGTGGCCAACAACATCATCAAACCTCATTCTCTGGACATTCCTTGGCAGAGCTACTCTGACAGATGATTTTTCCATTAGGGGATTTTTCATTTGGCTCTACTCCCAAATGCTCCATGAAGCCTGTCTGGATGCTGGGAGTGAACTTCAGACAGACTCCATTGAAATCTCAGGATTTGTGCTCACTTTTTCTCAGTGAGATATTCATAAACATACCAATGTTTTCTAACGTAAACTCACAGTAAAGTTGACATGTTCTTTTACTGAGATTGAAGGGAAGTGTTAAGTGAAATCTAATGTGAATAAATGCATGAGGGACTAGAGAGAAAGTAAATTGTGCTATGAAATTGTACCTTTATGATAGAGTGAGACTCAAAACTTGGATTATCCTCATTTCTAAAATTAGCACTTTCGTTCTCTTAGAAAAAGACCAACTTGTGGTAAAATAAACAATTTTGAATTTTGGTACCTGTCTGAATTTGTGACTGATCTGAAAGTCTTTTTGATTTTGTTACTGCCTCAAACCATAAAGTTTTAAAGCTTGTGTTATCTAGCCAAATTCACTGTTGAAATCAGTTTTGTCTTCATATAAGAAACTAATCCTCAGGAAGACAGCCTTGCAAAATTCAGTGTTCTAAATATTTTTTCTATTCCATACAAATAAACTGAGCAGTAAAGAGAATTCTTATTCCACTGTGGGACAAAACAAACATTTTTCTGTTCATTTCTTCTGGAGAAAGACCAGAAAACTTTTTTTTTTTTTTTTCATTCAAAGTGAAACAGTATTTTGTTTCAAGAAAGTTGTCTTGACAATTAATTCACTTCTGGTCAAAGACTACTTGAAGGAAGAACTGTTAAATAAAATTTCTTTTCTTGGTAAGCAATAGTGATATTCAGGATACTGTGGCCAAGATCCAATTCTAAAAGTGAGAAAATCATGTCATTTTTCCCCAAGAAAGATTAAAGAATTTTTGGAAAGGGGCCAGAGAAAGGACAACAACGGGATTATCCTTGTAATCCTGAAAGAAGTGTTACCTCATATTTGGGTAAAAAGTACAGCTGGACAAAACAATTTAAATCAAATAAACCCTGGTCCACTGAAAATCTGAAGCAAGCCTCAGTTAGAGTGTCACAATACCCCAGATATCCTGTCATCAGAATCTCCAGTCTGACTCATCTAGAAGTAGGGAAAAAATATTAATGATGTTTTCCAATCCACCTTTGTAGAATCAAAAAGCTTAGTTTGCCTCCTTATTTTTAATGAAATGGAAACCATATTACAACAATTCAAAAGTTTATTCAAAACAACTGAAACCATTTTAGGCTTCTTCAAGTTGTTAATTCAAGTGAAACATGCTGCATCCTACTTAGGAACAGCAAATTACACCTTAGCACCTCTCATAGCTACTGCTAATTGTTACAGGATTGTTACGTGTTATATACTGCTTTAGGTAGATTTTTCAATTTTAATTAACTTATGTTTCATAATGAGCACAGCTTTTATTTTTAAAATCACTGTCTGGATTCTGCTTTTATTTCATCCAAGTGCAACTGAAGTCACCATTTAGTTATGCTTGAAGTGGAATACGACATAACAGACTGAAGTCCCTCATCTAAATATTATTTATTTTTAGTAAACCACTATTCCAAGTTCATCAGAAGATTATTACTGTAATGAGAGGTGTACCACAGGAATTCTCTGCCAAAATTTCTTTAATTTGCATTTTAATACACTAAATCTTTCCATTAACAGTACAGATACAGGACTTTGTCAAAATCAAAAGGTGGGTGTGTTTGTGGGTGTGTTTGTAGATACACTGTGGCATATAAAAGCAAATAAGAACCCTCCTTCGGCACCATTATCCAAATGCTTCCTCCACTTCTTTTCTGTCTGAGTTGAAGGATGTGCAGATGGTTTGGCATAATTCACTCAACAAAATGAATCAGACACAGGAAGATAAAGCTGATGTTACTTGAAACTTCATCCCTTCATTTTTGTAGTGTGCTGCAAGAATTTACTGCCTGGAATACTCCACTTCTTAGAATTTTAACAATTTAATCTAATAATATGCTGTATTTTCCAGCATACATATAGCTTTGCTTCAAAAGGTCTCCCAGAGATCACTATGTAACATAATTATTGTACCTGTATTTTGAAAGAGGGAGTTGCAATACAGGTCATAAAATGTCATAACGTTGTATTTGTAAACTCTTGTGTGTGTCAGCTTTCTATCTAAGGAAAACACAATTGAAGGTAAAGAGTTACCAGGAGAAAGAAGGCAATAGCTACCTGCATTAGGAGGTATGCCTGAATCCTCAGTGACTGATGTAATTTCTAGAGACATAATTGGAGGTGAAGATCAATTTGTCACAAAGCCTATTTTTTCATTCTTTCTCTAAGTGCTATCTGTCTTGGCAGGATTTACAGAGCTGTTTTTGTGAGCATCTTAGATAAAATGAATGTATTTCCAAACTGTAGCCAAAAAGAACAATTTTCCAATGGCATTTTTATGGGGTTACAAAAGATCTTCACAAAATGTACGATGGTGTGTTTTTAGAGTTTACCTCAACCTTGTTATTATCATCTTGTGATTTTGCAGTGACACAAGCATATCTCTCATGGGAACTGAGGAACTGAGCAGGAGGGGATTTTTTTATTAGAAATTTGGATTTTTGATTAGGGTTCTCACATTTTACAGCAATCTTTGAGATCCACCCTGAGCAAAAGAGCAACTTTCATAACGGGTCTCTTTTCTTACCAGACCAAATTCTGCCACATTTACTTCTTTGAAGTGTCTTACTTTGCAAGTGGTGCCAATAATAGGAATGAAAGAGACAATCTGAACTTGGAAAAGAGGAGAGCTTCTCTGCCTATTTCGGGGGGGTGGAGTTAGATGATCTTTAAAGTCCCTTCCAACCCAAGCTATTCTAAGATTCATTCTAAGAGAAAAATTATTGTAGTTCTTAGGACAGGAAGCTGAGAGTTCAGACAAAGAAAACAGCTGTTTAGAATCTGTCATCAATCCTATATGCAATGTATTATCTAACTCATCATTTAAAATTTTATTTAGACCATACAGTTTCTTTAACTACCTTTATATACTCTCTGAACCCACAACAGTGTCTTTTTCCTCATGATTTTTAGTTTAGTGTTTCTATTGCTTAATTAAGGTATTTTTTTTGCACCCAGTTTTCAAACGGAGAACTGGGTCATAGAGAAGGTGGTCTGACTTAAGAGAAATATAGCTAGTACAGTGATGGGCTGTAAGTAGTCTTGCCTAATGTTAGAGGTGTTAATTTATTTATTTATTTTTCCTCACATGGGCCTCTCTTGCTTTTTGCAATGGCCTTGGGTATCCCACTTAGCCTCCATTTGCCATCTTAGATGGGTGTAGCTCTTCCATAGGTCCTGTAACTGCCCTGTCCAGAAACCCTAAGAATATACAATGGACAGTTCAGGTGATCTCAAGCAGCACTAGACACCAACATGTACACAACTGCATAAAGCCATAGGTGTCTAACTGATCAAAGTATCAAAGTTCATGTATATCTAATGAGTATCAACAGTGGAGTTTAAAGTGCAATTCATATTCCCCTGTGTGTAAGTCTACAAATCTACCTTAGGATGGGGTAAATTACAGTATGAGTCCTACTGAATTCAATGACTTAGCCTTCACTGACTGAATTGGAAGCTTGGGCTCCTATGGAGACACAGAAAAGATGAATGATGACTGGAAGTCCCTGGCTACAGATGAACTTCATTATTTATTCTCTTTATTGTTTTCAAGACTCTTCAGAAATATATATATATATATTTATATATATATTTCATCAGAATTTGGCGTTTCTTCCTTTAGCATTTTTAACTGGAAAGCTTTTGGTTTACTCAACTCCTTTTCAATAAGACTTAAAGTTCAAGTGTGACCACTGTAGTCAGACAGGCTACCAGTGAATCCATCATTGAATGTGACAGTTAACAAGGGAAAGATGTTCCTTTATAGCCTCAGAGAAGTCTTTTTATTTTTTATTTTTTTCTCTATAATCACTGACAAGTGTGTGGCCATGTTTTAGTCAAGAGGCAGTACGGACCAGTGGTATCTGCATTCTTAACTCTCTCAGCCAAACTGAGAGAGGTAAAAATGATCCTAAATCAGTGTTATGAAGCTGGAGTTATGAGGAGAAAAAGTGATAAACAGAAAGGTGTAATAAAGCGTCTGTGTGTGTCTCGCAAGTAAACGAGGGAAAATAATAGACACTTCTGTTGAGCAGAAAAACAAACACCCTGAAGAACTCACTGAGCCATGTAAGACACATTTACTTTTTGTTCCCAAATTCTCTTCCTTGACTTCTGGGAACTTGACACAAATGACCCACTGATCGAATCATCATCAGTACTTATTCAAAATGCCTCAGAACTGGGGTATTTCTTTCAGATGAATGTTTGTGCCAGTATCTTCATACATATGACCATGGAAATTCTTTATGTTCTTGTGAAAAATTGCCTCATAAATAGTCTGGGTAAAGGAAGCAGAAGACATCTTAAGTGAAACTTATCATGAAGAGTATGCAAATACTGTAATCAGGCTCAGCCAATCTACTGTCAGATTACAAACCTGATCCAACATCTTTCCTGTCGTGTGATCCAATGCTTCTGGACTTTGTCAGCAAAACGTAAATCACAGGTCTGAAAAACTTGATGCTATTTCCCAGACAGCAAGGATGTATGCACAAAAGTGGCTTCAGATCTGATTTATTAAGATCTTTTTTTTTTTTTTGTCTCCAGATCTCCAGAGGATGACTAGAACACATACTTTTTTTTTTTTCCTTTTTTTTCCTTTTTTTTTTCTTTTTCTTTTCTATTTTTTTTCCTCCAAAATGCTCATTTATGGAAGAACATGTTTCAGCCCCTAAATGATTATTCAATGTTTGTCAGTTTTAGATTGCAGCACCAGTTACGTTAATGATTTCTGAGGTGATGCTGATGTCTCTGAGGCTGCCTGGCAGAACTGCTAGCATAAAACTAATGAGTATCCCAGCACGACCCTGCACCATTAGGCAATGAAGGGGAGGGGGGAAATAAATTAGAGACCTGGGCCTGCAGAAGAATATCTGTAAAGGCACTTAATGGAGTCTAGAATAGGAAATTAATCACCCATAATGATTAGGGTTTTGTGAGAATATTTGATTTAATTCCATTTATAAATATTTTCCAATCAATGATAAATTAACTCTGGGATAGCTTGTAAGCAAAATCTGAATCTGATATAAGCTTTAGAATTGCATTGAGTAGAGAGGTATTAGGCCACAGCAGCTTTTATCTGCTGTTTTCATCTAATAAGGCTTCACATAATCTTTGGGTACAAAATGATGTGGCACTACTGTAAAGTGACTATTGGAACATACATAACCTGAAAGTGCTTGATATAATCAGAGTGAAAAATAGTAAATTAAACAGCATTAGTCTCAAGCAGCCTATTATTAAACTATTAGGAAGCTTAAGCCATTACAGTTTGTTGTGTATAACTCCCCAGCCTCTAAAATCTTATTTAGCATTTCACTTTTTCCAGGTCAGTAATATGTTGACTTTTTTTTTTTTTCTTAATACAGCTCTTCTTATGAGGAGAATTTGCCATATTTTAAAGCTGTAGCAAGGTTTGTCTTGAAAGCAACTATCACGCAAACAAAAAGAGCGATATTAAAGGTCTATTTCACTTTAGCTTTAGAATGCACAGGTTAATTAGAAGTCATTTTTTATAATTTGTGTCACAAATTTGTGAAATTCAGTGTAGTATGATATTCAGACAGTGAAACTACGTGGTCATGCTCGTTGCTTCTGGCATAAATGTCTGTGCATGTGTTAAACGGTTTTAGAAGAAAGACTATAACATTCTTCCAAATACGGAAATAAACTCATAATAATACAAATAGCATACATTCAGATCTCCTAGGTAGCCCTTCAGAGTTGGACACTTCTCTCTGAGAGAGAAGCTACTGTTCTCATATAATATTTCTTCAGAGCTTCATATTCTTATGAAATGAAAGAGAGACTGCTGGGGGGAGGGGGGGGGAAGGGGGGAGAAAGAGAGAGAGAGAGAGAGAGAAAGTAAGAAAATATGAAGTTAAATTATATATTGTAAAATACAGGTTAGATATTAAACTTTTTTCATTATTATTATTTTATTTTTTCTAAATCAGCAGTTTAAACTTCAATAATAGTGGAGGCAGTCATACAGTCATAACAGCACTGAGGAAATGAGTCAAAGCCATGAAATATGTACATACATAGAATAAGGAACAAAAAACATACAAATAATATATACCCTCACGAGGGAGAAAAAAAAGGTAACTGATTTTCAAATTGGAATACAACCAGAGAAAAAATATAAAAGTTTTCTATAGAAGAAAATTTTGAAAACTCTTTTTTTTTTTTTTTTTTTTTTTTTCCTGTTGTTTTAATGACACAGTGAAAAGGCAAGCAGCAGGAAAGTGGAAAAGGGATGTGAATGAGTAGAAAAATAGAAATTCCTCACGAGAGAGGAATTGGAGAGAGTTAAAAAAGATCCTGACTTGAATCTTATAGATTTTGCCTTTGATTTCAGTGCATGCAAGTTTTGGAAAGGAAGACTGTTGTAGAAAAAAAATGACCAGATCCATAAGGAAGGCACAGGGAATGATAATTATGAATGAAAAGTAATATAGGAAAAATCAGTAAATGAAATATATCATTCTTAAGTCAGGTAATCTAAAAGGTCAACATCTGCTACCAAATATTTGGTCCTTTGGCTTTCAACATGAAAGGTAAGATACTTTTTTTCCAAATAGGAGTCCATTCCCATATCTGTGTATGTGAGATAATTCTCTCTTATTTTTTTGAAGTACTTCATAGAGAGAGTTTAGATGACTCTGATGACACAAAACTGGGGAGGAATGGCAGTTCCTCCAGGCCATCATGCTGCTATCAAGACCTGGACAGGCTGGAGAAACATGCCAACAAGAATATCTCGAAATACAGTAAAAAGAAGTGCGAAATCTTGCACCTAGGGAGGAGCAAGCCCAATACATGCTGGGGGCTAACTGTCTGGAAAGCAGCTTTGCAGAAAAGGAACTGGGAGTCCCGGTGGACACCGAGTTGGACTGGAAACAACATTAGGAGGAGTTTTTGTGAAAAGTGGGTGTCTTTACAAATATTTGTCAGTTTTATCTCCTAAAGGTTCTGCTACATTTTTTTCCTGTTTTCATCAGCTGGTGAAGAGTTAATTAACAGTACATATGCATTTATATATGTGATTATTTACTTTTGAGTTTTCACACTTTGCGAACTGATAAGTTTACCTTGCAGTCTTTATCCAGTCTTGTCACAGTTGAATGCAGCCATCCATAAGATTATGTGGAGGAAATAGAGCCTTAGCAGAATAAAGGAAGAGAGCTCAAACAAACTCCCACCGAAAAACTGATTGGAGAAGTAAAGCTGGTAATACTCTGGATGAATAAAGGGAGCTTACCTTGAATTTCAATTGCTTCAACTCTTTCTTATATAATGTTAAATTACTGTTTATTCTTTAGATTGACAGCTGAGTGAGAGCGTGTCAGATATGCAAAACATGCAAAAAGTTTTGTGTAAATAGAAAGTTTGGTATCTTGCAAGCATCTGTTTCCTTGGAAATACAATCCTGACAGGAATGCGTGTAAGAAATCCTGTGCAATACATGTTGTATCTTTGAATATCCCTTATATTAAAGTTATTTTTAATTTATTAAATGAACCCAGTAGGATTCTACGTAGGTGTTTTTATATCATATCGCATAGACTGGAAGCTTATTGTTTTGGCTGTTGTTGAACTATATTGTTAAATTCAAACAGTGGGGATAGAATTCTTTACTGATTAACAAAAGATGATTACAAAATCCTCTACAAAACAATCAAAATGATAGAAATGCACTGTTAGAAATCAGTTCGCGGTATCTAAATTTGTTTGTTGTTTTTCAAATGTATTTGTTTATTAAGAATCACTAGGATTAGTATATTTTCCTTTAAAAGCGTGAAGTAAAATCTCATCATGTATATTACAGCACAGAACCATTACTGAGTTACAGAGCATTGTTGACTTAAATAACATTTGAGAACATTGGCAAGGTTAGATATTAAACATACAGAATCAAGAATCTGCCAGACAGGTTACATTAAAATTATTAACAACTACAATAAGAGATATCCCAAGAACACTTTACACTAAGTCACTCCGAATCAATAGATTTATATCATTTTTTAAGTGGTGAATTAGTTGCATATACTGAATTGACTTATTTATGATAGGATGTTGTGGTTTTTTATCTTCTTCATCTATCCTCAGTGGTGTGTCTGTGAAATATTGGTGGTCCTTACAGAGGCTTTTTGTATCCAGACAACTCAGATTCAGTGCTCACAGATAACTCCAGAAAAGGATTTAATGACATAATCTTAATGGTTTATGTTATTAAGTGTTATTAGCTGCAGAAGACTGTCCTGCTTTATTTAATACACACCTAAAAAAAATGCTCTGGCTGCTTTATGTATATATATGTGTGTGTGTGTGTACTCAGGAGCAAAAATTTGCAGAATCTCATTGTAAAAAAAGGATATATCACAGACATCACAGAATTGTAGGGGTTGGAAGGGACCTCGAAAGATCATCGGGTCCAACCCCCCTTGGGTTCCCTAAGGAACCAAGCAGGTTCCTTAGAGCAGGCTGCCCAGGTAGGCACCCAGACGGGCCTTGAATATCTCCAGAGAAGGAGACTCCACAACCTCCCTGGGCAGCCTGTTCCAGTGCTCCATCATCCTCACTGTGAAGAAGTTCTTTTGCATGTTGGCACGGAACTTCCTGTGCTCAATTTTGTGGTCATTGCCCCTTGTCCTGTCCCCACAAACCACTGAAAAGAGGTTGACCAAATCCCTCTGTCTCCCACACTTCACATATTTATAAACATTGATAAGATCCCCCCTCAGTCTTCTTTTCTCCAGGCTGAACAAACCCAGGTCTCTCAGCCTTTCTTCATAGGAAGAATATATATATATATATTCTTCATATAGTTTTTGATCTCCAGCCTAATTAGGCCAAAATAGTTCTGTAGTAGTCTAGCACAAAATGTAAATTAATAGTTTTAATGATGTGGAAATCTCATCAGTTTCCATGAGAATGTACTTATGCTTTAGACTTCTTCTTTCACTTACATCTTTTCTGGACTACAGTTACCCAAGAGTGAGACTCAATATCCTTAATTAAAGATAAATTCATATGCTGTGATTAACAGCTACCTTGACATCTGTCCATCTAAAGCAGGCTGAAATGTGTTGGCATGGAAACATTCTCATGGGAAATACTGTTCCCACCCTGCTCCAGCTACATATCATCCTAATTCCCTGGTCATTCCATGGAGCCATTGGGAATGCTCCAGTAAGTCTTATCTTCACAGTCTGTCATTAGCTGGTCAGAGCATAACCTTATCAACATTTTCTTAATAAGAAAAGGAGGATGTAAAAGTGTAAAAAATACTGAAAAAAAACCAACAAACAAAACCCTACTATTAAATGGAAATATTACAGTCACGGCTACATGTTATACAAAGAGGACCCAGGAGAAAATCCATTACTAGTAAATGTGGAATTGGATGGTAATGAAGTTTGAGCTGGGTAATATTTTTATTTAAATTAAAGGATAGTTGGAGAGTTGGAATGGTAGTCTTTCTAAGCTATTTTAAAGCAAATACATTTATTCAGCTATTTTGAAATATTTCCTAGGAAAGAGGTAGGCATAGGGCTTCTTGTATATTTATACTGTTCTACAGACTTCCCAGCAAACTCCTGGTGTCTTCTCATGAGTACTAGAGTACTGTGCTCTGGGGCCTCCAGCACAAGAAGGACATAGGTGTATTAGAATGAGTCCAGACAATGGCTACAAAGATGATCAAAGGGCTGGAGTACCTCTCCTATGAAGACAGTCTGAGGAAGTTGAGGTTATTCAGCCTGGAGAAGAGAGGGCTCTGGAAAGACCTCATTGAAGTCTTGCAGTACCTAAAGGGAGCCTACAAGAAAGCAGGAGACAGACTATTTTTCAGGGAGTGTAGTCAAGGCATTGACTTTGAATTGAAAGAGGGTAGATGTAGATTAGATATAAGGAAGCAATTCTTCTCTATAAGGGTGGTGAGGCATTGGAACCAGTTGGTCAGAGAAGCTGTGGATGTCCTATCCCTGGAAGTGTTCAAGGCCAGATTGGATGAAGCTTTGAGCAAAATGGTTTAGTGTATGGTCAGGTGTTCCTGACCATGGCGGGGGGGGGGGGGGGGGGGGGGGGGGGGGGTTGGAATTAAATGGAATTAGATGCTCTTTAAGGTCTCGTCCAACCCAAACTATTCTATGATTCTTTGATTCTTGAATTCACCCTGTATTTTGTGAGAGACTAAGTTATTTTCATAGCTGTTACATTGCTATTACATATGGCGAAGGGTTAATATGCAATGTGATTTTGGAATATGGGCATGATATATCCAGTGATTTGAATTTCTCAAATGCTCCCTCTTCACATGCACTGCTATAAAAGTTCTCTAAGAAATAAGTTTCATGGCTGTAAACAACATTAATTGTTATACAATAGTTATATATTATTATATATATATAATGTTATCACAATAGTTATTGTGATAACTAAATGGTGAGATGAAAAAGGGTGTAATAGAGGACATGATGAATTGTGCGAAGCATGTTTAATATTTTTCTTTCTATGTGAGAACCAGTAAAATGTAATTCAGTTGAATGTTCACAACAACAACAACAACAAATAAATATACAATTGATTACATTACTGAACAGTGAAATTTACTAAAAAAAAATACTAAAATCAAGAAGTTGCTAAAACTTGGAAAAATAGGACATATTTAAATGAAATATTATAATATCCAGCACTTCATAGGTCAAAAAAATAAAGCTACAAATTCTTCTATAAAAGAGATTTCTAAGGAATCCTCTAAAAAATCATTACTCAGCTGTGGTCAGAAAATACTAGAGTAAATGGACCATGCTTCCTATTTTAAGTGCTTCAGTGAAATTATACCTTGTTATTTTAGATTTCTGGTTTTGGAAATTAGCTAGCTTAATTGTAGTTATTCTTTTTCAAAACCCCATGTAAAAAGGCACATCATCTATGCTTCAACTATATTCAAAATAATAGCAATCACCTTACATTAGATGTTATGGAAAACACTAGAATAAAAAAAACATTTGCAAATGGTGCACCGTCTCAGAGGACTTGGATACATTTCACTTAAATGACAATTTGGCATTCACAGAGGTAACTTTCCTGATCTCACTGAAGTAAGTGTTTCCAGTATGGTACCTTTCAGCAAAAACAAAACAAATCAAAGGAAACAAATAAGTAACAACAACAACAACAAAAACCACACAGAATTCCTTCCATCATATATGATCATTAATATGATTTCCATTAATATGATTTCCGTCATATATGATCATTAATATGATTTCCACATTAAATCATTAATATGATTTCCATCATATCAACACTTGATTCTCACTTAAAAGTCTACTGGAGTTACTGGAAGCACACCTAACTCACACAGTCACGATTCAGATCAGTCCCCATTCTCATATTCCTCGTAATCAAAGTGAAGAAAATTTTCTTCATTAATTCTGCAATATCTCTGAAAATAGATACTATAAGAAATAGTATGTATTCATATTTCTCATACTTCTCATATTTCATCCTGTTATGTCTGAATTTGATTTAATCTGTATAGAACAGTTGGGGTATTAGAGTATGCACCTAGAAATGCCTAGAGCATTCTGTGTGATCTCATAGCAAATCTGAAGAGGAAAATAGCATGGATAAAAGGATTGCTCTTTCCTAAAACAATTGCAAAACTTGTGCAAAAAAAAATTGCAAAAAAAATGATTTTCACGTTTGTGTTTTCATTCATGATGGCCAGTTCACACAAACATGGAAAAATGTTAATGCACACAGACAAACTCTACAACGTTCTCACATCTTGGCTCACTCTTATCATGTACTTTGGTGCATTTTATATTAAGGAGTTGAGGACAGAAGTGAAAAGAGAGGTATTTCTCATGTAAATGCTAGATGCTGCCCATGGGAATTCTCCATAACATTGTTGGGGTTTGCAGGTATAAGGCCATGAGAGCAACAGTATGAGAAAAACAACATAAGAACAGAAAAATAAGCAAACAAGTGAAAAAACACCACAGACACTCTGGGAAAATACTGCCTCAATGGCCTAAGTGAGAGGTTACAGTTCTGTAAATATCAGGTCCTTAGCTTTACTAAGGCTGAGGCACTGAGGCTCCTAGGGTGCCATGAAACAACTTTCATGTATAAAGCAAAAACAAATGCTTTGCTCCACTGTTACTGGAACCTCACAGCAATCATTTTAGCAGGGATAGGAAGGAATCATAGTTGTTCAAACTTATTGGCTCCTTTTCAAACAAACCTCCCAGACCCCAGAGAACTACAGAAGGTCTGTAGCTTTTCTACTTACATCAAAAGACTCGTGGAATGTCAACTAATGGTGTGTGAGCCGACAAAGAACATGTGTTTTTGCCTACCAAGGGAGCTTGCTTTCTCAGTGAAATTCCAGATAATCAATTCTTGTATGTCCCAGAGGACAGGAAAGCTCCTATATCTTGACTCACAACAAATTAACCATGGAGTAAATGTGTACTAAGTTGCAAAGGAATGTCCTTGCTTGCCGACCTGCACTACCATAGAACAGAGTGTGATTTAATGATGTCAAATAGGAGACACTACATCTGCCTAAAAACTGTTCTTGGGAAGTATTTCCTTGTGCAAGACCTCTGGATTTGCTTGCATTACCAGGAAGAGCACCTTCTTCTAAGTCCCAGTACACTGAGAATAGTCAACCTGTCTGAATCCCAACAGTTTCCTGACTGCTTTCCAACCCATGTGAGCATCATGAGAAGAGACTAAGATGCAGTGCTGCACTGCAGTACCGCATTGTAGTATTGAGTCTTCTTTCTCTCCACCCCCCCCCCCGCCCCACTTCCCCCCTTTCCCATACAAACATATCTGCATGTGTGTACCTACACGCTGTGGTGTTGCACTAAAGGATAACAATTTATCCTAGGTATTCCTGAAACTATAAAGAAGAAATATTTTTCCCTTGCTT
This sequence comes from Cygnus olor, assembly GCF_009769625.2. NCBI lineage: Eukaryota > Metazoa > Chordata > Aves > Anseriformes > Anatidae > Cygnus > Cygnus olor. Next base: position 19,292,809 of record NC_049173.1, read on the forward strand.
ACTTTATATGATATAAACTGAAATGAAAACCAACATAACTTCAGGGGTTTTTAAATTTCCAAATTTAAATCTTGAAGAGGCAAAGGGGCAAAGAATAGCCTGACAAGCAAACTTGGCAAAACATTCTTTGTATGGATTACTGTTCTATCCACAGAGTGAGGTAGCCATTAAGTATGTTTACATTTTCAGTGGCAAGAATATAGTCAAGAACTTATTCTTGATTATATTCTTGCCACTGAAAATGTAAGACTATATTCTTATTCAAGAATAAGCTCTAAACATAAAGAAAGAGCCAATGGCCTATACTGGACAAAAGATACAGTCCATGAAGAATTCTATTTTAACCTCGTTTGCATTCTGCTTGATTTCCCCAACTTCTTATCCAAAACCAAGGTCTCAGTGCCCTGCCACATATTTTTCTTCACTCTCTGGGGTAGATGCCAACTGGGAAAGCATGTATATTTTCTCCAAGAAATTATTATTTATATTCCTGATACAATATGAAAAATAAGGTTAGGTAGAAACTCATCTCATGCATACGTAAAATTTTGTTTTGTTTAAAAGAAATAAATTTCACATATTGGAAATGCATTTTTGTCCTTAGATTAGTGCAGAAAGCTATCCTTCTCCATTTGCAGCATAGAAATAACAAACGTGTTTAATTTTTTTTTGTTTGTTTTTCTCTAGTGGTTTTGCTTGTCCAGTATGTACTCTGTTCCATTTCATCTTTTATTTTTGGTCAAGGATATGTACAGTTTTATATCTGCATGGTGCACAGGAGAGGGAATAGAATTGAGCTCAAACCACTTGCCTGTCTCAGAAGCTAGTCATTTTCAGCATTTAGTGTTTTCCAAGATAGTAGAGAAGCTTTTATTTATTTATTTATTAGTTTTTTTCTTTCATTTTTTTTTTGGGGGGGGGGAGGGGATAGTAGAAAAGAATTCTTAGGCATACGTGGGTCTTGGATATACATATGTAATTTGTCCTCTTAAGAAACACCAATGTGAAAATCACTTCTGGAAAAGATATCAAGAATTTTAGTAATTGTGCATGTGCAAATGTGTATTAGACACTTAGATATCTACAAATGACGTTTCATATGTAAGTATGTAGGTATGGAAAGCAATGTTGCCTAATATGTGACTTCTTTCCTTCAAATATCAGAGAACTATGAAAAGTAATTATTTTTTTCATTATCTTTTTTCCTTGATTTCCTTTATCTGTACTTCTTTTACATGTATTTTTCTTAATTATACTCACGTATGTTCCTAGTTATTTAAATTCTTCTTAAGTTTGTTATGTTTTATGACGTTATGTATGTACTGTTATTACAGAATATACTAGTATGATATCAGTAAGGATTAACTGAAATTTTCAAATATTTCATAATTTGACTTACAAAACAAAATTGAGATGAGACGCTATCATTCACTTTAGTGTATGCGAAGTTTGTTCTATAGCTAATATTTTTGAAAAGTTAAATATAATTTTTAGTCTTATCACTGAGTACAAATATATTTTTTATGTAACTTTCATTTTGAAATTGTGCTAATTGTGATCATTAAATCTAGTTAGATTAACTTTTTAATTCAACAATTTCTATACTTTCAGTCATCCCCCAAGAACTCATCTGCCTTACACTTTGATATAACTAAGAACTTGTACTGCATTTTGAATGAAACCTTTTAGAAATTTGTTCTGTCTACCCTCAGATTGACTGCTATATTTTACATGAAGTGATAAAAATCAAATGATTTAATCCTAATTCACATAACAAGAAGAAAAGATTTAGCATATAGATACATAAAATCTGACTTGTTAGATAAAAATCAATGATATTTCTTCTTTGTAATAACTTTAAGAACTTTAAAAAACACAATATAGATAAGAAACAACCCTTCATATCAAATTATGTTTTGGTAATTTTATTTCTGATGAAATTTTAATTATGTTTGAAAATTATTATTTGAAAATGTCTTTTTTTTTTTTTTTAATAGGTAAATATATGGTAAAGTGCAGGTTTCTCAGCAGAAATTAACAGACTCTTTGAGCATTGTTTCCATGAAGTCAACTCAAAAGTGTCTGTAACCGTGATAAATACTAATACAAAGAATTAATTATCTTAACATCATAGAACTTTTCTCAAAATCTCTTTGGAAAATTAAAATGTCTTTTTTAAATTTAACTGATGAAATTATGTTGTCTGCAATATGAACACTACAATGATTTATTTTCCTCTTTTTAAAAAACATATAATTGTCTGTATATGAGCTGTGACCTGTTTCCCATGCCTGTGTTTTTTTACGGGACTTTTGCTGTAGCATTTTGATGACAAAGGTAATTGAATTGATACAGATCACCCAGCACAATAGGTTATTTCTATTTCCATACTAGGTTTTGCTACAGTGTAAAACAATTGCTACATAACAATTGATGTTTTGAATGAAAATGTCTGAAATTGTGTTTAATGTTTGGCTGTGGCTTCTTTGGAAACAACAGGCAGTCACCAGTGCCTCAGAGCCTGGTTTATCCACCTCTCAAAGAGGGTTATTATTTACTACCTCAAAGGCACAGTAAGGATTAATGAATGCATATAAGCAGGTGAAAATTCCTGTACAGAAGAGAAAGGCAGGGCAGTTACACTAGGAACTGCAAACAGACCAGAAATCTAAGCCAGTGGTTACCATTTTGTTTGTTTGTTTGTTTTATGTCTTCACTGTCTCATAGTCACCTCCATATCTTAACTAGGATTGTGGCACTCTACCTGTCCCTCCTCAGCCTCATGGCTCTTCTGTCCTTCAGACATCTGCCCCCATCGGAATGTAAACTCATAGGAACTGATATTCTCCCTCTGAGTATGGATCACAACAGCCACTTTAGTGTTTAAAATCATTATAGTACTGTCTTAGGGGAAAATATATATATATATTCTCCCATGAAAGTTTTCATCCGATTCCCAGAAGATAATTTCAATGCTGTTTACTCTAAATCCCACTGTTCCCAGATAGCACTTCCTATCTCCCTTATGGGCAGCTCCTCTTCCCAATGCATGGAATAAAGATCATTTTCCAAGGAGCTGTTGCAGATTTTGCCCTTCACAGGAGATTTAAGCTTGTTCTGCATTTGCAATAAAAAAAAAAAAGCTGTGTAAAAGCAGAAAGTGTCAGCTTTGAAGAAAGATGAGATATTTCTACAGAACATGAGGGACATTAGAGGATTTTTTGTGAAGGGGTCTTGACATAGATTTCCTCTTCCCTTCCACGTACTATCGTCCAAAGAGATGCTCATTTCGAATGAGTTAGCATTTCAGTCTTGTGCAATTGTTTAATGTTGCTTTCCTTTGACAAATTGTGTCTTTTCAACTAAACAAAACAAGTTTAAAAAAGAACTGTGTAAGAAGCTGGTTAGGTAATATCCATGTAAAATCTTCAAAGCTGTGTGTAGAAATAAAGCTAAGGTAATTGAAACTAACTCAGTTAAGTTAAATAAATGATACTGGGATTCACAACTGGAGTTGTTTTGAAGATACCTGTATACCCTTACAGATACGCTATACGTTTATAAGTGTATTTATTCAAATTGCTTCTGTTCTGGTATTCATTTGACTTGAGAGCTGAATAGCTGAGAGAACAAAGGTCAAATTCTCCCTTCAGATAGGCATGTTCAGTTCTCACTTATTTAATGAGATCTGAACTTTAAGGGCAGTGTTGTTTCCCAAGTGTTGCTAATGCAGCTGAAGTCTTGAAGTAATAGAGTCTCAGGGGACGCTTTGTTCTAAAAATTTCAGATAAACTTCAGCTGGTATGATTCAGATATACTAAAATTAATCTTAGCACAAATATTTGAGCTCATTGTCATCTTTCTGGTTATTTATTAAATGTACTTTTGCTTTGTATGTCAAAAGAATATACTATTATATTGGGATATTGACCACATTGATGATGATGATGAAGATTATTATTATTTTTAACATAAGCAGGAGCTCAGCCCTTAAACTAGAAATAAATTCAATATTGAGTGGGCTATAAACAAAATTATATTGTCATATTTTTTCATCACAACACCCCTCTTTGTTTTGGACTGGTTAACTTAGGGGTGAAATTGTCTCTGGCAGGGGAGGAAGAATTATATTTGGTGTGGGGAAATACCTCCATTATTTTTGAGGAACTCATATTCCCTGCAGATAGCAGTGTCCAAAGAGTAGTTTGATAGACATGCCACCCTGGTGGGTTTGCTCTTGTATAATCTGTATGACTGGAAAAAAAACTTTGAACGTGAAGTTAGAAAACACTAACTTCTGAAGAATTTAAAAGCTATTCTCTGCAGAGCCACCCTCACCAATTGCTCTCAAACTCCACATGGCTCCTATGTGACAAAGTGCCAGCAGGACTTCACACTCGCTATCCCCAGACTGCAGCAAATGAACAGGAAGCTTTGATCTCCTTCACTGCCTGGTTCTGCCAATATTGCAAGGGGGCAAAAAGAGATTGTTTCTTTTATACTCTGAATAATCCTAATGCTGGCAACAGACAGCTATGAGGGAAACTTCCTTATGACATGAAAAGACAGGAACATGAGGAAGGGGAGGATAAGGATATGTTGAGACAGACAGAATTAGGATTTGGCATTGTGGTTAACGTGTTGGGAAGCAAGCGATGACTGTCTGGCAAGGGCTGCAGAGACAAAGGACCAGAGGAGAACGGAAGGAAACTAAGTGAAAAGGGACCCTCTTTTTCTTATAAAAAATATTTATGAAACACATAAACATTATCAGACTATCATGGCTATGAATATCATGGCTACTGTTATAGTCATGAAAGTAACTGAAGGGACAGAAATCTTTCCTCTCTGTGATCATGAGACAAATATTCCATGGAGTTTAATGAGGGAGGAAGAAATTTATTTACAATGTAATAGGCTGTCATGATTGTGATCACAAATAATCTTGTAAATATTAAATCTAATGATTCTTAAATTGTCAGCATTTATGTTAACCTAAACTAGCTTTTTTCAAATGTAGATTTTTATATGTCAGAACAACCATGGAGAATGGAAGGGACGTTTTACTAGGAAAAAAACAAACAAACAAACAAAAAACATCAAAATTAAAATCACCTCGAGTAAGTAACTGAATAAGTCTTCACAAGAGAGAAGGCTATCATCCAGCTTGTCCCAAGGTCTCCAGTCACTACATCTGTGCGAGTTTTTAACATCTGGATTCAGATTGAAATTGGTAAATGACATTAAAAATAATTAATAGTCTTAGAGTTTTACTGTAGGTTTTGATGTGTTTTCAAAAGACTGTTTCTTCATCTCCTATGTTAATGCATTCTCCTGATAACAGGTTGAATCTATGAAATTAAGTTAACATTTTTTTTTTTTGCTTGTTTTGTTTCATTTTGTTTTGTAGGGAAACCATGCCCCTAAACCATTTATAATTACAAAAGAAAATACATACTGAAGGGTGACAATTTCATCATGAAGAACAGCTGTTTTAAGTCCCCTCACATTTCTCATTTGATGATGCTTTGAAAACATTTCCTTAATTTTAAAGGCTCTTTTCAAATCATAACACTGATTCTTGGGTATAGACTATATGGACTGTATAGACTATATAGACAACAGACTTGGGTATATAACTGTACATATCTTAATTTCAGTTCAGAAGAAAGAGCTTCTGACGCTTTGTTCTCTGGTTCATCTTCATGAGTTTTAGTATTGCTCTCAGTGTATGAAAGGCAGGCTATCATGATGCTGTTAACTTCAGTTATGTGAACATGGAAACAGATTTGCTTCTTGAAAAGTATTTGAGGACTTTACCTCTTTACCCAAATAAGGACAAAAATCTTTATAATCCATAATGTTCTTGTGGAAGAAAAAAGGCAGTGAGTAGAAGTGGGAGTAGACATTGGTTGGATCAATCAAAATATGCTGTGTCAGTCTTTTTGAACCATCTGATCTTTCAGCTTCTTTCTTGTATAACAGGCAAGCTACTACTCATAAGAACTAGAAAGAAGATAACATTTTTATATTGAAGCTGAACCTTGGATTATTCAAGTCTCCAAGTAGCTGTTGCTTGTAATATTAAAATAGAAATGTACCTTTTTAAAAGGTTACACAGCATTGCAAATTTAACCTCAACTGCAAACCCATCTCCACTAAAGATGAATTACTTGTTGATTGTAAGGTCCAAACATCATCCTTCCTCATTTTTGTGCATGCTAGTTGTTCCTGGTGTTACTAAAGCAGTGGTAGGTTAGGTTAGATTAGAATTTAATTAGCTTTTAAAGCAATTATACAAAGAAAGTAGTAATTCAGCTTGTTTGATCACAATTCCACTGAGAAACAAAAATTAAAATTTATATTTTATAGATACATGTATTTTTAGGTTCACTATTAGCCTCAGATTACTGATAGAAAGAAGACTGCTTTACCCCAAAATATCTCTTGTGTTCATATAAATATAGCAATATAAGAAAGAGTGCCAAACTAACTCCTGAAATAAGAAGGCTGGATTGCAACAAAACATTAGAAGAATATAAGAATTATCACACATGGTTCCCCAGAAACATTTACGAACCTATTGATCACCCACAATACCTCTTTCTATTTCTTTTAGGTTTAATGGCTTGACATTCTGAAAGTATTTTAATGTTCACCTTTTCTACTCCATTCTCCACATGGAAGAAGTACACTATCAAGCTTTATCACTTTAGTTCCTGAAAAGCAATCAGACATTAAAGCCATTTTTTGCTAACATAAAATGTGGCCCTATTACCTTCACACAGGTCTCACCAAGTACTTGCATATTGATAGTTGATTAATTCAAGTCACCTCTCCTTTTTAGATGTATAGATGGCATGGCATTCATAGAGGAATGTAAAAGCAGGAAGACAGCTGAAGCCTGAAAACTAATAAGCAACCATCCTGGAGAACTTCATAAGTACAGCTGAATGCTCTCAAAGTCTGGTTTCAAAAATTACATTAGTAAGGGAGGTTGGGTCATTTGTTCAAAAATGCATGCCCTTTTTGCTTTCCCTTAACATTTGTAACATACAAAGTAATTGAAACCACATTCAGGGCAGTTAAGGTAGCTTTGTGAATAACAGTAATTCAGCAGGTGGTAACAACACTAATTTGGAAAGGAACAGAACTGACCTCTTCGTTCTTTTACAGCTAGAGATTTTTAGCTTTTATTTGTGAGAAAGCTTCAAAGAGAATGTAAAAAAAAGTCTACAATACATTGAAAAATTTAAAATTAATTCTCTTATCACTGAGATGCAGCCTTGATGTCACAGTAATGAATACATTAGAAATACCCAGCAATTAGATTTTCTTTGTTTCTCATCACAGACACTTAGTTTAGGTAGCTTAGATCCACAGTTTTGGACTGATAAGAAACAAACAGCTTATAGTTTCAGAAAGATCTTATACAAGCAAAACACAAATGAGGTTTCCTTTTGGCTCAGAAATGAAAGAGGACCCAATCTGGAACATCAGATCTCCCAGCAAGCACAAGTGGCCCATTTTAAATCATTTTACTGCAACAGCAGCTGCAGTTAGGTTCATGCAGCACTTTCCCAGACATAACAGAGGTACATTGCCAGAAAGTAGGAATACAGATTTTCTTGCAGGATTCCAATTCTGCAAACATAACATCATAACAGGTGTTCATGACAAATTTATTTAACACCAAAAAATCTAGTATTCTGGAAAGTTAAATCTGTCATTTTGAGTCTGAATCATAGTCTTTGTTTATTTGACATCTTTATAGCATGAATCACTCTGAGTGCCTCTCAGTAAATTGTCATAGCACTAAGTCATAAGGAATGTATCATTACCACCTTTTTACAGATAAGAAGAGCAAGCACAAGGAAGTGGAGAGAGCTTTTATTGCAAAACAAGGGCTAAAAACATTATAACCAGCTGAAAGACTGCTCAAAAGATAGTAATATCTACTGCCTTGCTGTAAGACTAAGCTACAAACTTCAGTTTACGTCTACATTCATGAAGTGCCTCATTCAGTGCTTAGTGCCACTTGTGCTACCAATACAAACTAGTACTAGCTAATTTTAAAGTTGGAGGTAGAAGCCTTATAATAATTTTAAATAGTTTTAGGGGGTTATATTGATCATTGCCATCAATTTACTGGCAAAGCTTTTCTCCTGTTCTGTTTTTCTCTTTTTTGGGGGGCCCAATTTCCTTCTGTTATTACCTATCACCTATAAATATACGTGACTTTTTCCCTTCTCCTTTTTTTCTCCCAAAGAAGATTTATATTCACAGCCAATACAAAAATCTATGGATACATAATGATCTGTTTTTAACTTTTATTTTTCTGGATGTTGGTTATCCAATTGTTCTGGATCGATATATATGTCCTAATTGAATTGAACATAAAATGTATGACAGTCTGCACCTCCAGTTTTAATACTTCTACTTCCATGGTTCATTTGCAGCTCCAGTTGTAAGCTTTCATTATAGCATAGTTTTGACATCACATTTATTTCTTCAGAAATCAATTTTGCTGCCATGATAAATAACAAAATTACCTCAAGAAGGTCAGAAAAGTCCGTGGCATTTCTTCTGCTTACAGGTCACTTGCAAATGTATCCTTCTCCCTGTGTTTGACTTGACAAACATCACAAATGATAGACCAGCTGAATTGCATTGAGATTTAGATCTAGAAGTGTGTGGGAGGGGAGAATGTTATTGAATGTTTTACAACAACATATGTTTGTGACTAATGGTGTTACTCAAAATTGTAAATAATGAAAGAAATTGATATCGTGAGTGTAGTTTGTCTAGCATCTCTCAATTATACAAGCACTGGATATGTATCAAGTTTATGCTATTGTGTAAATTTTTATTAGACACTATAAAGGGTTTACACTTTTGTAACAATATGCAAATAGATGCATTTAATTTGCTTACAGACCTATCAAAATAAAACTCTCAATGGGTATCTAGGCAGCAGTAAACAACCCTTTCAGGAGTTTGCTGCTGACCTTTTTATAACTGCTAGGCTTCCTGGTACTGTAGGGAATATAAAACTTGCTACAGCTTCTCTAGCTTATCTTCAGCAGCAGATAACAACAGATAATGTTTTAGAGGGCTGTGTATTCTTACAGTATGCACAAGTTCATGATAATATGTATAAGGGGGTCACATGGACATAATTTTCTTTACTGACAAGTGGGATAGGGGTGTTCTGAAAAAGCATCAGGAACTGAAGGGTGTAGGCCCAGATTGCTGTTCAAAGGCTCCTACTCTAGTAATGCTCAGGTGATGCAGGTTCACGGAACAGTGATTTTCATAGATATTTTTATTTTTGTTAAGTAAAGCAACCCATGGAAGTAATTCTGTCCTCACTGACCATAGGGACCTCTGGGCAGCTAAACACCTACTCTTGGAGATACACTACAGTCTATTATCTGTCTTCCTGCTTCTGTCAGGAAATGAAAAAGCAGACACAAAAGCTCCACTAAAGGAAATTTGAAGCCTTTCATATCAGAGAAAGGAGAATTATCTTCTAGGAAAAACAAACAAATACAAAACATGACAGCTTCAGAAAGACTATGATGATTCTCTGCATTGTTTTTGTTTTTATCCAATGATTGTTAACAATCTTCACTTCCAGCATCACAACCTGAAGAATAACAACATTACTGCTTCCTTTGCCTGTATTTTAGACTGATTTTATTTTTTTTTTTTAATATTAGCACTTCGTTTAAAGGATATTATTAAGAGGGAATCCTGCAGACAACCTGACTTAGCAGCATTCTGATTGGTTGCAGAAAAGTCAAGTACACAGTGGGAAGAGGGGGTGGATGTGAATTAAAGATGGAGTTCTCTTGGATCCTGGGAGAGGAGTTAATCTGTGTCACTCATTTCTCGGCTGAGTATCATTTCCTCTAGACAAGTTGCTCTGAAAGAGAAAAGAAATGGTGAAGGGCAGGAGAGTCTTTTGTGTTGTGAATCTTGTGAAGAGCGACACCTCTGAAAACCTCTGAGTCTAATGCCTTAACTTCAAATGGAGTTTTAAAATAGTTTCCTGTTATTGACCTCATTTTCTTTTGGTCTAGGTAGCATCTTGGGCAGCACTGCATGTTTCTGGTTGCTGCCTGGGGCACCTGAGAAGTACCCCTGCTTTATTTGTGTTACTGTTATTGTGCTTGTAATCTGTTTCTAGTCCAAATCTCCATTGAAATCATCAGAATTGTCCTGAAGTAAAACTGGACAGCAGCATCCATAACAGGCTTGCCCAATTTGTTATTCTGAAATGATGATTACTCTATCCCTCCTCCAGCTAAACAACTAAATAGATGTGCAATACAATTGGTCTAATGCCTCCAGTCAAATACTTGTTTAAGTGCACTTCTGGATGGCGTCCAGTCTTAGTTAATGGAGATTTCAAGATGGAAGTGCTACAGAAGCGCAAAGGATTACAACTGCCATTGAACAAGTACATTCTGTTCCATTTATTAATGTATTTATACGTCTATAATTTCAATGCAATTTCCCCTGCTTATATTTTAACCATTAAAAAGGAATGTTTGCTAGAGTAAATGTGCCTAAATAACACTTTTCTTACCTTCTTCTCCTACCTGTAAAAAAAAAAAAAATTCATCAACCAAACCAGTGATTGAAAACTAAAGATACTCCCACTGAAACATTATTTTCCTTTAAGAAGATTTACAGACTAAAATAGGATTAATATATACAGAAAAAATAAAAATTAGAAGGAAGCGCTAATTATGTTTTATTTTGGAGAATTTGAAGTCTGGGTGTGATACAAGTTAATGTACATTTTAATTCCAAACTTAGTTCATATGTTTCTGGCTGTGTCCTTTTATGTTTGTTATTGGAGATCATTCTTCAGGAATATTTTGTGTCATAGCATTAGAGTGATCTTGAATGTATGGCATGAAACTTCTTTTATGTTTGAGTCATGAGTTTGTATCCTAAAAAACATTTCCTTTCCTTTCAAGTTAATTCCTTTGATGAATAAGAAAATAAAAATAAAAATACATAAAAAGAAGATTTGACTCTAGAAATGAGTTTGGATTGAGAGCTGCTGTAGCAACTACCAGATCCAATAAAATTCTAAGCTGACTTTTCAGTATCTGGATGCATTTGGGAGATCTCTTAGCTAGGCTAAGAACTAGTTAGATAATTAGATAATTTGACACATACATATTTATTTGAAAGTGGATGGGTGAGGGGAGAAAACATGTTTTAAATAAACAGTTGGTCAATGCTGTAGGCTTTGGATGTTACTCTTCACTGATTTTTCTTTTCTGCACATAACTTCAACAGAGTGGTTAGTCCATTCGGTGAGGTTTTATTTTTCCTGAAGGTAAATATTTTTACCCTAATTTTTCAGACTGTTTATTTGAAAACTAATACAAAATATATGTCTGCATTGAACAGAGACCCTAATATTGGTGCATATCTGAGTAATATGGAAGGATTTAGGTTTGCTTATCCAAAGTTTAGGTGGTAATTGAGCAACATGCAAAACATGACATTAATGACATGCTCTGAGTTGGGAAAAAAAAATAAAAGTACAAGCATATTGGTAAGACATACCAGGATAAACTGTTGCACTGCAAATGATAATATTTTAGTTGACAAGATGACTGAAGATGTACAGATAAATATAAAATACAGACCATAGAAGGATATAGTTAATAGATCTTTTCATATATAAGCAGTTAGTTAAAATAAAATCTGAAAAAGCCACAATAACTAGTAACTGCTGCAAAATCCACCCCTCCCTCCCCAAAGGCTGTGTTAAATTTAGCCGAATAGGTGGTCTAGTAAACTACATGACTTCTCCTGACAAATCTTACCAGTTTTGATATAAATAAGAGATGGAGTAGCCATTCTTTCTTTTTCAGTAGAAATGGCTAATGCCCTTTTTGGGTCTCCTTTGAATTTTTCTATTTTTATTTTACAATCACTGGCTCTTAATTCTTTTCTATCTTGCTGAAGGTACATTTTGACTATTCTGCTCTCTTATAATTATTTTTGAGAATTTACACACATTCAACCCTTTACGCTTTTGGTCTTTAGTATAATTTTGAGACTCTTGTACATGGTCATTCATTTTTGAGTATCTGTTAAGAAACACTGACAACAAAACTCTTCTGAAATCGTCATTCACCACCTTTGCTTTTCTGTTGAAGAATGTCAGGAGCTTTTTGGTAATAGCAACATTTCAGTTTGAGGTATTTTCCAGTACTGCCCATATAGCCCCTTAGTATCAAGGATTCTAAAACCACCCTTATGTAACAGTAGAGAATGTGGTGCTGTCGGGAATCCCTTGTTAGAGGTGCACAGCTTTGCTGTCCTAATAACCCTATGCTGCTCAGTGATACACCTCTCTAGTGTAAACCTGTCCCTCACCATTATTTTCCAATCTTTTCATCTGTCACCTAATATATATATATATATATATATATATATATATATGTATATATATATATATATATATATATTTCCCAGCAGCATTTTCATATTTATTTCTGGATCATGGATAAAAAAATATTGAATAGTGTCAGATTGAATACTAGCTCCTCTGAAAACATTCTTAATCATTGATGAGTCCTCATTGACAGCTACTTTTTGTTCCACTTAACATGTGCTTTATTATAAAAGTAATTTTAAAAAATTTGAATGTCATATTGTTTAAGTCAAAAGTCTCACAAAATTCTAAATATACTCAGTCTACAACAATGTCTTATCTGTTAAACATGTAATCCCATAAAAGAATTAAATCAGGTTTGTCTGACAAGGTTTATTTTCCACAAAACTATTTTGACTGGCATTAATCATATCCCTATCCTCTCATTCTTTATTAACTCATTACAGAATTACCTCTTCCATTATTCTGTCCAGATGTCAGGTTGTAATGCTAACCAGACTGTAAATATCCTGGCTATGCTGCTTGTATTTCCTTCATCCTGGCACATCTGTAACATTGTTCTATTGCTCTGAAATATTTCAAATAACTCAAGAATATTAAAAGTTAGCATCACTGTGAAATCTTTTTAAGCAGTACCTGATGCTTATGCTTAGCAGCTGCTAAAACACTTGTTTCGAGTAAGCTGAAATACACTTCTCCTTCTTACATGTACTTACATGTAAGAAAAACATGCTATGTTTTTCTGTGTATTGCAGACATATTTATCAAACACATCTGCCAGCTCTGCATCATTTTCAACAATTTCAGCATTTCCATTTAGTACACCTAATGTACAATGTAGAAATTCTTTTTCTCAACTTTTCTTTGGGGTTAATGATCAACAACATCTTTAGTGCTTTGTTTTTTCCACCTTATTGTACTTTTTTTTTTTTTTTTTTTGCTTCCTATCCTCCACTTTCTCCTTTGCTATAAATTGCACTTTTTATGATTGTCTTTATAGCATCATTGGATCAAGTTTGGCTTTTAACTTAAGCTGTCCATTTTGTTTGTTTGTTTGACACATAGGAGTGGCACAGAACCGCACCAGGCAAGGTTCAGACTACATATTAGCAAAAATTTCTTTACTGTGAAGCTGGTCAAACGTTGGAACAGGCTTCCTAGTGAAGTGCTTGATGTCCCATGCCAGTCAGTGTTCAATAGGCATTTGTATAATGCCATTAATATGCTTTAACTTTTGGTTACCCCTGAAGCGGTCAGGCAGTTGGACTTGATGATCTTTGTAGGTCCCTTCCAACTGAACTATTCTATTCTATTCTATTCTATTCCATTCCATTCCATTCCATTGTTTTGTTCTTCAACAGTTCTATTAGTTATGGGCAAAACACAGAAGTTCACAGAAAAGTGTATAACTTCTGAATGTCTTCTGTTGCAGCTGAAGCTGAATGCAGTAATGCTGTTTTGTTATCTTCAAGCTTCATAGTCGATGTATGGACAGCCAGCTCAGAAGTCTCTACATATAGCCATGCTGTAAAGGTACAAGAGTCCATTCCTTTTTGTAATTGTCGTTCTCTGTTCCTGACTGCAGTCAGTACACTCCACAGACTGCCTGCTTGTGAACTATGATTTAGCAAATCAGAAAGACCAGGACAAAGAAGTGTCAAGACTTACTCTGTGGAAAACATGATGTCACTCAAATTTTCAAACTCATCAGTTTATTAAATATTTTTTTTTCAATATTGGATGATTGTGTCATAAGCTTTCTTATTTAAAATGCAATGTGTAAAAACAATTAAAAAATCCTCAATCCTATGATGAGAATTAAATTCAAACTTGTTTTTTCAATATATCTTTATGATCTGGAAACGTTGATATCCCAAATATTTTTTTTAATCAGTTATTATATTTGAATGACTGTAGAATCATTATCAAAGATCCACACTTTCAATAATGAATATGTGTGTGTTATGGCAGGACACCTGGGGAAGCTGATACTGAATTGATCTTTCTTATCTGCGCTGAGCAGTTCAAATTCTGTAAACCCTGGGGTAATTTCAAGAAAGAGTTAAAGTTAATTTAAAACAAAACATCAGCTGGATCCTCCATTCAAACTGGAAATTTCAGTTGCCATTTTACAGTAAACTGTTAAAAAAAAAAGGAAAAACCACCTTTTTTTTTTGTAAAAAAAAAAAGGAAAAACCAAAAGCCCCCCAGTAACCGCATCTCAGATCAGTTGGTATTAAAACATTTGTCTTCCTTACCTGAAATCTCTGATTCCATTTGAAAAGAGGGTGTACCATCTTATTTATGTGTTTGTTTACTTATTTACATGGCTTTTAATTTTGGAAAGGTTGTAAATTGCATCTGAACTATAGCATTTTCCATTTTATATTTCTGGTGCAGACCATTTCTAGTGTTCCATACATCATCTGCTTTATATATATATATATATAATATAAATAAATATAATATATATATATATAAAATGTATATATACTTTACCTTTTTCTTTTTTAGTAGTCCACTTACAATATATACACATACACACAGACATATACATTATTTATATACAGTAAAAGTTCTCCAGACAGGTTAAGACTCTTTCTTAATTTCTGACATATGACCCGCTACTCCAGGAAGATCTGACCTTTACAGATTATCTGCACTCTAGTGGAATCTTTCTGGCCTTTCCAAGCCAAGACCTATATTCCCATATCACAGGGTAGTTTATTTTGTATAGTAGTTTAGGGACTTATCAAACAAACAGACACAACAGAATCTTTTAGATCTATAAATCTTATTGTTTATAATTACAATAATTCCATTTAATTTAGCACCTTTTTTTCCAGATGGATTCCAAAGCACTCTATAAATTATACCCAACAGGCACACTCAGCCATTTGTAAGTCAAATGGTTTAGCTCTTGCTAACCCATTTAATCTACGCAGAAAATTAAGAAGGTGCAAAATAATTCAACAGACTGAAAATGTTTTTTGAATATAGGTGTTTAATTAATCAAGGAGGTGCTGTGTTTAAACAGCAGCACTCCTACACTACCAACCTATCAAAAGTTCTGCAGAAATTTTAAATGCCCAAGAAGTCACCTAAGGTAAAAATGTGTCTTCTCAGGTTTGACTTCTCCCACAATAGATGGGAGAAGATCTGTTCCAGAAATATCCATCAGATCTCATGAATGAACCTGACTGTCTTTAGAGGTTTATAATCTAAGCAGGTGTAATTTTGTTTGCTTCATGAGATCTGACAGGGATATAGCTCAAAAAGTGCAGGAAAACATGTTTTGACAAGAGTTTAAAGTCTGTAGGTTGCATATGCTCCTACTGGAATCATGTATCATGTACCAAGGGTCAGTCAAAAGTGCTTTTTCTTTTTTTACCCAAGCCAAGTCCTGTAGACTCCAATTAGATTAAACTGTTATGAACATCCAGTAGAGGGTCTAGTCCCCACCATGGTCTTAGAAATGTTTGACACACTAATGATTAATATATAGAAGTAAATCCATGCATGATTAAGAAGTTAATACTGAAAAAGGTAACTGCAAAGCAGATTTTTTTTTCTGGTCCTACATCAAATTTAGGTAGTAGCTGCTAGTAATTCTATTTGTTTCTGTCATTAGAAACAGGTTTTATTCATTGGGTATTATCAAATGGGTGTTATCAAATAGATCAATGGGTATATCAAATGGGTGTTATCAAATAGATCAATGGGTATATCAAATGGGTATTATCAAATAGAAAGCATCAGTAATCTTAGCAAAGTGTGAAATGAGGATGTGTAAAACCACTGCTGAACAGTCACAGAAGATATTAAGATATTAAACAAGAAGGAACATCAGCAAAGCTTTCTCGTAGAAAATTTACTCTTGACGTGACGAAGTTATTTCACAGCCAACAAATTTCATGCTTTGTCAAAGTTCAGGAAAGCTAACATAGAATGACTGTGAGGTAAACTCAAATAAATGTAATTTTAAAAATATGTCATTTTGAAACAGTAGAGCAGTTATAGAACAATGCTCATGAACAGCAAGGAAATAATTGCTCAATATCTATAAAGCAACTCCCTTCTCTCACTGAAAGCTGTATAGCTGTCAGTTACTAACTGAAATTTCTTTAGTGGATAAGCAATTGCATCATGCTTCTGTGTTGGATATCACAAATCGTACCAAGATTTTGTACCTGTAGCTGCTAGCTTTAGTGATGGTTTCAAGAGAGACATCCCTGGAAATAGAGACGGAACAGACTTTCAATCTCCTACTATTGCTTCCTCAAAATCAGCTTTTAAGTATCCTGAAGAAGTATAAATTTTGATTTTTCAGTTCTTCCAGGAGAAGGAGACTTGGCCTTTATGACAAAGATTTTTGCATTTGTCACACCTCTAAAGTTGTTAAACATGGAAGAACAGCCTCTCTGTTTCTCATGAACACCAGTACTCTATGCAGAGACATGCATTCGTGCACCCCCACACTTGTAGGAAATATGAATTTAGATAAAGAAGACAGCAGAAATCAGTTTTTATGAAAGAAATGACTCTACAGACTATTTTGCACTGGAAACATTCTATGGATCAGATTAAGAAGTCCTGAAACAGCAAGGGTAATCATATTGATTTGGAAGGAATGTCTAGTTAATTTTTCACAAGGCGTAGTTTCCTCCAAAATCAATAACTTTCTGCTGTATCTTTATTCTTCTGAATAAACTGTGTCTGTTCTAGAAACTTGATTCCTAAGCTCAATTAGATTCATAAAACATTCACAGACATACACAGCACAAAAGAAACACAAGCTTTCCCAAGCAACAGTGAGCATTTAACCCTGAGGTAAGACAAAGTGAATTATTCTTCCTTGATATAGTGGTGTCCTTGGACAGATGTGATTTCTTTCTTTCTTTTTCTTTTTTTTTTTTCTTTAATGCTATAACTTTCTCTATTTTTGTTGGCAATTCACAGACATATACTCAGAAATTCTTTTTAAAATTTTCTTTCATCCCATGAATATTACATACACCCTATCACATTTTACATTTTTAAAGCATATGAAAGAAAGAGGACTACCTTTACAAATAGTACAAGCAAGGATGCACATGGCATTCCAGCTGCAGTGGGCTGGCAATGCTCTTTGAAGGAGAAAGAGCACAACTGGAAAGATGACAAAAGGAAGAGACTGTGAAAGATCACTGTAAGATCAGGGAATTTTGCTGAGAGAAGACTTGAGAAAACTCCATCTTGAACAACACTCTGAAACCTATCCGCTATGCTAGGTACTGAGTTAACCTTTCTGCATCTGATCTATTTAGCTCCATTGCTCTTGACATACACACCTGAATTTGCATGTCAGAAACTAGACCATATAAATACCTTTCCTCTTTCTTCAGAAAGATGCTTACTGTGACTACATGGCCATATTACACAACTCCCGATCTGAGTTACAATTTTCAAGTGTATTAAATTTCCCTTTGCATCACACAGTTTGCTCTGTGCTAAGATGGCCTCCAAGCAGATTTTATGTCATGCCAGGTGGACATAAAAAGTAATCAAGGTTTATATTCTGGACAGGAGCTTCTTCAGTTCATATGAAAGCCCATAACCAAGAGTTGCATCCTGAGTAGGAGACTTCCCTAATCACATGAAAGCCAGTCAGTCAGTAGTCACTGTCATTCCTCTTCTTAAAGGCAGTGAAGTAAATGACTTGTGAACAGCACTCCCCTCTCCTCCTTAATCTGCCTGCCCCTTCCACCTCAGTCTGTTACAAGCAATGAGTGAAAATGCTGGCAGACAGCACAATTTCACACCAACTAAACCCATTTTCTTCAACAATTTGGAGCCCCCCCCTCCCCCCTCCCCCCTCTGAGCTGGGTCATATTTGAAATGTTTTGCAGATATTTGTACGTATTTGATTCCTTTTGTTTTAAAAAGGCTATCTAGATGGACTGACATTTGCTGTGGCAATAGGGAGGGAAGGAGAAGTAGTTAATTAGCACTAGAATAACAACCTCTGCTCTGGATGCTGAACAATGAAGTGTAAGAGTGGGATGCAAATCTGTGGTAGTAGATGACACCTTGAGGACTGCTACATGCAGTCATGTCTGCACAGGCACAGACACATCTTTATATGTAGATGCAAGGCATGTTAGGACATATTCTGGAGCCTGAGAGTGAATTCAATAGTCCATTTAGCTACATTGAGCTTGGAGAATATTAAAGCAATTGTAAAATTGAGCAGATTGTTTTTTTTTTTTTTTTTTGTAGAATCAATAACAGAGAGACTATAAAAACCTGCAGATGCTCTTAAATTTTCCTTTCTTAAAATTATTTCTGATGAAGCATTGCAGCAGTAAAGACAAGTAACCTTAGCAGCACAGATGTCTGTGATAACAGGAATTTCTTTTTTATGCAACTGGCCATACTGTTGGTTAGAATCTACAAAAGGAAAAATAATAGAAAAGTAAGTCCTAACCTATAAGTTTATTTTCTCTCATTAATTCTGTTTAGTACCATCTAAGCATCTTTTTTTCTTTTTCCTTTTTTTTTTTTTTTTCCCAGAAAACTTACAGAAATATATAGGAAAAATAGTATAAATAATATTAATTTATTCTGGATTCTAATCTTTCAAAATTAATTTGAAAAAAATGTAATTACCTTAAAAAAATTCTCTGTAGATGTTGACCTGAGAAATACAACCCTAATGCTTATCACTTCCAATACATGCAGTGATTCTGCTTAAGTAATATCTCAAGGACAAACTATAATAAGTTAGGAGCAGCAGTGAGTATAAGCACTGAAGTATGTCAGTATTTGACTGGAGTGCATCTGTACCTAACTAGATTCCATAACAGTGCAAAAGTTGCTTGAAATGTTACAATAATAGACTTCCTTCTGAACTACCCATAATTGCCTAAACCTGATTTCACTCAAGTTACATTGGGAAATAACTTTTCTCACAGTTAGACAGAACAGTGTTTCAGCTCACATCCATGCACAGCACAGTAAACTGACTGCATCCTACTGCCATCATTAGAGAAAAACCTTCCCACAGATGAGACATTCTGATATAGTTTTATTTAATGATGCAGGAGCTAAATTGTATGTTTTTCTGATTCCTCTGCTTCAGACAAATGCAAGATATTAAACTAATATTAAACTAAGGGGGAGGGGGGAGGGGGAGGAGGAGGGAGGAGCAGGGAGAAGGAGAGGAACACCAAACAAACAAACAACTTTGCATTCTTACTTATTAATGTGAGAATGATGGAAACAACTTGATATTCAAAAGTACCAAATTCCCTGTGGAATAACATGAGGTCCTAGTTATCTAATTCATCCCACATAAAAGATCACTTATCTCAATAAATCTATAATAAAGATGAATTTGGCCCTAGAAGTAAAATTGCCATAGGTCTGTTTCAGGATGGAATGAAGCTGAGATCTGTCAAAGCCCATGAAGTTTCCCTGGATTTAACGTCAAGTCCATAAGCCTCCTCTGATTTTCATGAGAGCACATACATCAGCTTGGGATTGGCAAAAAGAGGATCTACATATTTACCCTTTCATATCTTCTGCTGTATTTTATGTGTAGAGAAAATGTCATGTTACCCTAAGATTACATTGTGAGTATTTTGTAGAGATCCACCAGGAACAACCAGAGTATGTACAAAAAATACAGTATGGTATTTTTATTATTGTATTTTTCCATATTTCTTTCAAATACCATTTGAAATCTCTCATTCTAGGAAAGATTGTGTCTTTGAATTTCAAATAAGGGAGGAAAATACATTTTCAATCTCTAAGCTGTTCAAGCCATTGTCACTGAACAAAGACAAAGCTAGTTTTTAAAGCACATTCTATAATAATGATAGAAACAAGAATAATGTATGCTGAACGCATAAGCAAAATACCAATGACTGTAAGATTAGGCTTTTTCTTGACTTCATGCAAAACATTTCAGTGCTGGTATTATAGCAGAGGCATGCTCAGTGTGAAGCCTTTCTGCCAAGGAAAATGTTTCATTTTAACAACTTTTTCTCTTTTTCAGATGTTTGTTTCAGAGTACAGAAGTTTATGGAGAATATTTTAGTTTTAAGAGCATAAAAAAAAATCCTTTCACAGAATTGCTCAATAAATCATTTCATTTTCTCAAATAAATTGCTTTCATTTTTCTTTTCAAGTAGGAAGACCATGTTAGTTGTAGAAGTCAAGGGACGTGGGAAAGATCAACTTTTGTTGCTGATGGCCAAACTCATCAAATATCAGTACATGCAAGACTTGGAGATTAATAGTCCCCCTTCCTCCTCTTTCATACTTCCATCTCTTCCTCTTGTCCTCTCTGTTATAAGCCCATTACAGTGCTGTTGCTCTTGCCTTATATCTTGTTTGCCCGACAAAAGGAAGTAAGATTAATTCTTTGCAACCTTTCCATATTGAAACTAGTCATGCTTCAGAATGGTGGGTAAGGTGGAATACAAGAAAGCTTCCTCCCAAATTAACCTTTAGCCAATGCTCCAGCTTAACTGTTACGGTAACAAGTTCCAGCTTTCAGAGGACAAACTGTTGGCCCTATTGAAGCCAATATCAGAAGCAGATTACTTTATATAGAATCAGTGTTTCACACAGAATTTGTGGTCAAATTGTAAAAATACCGAGGCTCTTTTCCCCTGCAAGTGGGAGGTGATGTCAAAATGATGCTTTTTGGTAGAAAAAAAAAATTGTTTGTGTATGGAATCCATTGTATAGGATATGCTTTACCTTGCAAGAATGTGAAAAAATTAAGGCTTATGCAAGTATCTATGATTCTACGATTCTATTTGCAGTTGTAATCTAGTTAGAGTCTTCTGCATGCTAACTGGTATATAATCTCCAAATGGGACATCACAGTAACAGAAACTTGCTCCAACTCACTGTTTCCTTTTGTACCACAGTCAGCCAGTCATAATTTTCTAATCTAAGGTACATTCCTGGTCTTTGGAATATTCAGTGCTTCATTGCTACTGCTTTGACCAGCAAGAGATTTTCTGGAGACTCCAAGAAATCCTTCAGGAGCAGAAGGACCCAGAACTTACTGCCCCATGAAAGTGAGTAGGTGACAACACCACTGACAATACCATGGGGTTGCTCTTGTTCCAAGCTTCAGGATGTAACATTTTGTTGTTGTTGTTATTATTATTATTATTAATGTTTGAGGTGCAAGCAATGTCAGAAGATCTTGTGGGAAACATGGTACCCATGACATATGAGAGACCATCTTGGAGGCAGCTGTTTTAAAAAATTCAGCCTCTGGGAATTTCTACAGTTACATTCACAAGTGGATCGACTCTGTCATTTAGAAGATCTCAGATGCAGTGAAAGTTGAACTAATTGTAAAGGACAGCACTGTGAATGAATATCTGAAGAACAATACAAACAGCTGTCCTGGTTTCAGGTAGGACAGAGTTAATTTTCCTCCTAGTAGCTGGTAGGGTGCTATGTTTTGGATTAGAATGAGAAGAGCGCTGATAACATGCTGATGTTTTAATTGTTGTAGAGCAGTGCTTACACCAAGCCAAGGACTTTTCAGCTTCTCGCTCTGTCCTGCTAGCGAGCAGGCTAGGGATGCAGCAGGAGCTGGGAGGGGACAGACCCAGGACAGCTGACCCAAACTGGCCAAAGGGGTATTCCATACCATCTGACGTCATGCTGAACAATATATAGGGGTGGCTAGCCGGGGTGGGGGGCTGGCTGCTCGGGGATAGGCTGGGCATCGGTCAACGGGTGGTGAGCAATTGCATTGTGCATCACTTATTTCGTACACATTATTACTATTAATACTATTATTATTGTTATTCTTTTCCCTGTCTTAATAAACTGTCTTTATCTCAACTCACAGACTTCACTTTCCCATTTCTCTCCCCCATCCCAGAGAGGGAGGGGGGAGGGTGAGCGAACGGCTGTGTGGTGTTTGGCTGCCAGCCGGGCTAAACCACAACACAGCCCACGGGAGAGAAGAAGCTAGTACAAGAAGATTAAACTTGAAATAAACTCCAAAAGAGAACAAAGGAAAAATATGCTCCAACAACATGCTTTGTGATGTAAAAACCATTGATCAAGAGTACACCCCTAAAAATCCTTGGGATTATTAACTGTGATAAATCAAGATAGTTCTCACATATGAGCCTCACCTTTGTACAGCTTCTGGAACAAATACTGAATAAACCCTACAATTGTATTAGTTTAATATTATTATTGTTGCAATATTTCTAAAATGTAGCACACTTTCACTTTTATTGCACTTCTAGATCAGGATCAGTGAAAAGTGTAGTCTTTTTATGATTTGCAGCACCCAGTCTTGTAGGAGATAAAGTACCATAGGCTCCTGGTCTTCAGATATACATTAATTTATTATTGTTAATTGCTATACCGATAAAAGTGGTGTTCATGAAGCTAAGGTCTGAATATTAGAACTGTCGTTCAGACAGAGGTCTTACAGAGTTCTCAATAGCTCTTTTTAGTGTACCTTAATCCATACTTAATCTTCTGGCTATTACAGGCCTACAACCTTCACACATTGCTCTGCCAACATACATCAATCCTGGTCTGTGAAGCGTCCCATTATTCTTGTTCCACACCTTTCTTTAGGAGAAAAATAGATGCCATTCTTAATGGTACAGTGAAATCTGTAATGTGGATAAACTGCACCCCAGGGATCAGATTGAAGCCACAAAAATTATTTTCATTATGGGTCCTAATGCAGAACTGGAGCACTAATCTCCAGATACAAAAGATATACAGGCAATTTACCACTTTAACTCCCATTTTTAGTTTTTATGTCATTATTTGTTTCTTCTGTAACTTTCATCTATTTCCCAGACCCTTGAGCATTCAAAAAGTATTTTCAGCATAACTGTATTAAAATGTACTGTTTGTTTGACAGCTCTGAAGTGTTTAGAAAATACCTTCATTAGCCAGACTGGAATTAATTGACTCTTTGTAGCACAGATTATATGGATATGAAATAGACTATTATAGAGTAGGAACACAGCATTTAAAAACTTTTCGGAATGGACACAATGCTCACTAGCTTCCTATTGATTTATCCAAGCAGGAATTATGATCAAAAACTAATTTCAAGCTGAGATAAGTTTCGCTAAGATTGAATAAAGTCTTCTATTAGTTCAATTGTTACATACCAAAGAGTGAGATAACACTCAAGGAATGGCAACTTGTTTGGAGTGATTTCTAGATCACTGAGATTCTTTGAACACACCTGACAAAATTTGCCAATTTACCAATATGCATTAAAAACAAACAAACAAACAAACAAAAAAAAACCAAAAAACTCAAAGCTTGGTGCACCACTTTAAAATGATTTCTTTGGTACCTAAAGCTGTGAACTTAACTTTTTATTACTCTTGCTAGTGGGATAGGTGGAAAAATATAGATGTTATGTGCTTTTCTTTGGATCTCCAGATTCATTCTTCTGCATAGGAACAAAGAGATTTTAAATATTCGGGATGTCTAAACTGGAGAGGCAATTAAAAGAGAGAAAAATTGCTTGTTTTGTAGCATTTTGTGGGGGTTGAAATAGTTGAAGTCTGGCAATGAATTCAATGACTTCACTGTATCCTTAAGGGATACTGAGTGTGAAGAGCAAACACCTCTGGAGACAGGTTTTGAAATATTGCATAAATCATGGTCTCCTGAAACACTGGATGTAAACTGTTTTGATGGTTCACTGAAAAATGTTTCAGTGGTCATTTTGTATAAGAAATTATATTTTCCTCCCTTTCTATTTGTCTTGGATGAAACATGTAAGGACTGGGAAATTGATTAGTGGTTTGGGAGAACTTGCAAGAAGAAAGCAAAAAGGAGAAAAAGGTATAGAAAGGGAACTGGGGTTTCTCTCAGTCATTGCAAGAGACATGGTACAATCCATTTGGTTTTGACATTTTGCCATCAAATCTTTCCAAAGGTCTGCAACAGCATGGTCTTATCGTCAACAAAGGTCAGAACTGATATGAAGTATAGAGTGTGGTTATGGAAACAAAATCCTATAATGGCTAGACCGAGTTGATACAGAACAGTTGGTAAAGAAATGTTCAGGGTAAAATCACCAATTATGTAACTGCAAATGTATCACAAAAGACCTTTACAAGTAAAATATCTTCTAGATAGCTTTCTCTTTTATGAAGGAGAAATAATGAAACTAATTTCTTCTTCTGAGGTATAGGTAACATACCCAGGGTGTTGAATTTCATATAAGCAAACTTACTGCTAATCAGAACATGCTAATCTTTCATCAATAGTTATCTTAATTACTTTCACAAATTGCAACAAACCAGAACTCTCCTCTAGTCTCTGGATGAATTAAAGAAGTAAGGTTACTACTACAGAAAGTTAAGCAAATTATGTGCATCCAATTCCTTATTGTGAAAATACTTCTGCTTTTAACTATGTATCTCTATGATATGTTTCTGTGAATGTTATTGTTAATGCATGTTACTGTTTGAAACCCTCTGGTATACTTAACTACATAAAAGGTAAAGACTCAGGAAGAATTAGGAGAAATTTATTAGAAGAAATTTCTTTACTGAAAGGGTTGTGCAGCATTGGTATAGGCTACCCTGGGAAGTGGTTGAGTCACCAGCCCTGGAGGTCTTCAAGAAATGTGTAGATTTAGAACTTAATAGCATGGTTTAGTGGTGAACTTTAGTACTAGGTTAAAAGTTGGACTAGATGATCTTAGAGATCTTTTCTAACCTTAATGATTCTAAGAAGCATCAAGACAAGATTCCTTCCTACTCTCCAAGGGTAGGAAGGCTCTACAGAGGGATCTGGACTGGCTGGATTGATGGACTGAGGCCAACTGTATGAGGTTCAGCAAGGCTAAATGCCAAGTCCTGCACCTGGGGTAAAATGATGCCATGCAACACTACAGGCTGGGGGAAAAGTGGCTGGAAAGCTGCCCTGTGAAACGGGACCTGGTTGATAGCTGGCTAAATATGAGCCAAGCATCCTGGCTTGTATCAGAAATAGTGTGGCCAGCAGGACTAGGGGAGTGATTGACCCTCCACCATATCCTAGGATGAGGCCACACCTCAAATAACGTGTTCAGTTTTGTTCTCTCACTACAAGAAGGACATTGAGATGCTGGAGGGTGTCCAGAGAAGGGCAATGAAGCCGGTGAAGGGTCTGGAGGACAAGTCTTACGAGTAGTGGCTGAGGGAGCTGGTATTGTTTAGCCTAGAGGAAAGGAGGCTCAGGGGAGACCTTATCATGCTCTACAGTTACCTTAAAGGAGCCTATAGCAAGGTGGGGATCAGTCTCTTCTCCCCAGCACTAAATGATAAGGTAAGAGGAAACAGCCTTAAGTTGCACAAGAGAGGTTTAGGTTGGATATTAGGAAAAAATTACTCACTGAGAGGGTTGTGAATTATTAGAACAGGCTTCCCAGGGAAGTGAGTCACTATCCATGGAGATATTCAAAAAATGTGTAGATGTAGTGCTATAGTGACATGGTTTAATTGTAGACTTGGCAGAGGTAGGCTGAAGGCTGGACTACATAATCTTAGAGGTGTTTTCTATCCTAAATGATTCTATGATATTTTCTGTTGGACAATTCACTCTTCCCTAGAAACACAGGAAGCATCTTAAACTGGAAAATGGCCTTTTCTTCATGAGAATTCAATTAATAAAAGCTGACCAAGAGAAATAATGAGTATCAAAACAAACAAAAAACAGCAAATAAGATTTTATAAAAGCCTTAGTGAGGTGGAGGGAAACTATGAGTTATCACAACTCTCTGCTATTTCAAGTCTTCGTTGTCTACAATCACTGCTACTGGAAAGTAGCAGATCAAAGGAAAAACTGAAAACAGGCCAGAAGGGACCGCTGCAGAATCTAACCTGATTGTCTCTACACTGAGTATACAATTTTACATCAATATTCCATGACATAGACTCTTGTGTCCCGTTGACTGAACAGAGTGGGAACCAGTGTAACTCTGATGACCTAGAAATTTTTAGGAGGAAGTGAAATTAATATCTTTTGGGTAGTAATTAGAAGTTGTTTCTAGTCACAAAAGAAATAAAAGTCTAAACCATCTTCCAATAGGAATGAATAGTGAAAACAAGGCCCTGTCCCAAGCCATCTGTAGCTAGTGTGATGTGACATTATGAATTACATGTATAAGGCACTATGAAATAATTGCCTGCTTTTATGGGAATTGGATTCACTGACCTTGGAGGTTATTGCTAGTCTTATGTTCCGTGTCTATCTTTTTGATCACAATGGTGGAAAGGGTGCACTCAGCCCTTGTCCTCTGAGACTGAAACTCAATTTATCTTCATTATACAATCACCTAACCCTATCATTTGATTTTTTTTTTCCTCTTTTTCACTACACTGTGGACTAATTTTTCATGTGTACTTTTTTATTTGTGCTGTAGCAATATTTTCTTATTAATTCCACATTTTTTTCCTCACAGTTTTCCTGTTTTTCAACCCAAAGTAGAATTCAAATTTAATACTATTTTAGTCAAGCTTAAATTCACATAGACCAAGTAGATTCAGAATCAGACATAAGAAATTTCTTCAACCTTACTTACAAGGTATTACGATATCAAGTGGGCACTTGACAAATCTAGAAACTTTATTATACAGCTTTGTGCATTTTAATCAAGTCTGAAACACATAACTAATATGGTATGATGGAAAGGTTTTACATAGTAACTTTGCTATGTCATGTTGGTAGCATAGTATCAGCTAAGTAAATATGGATACTTAATGGAGTATGCTGCCAGAGCATTGTATATCAAATTAATGGCCCTATTTATAACTTGCATTAAAGTTTCCACTGCCTTGTTTTAAGACCAGAGGCTATTTTTTTTTTTTTTTTTAAAGTTGATATGGAGTGGTTTTTTTTTTTTTCCACCTTTCTCCATCAATCCTGAGATTAAGCACCGCATTTTGAGATGGCATAAATTGTTATCACCCTTCTGAAGGCAACGGAGCAATTCTAATTTACACTAACTGAAATCTGTCCAAACAAAATGAAGAACCTGATCCCTAAAGGGAAGTAGGTACATAGTTTCTCTGACTACAGTGATAGTTCGGTGCTTGAGAACATTTTAGGTCTTAGGCAGAGGTGGTTTATTTGTACGACCAACTTCTGTAATTAGTGGTTAAGTCTTATTTATATATTAGAAAAAGATGTTGTTCTAGCACCTCACACAAGCTGCCAGGCTAAAAAATATAGAGATTATCAACTTTAAACCAGTTACCTTCTGATACTGATAGTAAAAGGAAAAATAAATACGAAAAAATAAATCATGAGTTTAAAGAAGGGTGTCTGTTCATACACACTGTTCATATTCTTTATGAACTTAAATAGCCATACCTAGTAACAGTACAATTTTTTCATTGTATTGTACTATTACAGTACTATTTTTCTCCCATCTGCAAAGGTCTATGTATCAGTACTGGAAACATCATGTGATATAAACGATCAATTTTTCCAGAGAAGGGTTACAAAGACAGTGAAGGGCCTAGAGGGGAAGACATACAAGGAGCGGCTGAGGTTACTTGGCCTATTCAGCCTGGAAAAGAGGAGGCTGAGGGGAGACCTCATCACGGCCTATAGCTTCCTAACAAGGGGGATTGGAGGGGCAGATGCCAATCTATTCTCTCTGGTAACTAGTGATAGGACCCAAGGGAATGGAGTCAAGCTGCGACAGGGGAAGTTCAGGCTGGATATCACAAAAAGGTTCTTCACCAAGGGGGTGGTCGTGCACTGGAACAGGCTCCCCTGGAACTTGTCACAGCACCAAGCCTGCCAGAGTTTAAGAAGCATTTGGACTGTGCTTTTATTCATATTTTCTGAATATCTGGGTAGATCTGTGTAGAGCCAGGAGCTGGACTCAACGATCCTTGTGGGTCTCTTCCAACTCAGGATATTCTATGATCAATATTTCATAAGTAATAAAAAAAACACACACACAAAGAAAACAGCTTTGGATGCTTACCTGTCTTCATATAGTTTCTCCCTTCAGATAACAAATTTACCAAATAATCAAAATGGAGTTATAGGTATATATGATGACATGAAATCCCAGGGTTGTTTATCCACAATCAAACAGCATGACCTTAAGATAAACTTGAAGTCCTGACAGTCACAATGATTGCAGATCAGCTTACAGCATCACTGTACCATAGTAGCAGATGTTTGCGATTGTACTTGTTCCACCACCTCTCTAATGATGTGCAATTGTCTTGAGGGACAAGCAAAAAGCTAACCTAATTTAAGGATCGAAAAAGTGTTTGTTTGAACAAATTAAGAGAAGATATACAAAGCAGACAGTATGAAATCTCTAAATAAGGCACACCTCTAGATATGAATTTGTTTGACAATAGCTTTCATTAAGCTTACAAAAAATTGAGATACCAAAAGTACATTATAATATGAATTAGTGTATCTTACGCTTTGGTTGTTTAATCTCAATCAATATTAACTTAATATTAAGTCAACATAAATCTAGCTGCAATTCTCAAATATGTTTCAAAACCACTTCCCTGCAATGAAGGATGCTTTCATTTTATGCTTCACATAACACAAAGGGATACATTTGCATTGCACTTTCCTCATTCACATCACCTTCCAACATTGTTATAGTTTTGATGACTTCTTACCCTCTTCCCAGTGATACACAGCCTGTAGTTGTGCTTTCAAACCAGAGGTATAGGATAATACATCAAGTTAACAGCTATTTTGTTATTGACTTAAAAAAATAAAATAAAATAAAATAATATAATGGGGGGAAAGGGGAGGAAATAAAAAGAAAAAAAATAAGAAAACCTTTAAGTGATCCCATTACCTTTTTGTATCATTATTTGTACTTTAGCAAAACATTTGATACTGTTTCACACAGCATTCTCCTGGAGAATCCGGCTGATTATGACTTGGATAGATGTGTTATCTGATGGGTAAAAATTTGTCTGGATGGCTAGGCCAAAACAGTTCTTGTGAATGGATTTAAATCTGGTTGGTAGCTAGTCACAGGTGATGTTCCCCAGGGCTCAGTATTGGGGCCAGTTTTCAATGATCTTGATGAGGGGATTGAGTGCACCCTCAGTAAGTTTATAGATGACACCAAGTTGTGTGGAGGTGTTGATCTGCTTGAGGGTAGGAAGGTTTACAGAGTGATCTGTGTAAGCTAGATTGATGCATTGTGTCCAGCTGCATGGCATTCAACAAAGCTAAATGCTTGGTGCTGCACTTGGATCATAATTACCCCATACAGTGGTATGAGCTTGGGGAAGAGTATCTGGGATGTTGTCTGGCAGTACAGGACCTGGGGGTGCAGGTTGACAGCCATCTGAACATGAGCTGGCAGAGTGCTCAGGTGGCAAGAAGACCAATGGCATCCTGGCCTGCATCAGAAATAGAGTGGCCAGCAGGACTAGGGAAGTGATTGTCCTCCCTCAGCCCTGGTGTGAGCATATGTCGAGTACTGCGTTCAGTTTTCAGCCCCTTGCTACAAGATTGATATTGGGTTGCTGGAATGCATTCAGAGAAGAGCAATGAGGCTGATGAAGGGACTAGAAAACAAGACATACGAGGAACAGCTGAGGGAACTGGGGTTGTTTAGTGTTGAGAAAAGGAAGGTGGGGGGAGACCTCATCACTCTCCATAACTACCTGAAAGGCAGCTGCAGCAAGGTGGGTTTTCTTTTCTCAGGTGACAAGTTTCTTTTCTCATGTGACAAGGTGACAAGGTTTAGGTGGTGGCCCTTCTCCAGCTCATTCACAAAAAACAGTGCTTCAAGAATAAGAATTCATCAAAGACATCCGTTCCTTGTTTCAGTGGTAAAACAGACTCCTTCTTCCAGTAACACATAATTCAATACATTGATAAAGCCAATCCAATGCATTTGATTTTATGCCTGTGCCAGGCTTGGATTTATAAAGCAAACCTATGATTTCAAAAATAGACATTGCATTCTTATTTGTCATACGTTGCTTGAACATTTAGCACTGTACTCAGTTTATGAATAACCCAGCATTTCGACACAACATGCACTATGTGCATAAATATACCAACCCAATGCATAAATATGATTTTGACTTGAATATATGAGTGGTCTTTTTGAAGACATCTTCAGCAAGACAGGTCAGAGAATAAAACTTCTCCCAAAGTTTGCACATCATTGAACTACCTGAGGCAACTACCTGTGCAAAATACAACAATAAGTAGAGATGGTCCCACAGCTGCATGTAATGCTGTTGTCCTTAAAGGATCGTTTAACTTTCCTCATACTTAAGGACAACAAGTCACTTGAAGTCCATATTCTCATCAGCTTGATCTAATCTCAGCACTTTAGACTTGTGGATGCTGATATGTCAAAAAAAAAAAAAAATCTTCTTTTGGCTCAAGGTACTCATCAGCCATCTGGAACTGCTTCCCCAGTCTCATCCACAATGTAAATGAGGTATAGTATTCGTTATGTTTCATCTACTGATACTAATACATTAACGTGGATGTTACAGCTTGAGCCCCTGAGAAGAAATTGTCTTCGCATCACTCACTGGCTTGAGATCACATCCCATTACTTTTAATGGCTCTGTGGCATTTAAGGCCACTTGATCTTTAATACAGAAGATTTCTGTGATGTCAGTGAAAAGGTAGCTATCCGTTCTTTTTTCCTTATCTTTTTTTTTTTTCATCCCCAAGAAATTATCATATTTCAGACCACTGCGTATGGGTATTTCATTTGTTCTGTGAAACTAATTTCTGTATTTACATTCATAGCTTTTTGCTCTTTGAGAGTAATATATCTGAAAAATTCTTTCTTTATCCTAAAATTAAGTAAAGGGGAAGCAAGATTTAAAATATCAGGGAATTTGTTAACTGAATTAGTAAGGAGATTTAGATAGAAACTGAAAAACAATCTGTTTAATATGTCACCTGTCTTTGATTTGTGATATGTTAAATGAGACAAATTCAGTCTGGTAACATCATACCTGTGTAAATAATCCTTCCCCACTGAAGTGAGTAAGTTTAAATCAATGCGTAAATAAGCATTATGGCTCTGTCCTTGAAGTATTTGAAAGTTCTGCAGTCAGCCATATTTTTAATGATGAAGTACCATGCAGGATTGAGCCCCCTCAGAATACGATAGTAGCCTTTGAAGGAAACAGAGGGTGTATTACAATCCAGTACCATTTAACTTTTAAATGAAAATTCACTACATGTCAGGGATTTAACACTTGTATAATATTCCAAATCACCTTTAGTGTAAAAGAAAAAAAAAAAAAGTACAAAGTGCAAGTATAATTTTTCATTTAGCTTAGATAATTTAAATATTATTTTCCTGTATTAAAAAACTGCTTGCCAAATTCAAAGTGGAAATGAACTTTAAATTTAATCTAAGCCTTCAAAATGAGCTTTCTGCACAGAACTATCTGAACTAGAAAATATAACCAAATTGGTTTTGCCAGTTATGGAAATGCATTGCAATCAATCAAGAAAAGTAAAACATGCACCTGTATTGAATAAGGTAAGTGTGTGTTAATAAATATTCAAAAATCTTGCAAATTTTTCTTATTCACATAACCCACGTCTACTTGAGCAACCCCAGGGTCTTGAGCAGGATTACTTAAATTAGCTGGGAAGTAGGATGGAATTTCAGCAACTATTTATTTGAAGATGATGGCTTTGGGAGAACATCTCAGCTCACAGCAGTTTCTATCATTATGTGTGGCTACAGTATAATACATTTAATAAAACACACATGATAATTTTAAAAGTGAAGGAACTAACAAGATCTTAGTTTGTCCATGCTGAGGGTGATTCACCTGATCAGATGAAATAGTGTGCAGTCTGGGATTAGGACAACTATAAAGCTAGTATTTTCCTCTTTCAGGCTATTCTTTCATCTTCTTGTAATATTTCTGTATTTTTTATTTTGAAACAAACTTTAATGTTTTGTTTCAAAGTAAAATGGAGATAAAAATATATTTTTAATTCTCCATTTTATCTTAAACAATATTAACAGAAATTCATTTGCATTTTCAATTTATACCCAAAAAGAGAATGATAGATAGAAAACATTTCTGTTATAAATACTCTCTCACATCCTGGAAAAACAAACTCTCTTCTCTGATATCAGCAGCTGTAAACAAATGACAGGATGAGATTATCCTGCAGTATTAGCTCTCATATGCTCTGTACTTGATTCAAGGATGGATTTGATTCTGGCATTTTTTACTTATGTCACACATCCATATATTTTAAACCAATCTTCAGCTTGGCAGGGAGAGTGACATGTTAGCAAACAATACTCATTCTTGTTTGGTAAAGAGAAGTCTTTTCTGAATTTTAGCTCTGGTATTGTTTATCTCTTTTTCACATTACTGCTGCACACTGTTATTTTCATGCTTTCTGCATTCAGTTGCAGTGTTGGCATTTAACTTCATGACTAAACTATCAAATTCAGTATTGTTCTTTACTCAGCACAACCTATTTAGAGTTTGTTTGTGTGGCAGTATATGATATGCACTTGCTACCTGCAGCACTATCTAATTACAAATACAGTTTTCCTTTCACAGAATGCTGGAGACTTTTGAATAAATTATGTTTTAACACTGACATCAAATGAACTTGCAAAATTTAAAGCAGAATTGCTTTCAGAGTTTTTCAAGGGAAAAACAATGCTGTTTTTATTGCTGCTGTTTACTATGTTGTTATTTACTGATGTTGGATGTCAGTATGGAAAGACACCAGTACCAATTAAGAGTTTAATTAGAATTGAAAAGGTATTTTTGTAATTGTGTTCTCATTTTAGTCAGCTGCAAACGCCTGCTACAGACCCAAGTGAAGTAAGAAAAAAAGTAAAAGCAAACTATTTTAAATACCTTCTTCAAAGCTGTCATATTAAAGCAACAATTTTCTGATTAATTCTTGATTGGAACATTTTATATAACAACACATACACAGGAATAGAAGATTACCAAATGTCATGGTGCAGCTGGAAAGAAACAGGCTACCATAACACATTGGTTTCAAAACAGGCTAATTTGATCAGAACTAAACTAATAGCTTTAAATTTCTGCTACAAATACAGTTTACAAAGTCAGATTAATCTCATTGAATTCAAGATTGTATTGTACATGTTCATAAACAGGAACATTTGTGAATTCAGATTAAAACTTGTAAGTCAGGTATAAAAAAAAAAAATATATGTGAGAACTGGGATGTTATTTCAGTTTTGCAAAAGGACTTAGCTTTCCATTCTGCAATATTCCATGGAATAGTTTTGTGCTTGTGCCAATAGAATCAGAATCATAGAATTATTCACTACAATCTAGAGCAAAACCATAATTTTGTATATCCCAGTTGTGTACCCCCAGTTTTCCATCTGCTCATTGCCCATAATGTTCTGGCCTGTATTAGAAGTACAGGATCAAATATCAGCATCAAGCATTCTCGATGTCTTATCTGAAGTCCATGGCCAAAATGTGCGCTTGCCTGCAAGCAGTGTGGATGCTCAGTAAGTGTGGACATGAGAATGGGTTGAGTTAGGCCCATTGTATACTGGGACCATTGTATAAGCTGTGTATACATAAGCTGAAGAGCAGTGCTTTTGTTCCTCAGGTAAGTGGGTTTGTATTATATATTTTTATTTGTTCAGTCATGTCATAAACAATACTCTGTAATGAGCCATAGTGAGGACCATTATACTATCTTTACTTCTGACATCATGATCTGATTTTAATTATTGTCTGTGTAAACAGTTTTAAATGAAAATTTGCTGATGTGAAAATTCAGCATTTTTTCAACTCCAATTACATATAAGAGGTTTTTTTTGTCTATTAGTAAGGATTAGAGAAAGACGATTTTATAGCAGACAGATGAAAAGGCTTGGTAATTTTAAAGCAAGCTTGAAATTTTATAAAAATACAGCTTTTGTTTCTGCATATATAGTACGACTCTTCAATTTAAAAACAAGAATAAAAATAAAGGGTGTAAGTCTGGGTATGAAGAACTCTGTGAAGAGTTAATCAAAAATACTGGCTCTGTCTAGAGACAGAAGAGATAAGAAAAATGGTCTGCAAAAGAAGCAAATCCTGAAGCAGATCCTAACCTTTGTTAGAGAGCTGAGAAGATCAGTTTTCAATGAAATAAGGCTGCCTGTCAACAGAGGAACTTAGGGGCAGATTTTTAAAAAACTGCCAGGGAATATGTGCTGGACTGAAGAAATCCCCATGAAATCATGCTGAAGCCTTTCTAGTTGGACAACGCAGATTCTACATTTTCACACCTGTCAGTCTGCTCAGAGCAGTGCTACGCCTGAGCTATGGTAAATGTATTGCTGTTATGTGAAAATGTGTCTCTACCCTCTGAGAAATTGTGTCTGTGACTTGGGCTTGGCCCTCATTTTGTTTTTCTAACTTACGTACAGATTCCTAATGAGGTTGACATATGTTGTAATTGGTGCATTTGCTTCCAATAACACTCCCTAATTCTATCTGGTCTTCTTCCAATAACCAGATTTTAAAGAAACTACTGCTGAAAAAGCTCATGGCTCATGGAGCAGAACTTTTGTGGAGGGAAGGACAAGGCTGGCTTCTCTTTCCAGTGAAAACAGCCTTTCAAAGCCATTTGTCCAAGAATCATCTGGGAGTTGTAAGTCTCTTATTAGAAAAACACAGATGTTGGGACTGGAAATTAATTTTGTGGCTTTGTTTGTCACCTCCTGGAATGGAATTAAACTAGTGTCCCAAAGAGTGTTCTCTGTAATGGCTAGCCTGTTTTCTTGTTTGCTAGTTTGTTCATCCCTCATTGACATCCATGCAGTGTGAAAATGAAGCATGGCCTCCCTGCTTCAGCAACTCTGAAATCCACTGCTCTTTCTGCTCTCATGGAGCTGGAGGAGGAGAAGATCTGTGTGTATTGTTGAAATCTCTAGCAGGCATATTTAATTTCTCTTTACTTGTTGCTACCCTTTGTCACACATAGCCATATTACAAAACAAAGGCATTTTCAAATCTCTGCATTCTGTTAATCAACATCAGTCCACATCACAGTAGCTTAAGTAAATTGTTTTTCAGTTCATGACTCACTGGTGCAGGTGAGCAACACCAGCAAATACAGTCAGAGATGCTTTTGGAAAGAGAGCTGCAGAGAAAGCCCCTCCTTTGAAAACATCTCATTCTCTTTCTTTGCAAACAGTACTAAATTGAAGATTATTAGCTGTATAAAATCCAGTCTGGGAATTTCAAGCTGCTGACATTGTGGCATTGAATATACAGAGCTCAGCAGCAAGACGCCAGCAGCAATCTGAAACAACCTTTGCCAGACCACCCCCCATCTAATAACTACCGATTCAGAGCATCATTGGATGTGCGGCCTCCCAAGGTTATTGAACAACAATCCCATTTCTGCTAATAGTAGGCACTCCTAGTTCTTTTATAATTAGTCACCACGGAGTTTTTATAAAGGTTATTGGGTTGAAAGCTGATACTATGATTTGTTTTAAGGAGGAAGGAAAACACACGGACACATGCACTCACACATTCACACACAAACACAGCAAAGGAAATTAGCCTTCTACCACTCATTAGCAATAGTCACAGTTACCTCCGGCATTTTGTGTATACATTGCAGCCCTTTTATGCTCTGCATCCTGAGTGATTATTGTGCTGGGAGAAGCTGGGACCTGAACATCTGCAGCTCCCCTAAAGCCACTTAGTTGGTACACTCTGCATGATCTGCAATGGCCACCTAACTTAAACACAACAGATATTCCCGGATCTAGCGGTGAGAACATTAAATCTTTCCTCCAGCAGACATGACTGCACTTCCTACTGCGGATAAGTGGGAGCTTGTGTTCTGTACATTGTAAACTGCAAGTGGCTGGAGAGAGTAGAGGTTGCCACCTTAATGGTGATATTTCTCATTTATTCAGTTTTAAATAAAAGTTTTACAACTTTGCCTTGTGATTCAGCAATGGCGTGGTCAGCAAGCTAGTGTGACATCAGATTGATGCTGTCTGTTTTAGACCTCCCCCTAAAGGTCAGTGGAACGAGGCGTGAATAGGAAAACAGGCTCATCAATAATAATATCTTTTATTTTCCAGACTGATGAGCCGTAAGTCAGATTGTTATCACACTGTAATGTGTGGATGCAGGCAGGTTTTAATACCCATAAAGGCAGCTGTATCTGCAACATGGGAAGCTTAAATTTTAGCTTAAATATTTAGAAAATGAATACTGAAATGACAGATCTGATGATTCCACAGTGTTTCTACCCTAATAAGCACTGAAAAGCATAACCGAAAAAGCACAGACTGGATTTGGGGCCCAACTGATCTATTCTTTTGCCGTTGAAGAAAAGCACAGCTCAGTGCTGGTGTTTTGCAGAAATCTATCACAAAAGTGTTGGCTGGGGAACACGTGCAGGGTTGCAGTAACGAGAGTGCTCTGCACAGTCTCAGGGATGTGTGCTTGCTCTAAATACTCACATCCATGCAAACACATTGACATCTGTCTGCCACTGCCCTTGCAGTGATTGCACTGCTTGCATTTTCATGCAGAAATCCTCTGCAGAGTTTGCCTAAGTAACACACACAGTTTGTTAAAATGAGTTCAATTGCTCTCTCTTCTTCTGGGCCTTCCCAAGTCTCAAAGAGAACCAAAAAGTAGGATTTCTTACTGAGCATCAGGAAACACATAGACTGTGTTTTCTGTTGGGGAATGTGGAGTGTTATCCAAGTTTTCTGTTTGCAATGAAAAACCAAGTTATCCAACCACAGGAGATGCATAGCTCTGCTATGATGTAATTCATTTTCTAAAACAACCAGGAAGGGCCACACATTTTCCCAAACTTATAAGTATTCCATTACCAATGAGATTTCATTCCTAAACTACAAAAATTAAAGTGTTGCTTCATACTGCAAAATTACTTCTCAGGTCATGTTTGCTAAACTAAACACATACTCTTAGAAGTCTCAGATGGAAAGCCTCTTAAAGCCACTCTTAGCAACTTGTGTCATTTGAGAGACAAATTTATTTCCTCATTGCCTATATCTACATCTTCATTTCAAAGGCTACTATTTTGCATTCAGTTCCAGCATACTCAGCCATTGTCTCCCCCTATCTCATTGTTATCAGATGTTCTGCAGGTTGACAGTTATTGCTGTGTGCGAAGGGAAAATGAAGTTAACAGTTACATGTGGTATTTCCATGATCAGCACGCATGACATCATCCTAATCAATGTATCATTCAGTAGTCTTACCTTGTTTCCAGGCTTGATTTAAGATACATTTTGAAAACACAAAATCAGTGTGTGTGTCATTCTGTTCTTTACTCTCTTTCACAAATAATTTGAAAAGTTATATATTGCTGAGGCTACTGTGATTCATTAAACTAATATTCTGTTTCTGGCAAATGACCTGTGTCCTGTGAAAGGATATAAAAAGTAGAAAGAAGTTGGACTTGATTATTTTTATTAAAGTGACACTAGAAAGGTTTAATTTGTGAACGAAATATGAGGAAAATATATTGATAGTATGCAATAGTGCTTTAGTATTCAAACTATGTCAGAAAATATTTTTGCTTTGTCAGAGTTTCACTATCTTAGACGATGTCTCTAGATTTTCTCATCTTTTTTTTTTTTTTCTTTCCTGATTGGGTTATTATTTATTTATTTTTTATTTTATTTTTTTTCCTGTGGCATTGTGGTGTTATGACATGCCAGGACATATGTCTGCAGTTCATACTTCTACATACTACAAGCATCTTCATACATGCATATTTTAGTACATATATAAATACATATTTTTATATAATAAAATTTATTTTATTTAAATTTTATGTCTCTGTATATTTTGTATTTATATATATTTAATTACATGCACAATTATACACATATTGTGGTTTTGGAACAAGACTATTTTTGGGCTTTTCTTCACTATATGTATGATTAGAAACTCAGTATGATTTTTTAAAAATACAATTACATGTTATATACCAGCTGGAAGCTAAGAGGCATGCATTACGAACACTGAATAATTTGAAAGCCAAAATAGCTTCTCAATAATATATTGTCAGTAACAAAAGTTAGAAGATGATTTTTCAAGTTTTCTCAAAACAAAAACCAGAGGGACAAAAAACATAAGCTTTCAGCAAAACAAGACATACATATCATTTCACTGAAGTGCTACCATGCATGCCAATATAAAGTATCTGGGAATATTATTTCTCCTCCTTCTTCTGCACAGAAAAAGGTGGATTTGTTCCATTCAAAAAGATATTTAGATTTTGAAAAATATTTTAATGAAGATTGTAAAAGGAAACAAGTGGAGTATAAAAATTACAAATTTTAATCTTTAAGTCAAAGCAGCTCCATTTTGAAATTCTTATCTTAGTAACGGGAATTTTAAAATAAACATTAAAGATTAAACAAACATTTCAGAATTATCAGGATGTTTCAATTTATTGACCAAATAATTTGATATCTTCATTTTTCTGTATCATTTTACGTATATTTGATTATTTGACTTAATAATTTAATAACGAAATGTGAAATACACTTACTAATTAGCTCTAAAATAAAAATGTGAGTTCATCTGAGTAGAACCTGTGTAGAAACCTATGTCTGCAAAATTTCTTTCCTACAACACAACTATTCATATAATTATCTGCCCAAAATAACTAATTAGGTATACATCTAGAAATCAATTGAACAAATATTCAGATGCATGAATGTCCTTTTGTATTAGTAATATATCACAGACAACATAAACAGAGCTACGCTATAATTGCCAGGTTAATGTTATGATGTGATATTAACTTGTTAACATCATAATGATAGAATTTGCATTTATCATTATCTTTATTTATAATGTTCACAATCAATTAACTGAGTCAAATGTAATTCTAATATGTGATTTCCATTTCCTAAAATACCTACAGTTTCCTTTGTTGTTAATATACTGGGTTTTGTTTGTTTGCTTTCAGAACACTGTTCAAATTCAAATACAGTTTTAAATTAAAATGAAATTTTAAAATACATTTTAAACCACTAAACCTTTCTGAAATAAAGCATTTAGAATTTTACATGTTGACATAAAAAAATCAGATATCGGATATTTGTTCCTTTTTTTTTTTTTTTTTGCTAAAGTTTTAATACTCATTTCTAAGATCAGAGATGAGCTGTAATGAATGCTCTGGAATTATATTTTTTTAATTTTTTTTTTTAATAATAAAATTTTGGCTTCAATTTAGAGAATTAAATAAACAAAAATTAGTGTCTTCTGCAGCAAATATATATATTATTAAACAACCCTGTCCTATCAATTTTCATTCTGATGTCCGTTCAAAATGAAATATGTTAGTTACAAGCTTAGCTTTCTGAAAAAAATAGCAAGAAAAAAACATGCAAAAACTTGCAAAAAAAAAAAAAAGGCTAAATGGTAACAGATCTTATCATAGACTTCCTTCTGTAGAACACGGAAAATCTCAATGAATAAAAAATCAAGATCCTCAAAAGAAAAAAAAGCAGTGAGGTAAGTTTATTCACATAATTTTTCATTTTACAGCTCTTTTGATCTGGGCTCCAGTCCGAAGGTCAGAGTCAACTAGGACACTGTAAGTGTCCTCCTTGGTAATATAATACGAATTTCAGGACCTAATTTTCTCCACTTTTTTCTTCCTGCATAATTTTATTTCATATTAAGTCATCATAGAAAACCTCACCACCCCAAGCATTTCTATGCAAAGACTCTATACAAATCCTTGCAATATTAATCAATAATCATTAACTGGAAAGAGAGACAAGACTACCTCCTTAATGTTGTTGGGGCTTTGAGAGCATCCATAGGGTTTGACTGCCCTGGATAGTCCCCTAGCCCCCCAGCCTACCCTAGCCCCTCTGCGCCACCCTGCACCTCAATTTTAAGCTCCAGCTGATGGTGTCTGGGAATGTTCGAGTGCAAAGCAGGGCCACAGCTTGCTCCTGGCTCCCTGTCTGGGCGACACTACACCAGCCAGAAAAAACACTGAATGGGAACACTGTTACCAAACTGAGCATGCTCTGTGTCCTTTGCCCTCAGATGCAGAGAATGGACTCTGGCCAGTTTTGTTTTAGTGTAATACTAAGCTGAGACACCACAGGAACTATGTATTTTGAACTATATCTTTTCATCACTGTGCAGAGTAAATAATATTGAGTATGTGAAAGTCAGATGATTGTCTAAATGACTTACAAATTATAGTGAAAAATATTAGAAATATTGAGACAGCCCTCTTTTATGAGGCAGAGTATTAATTTAATGAAAGAAGCTGTTGTGTAGAATTCATCAGCGTGTATAGTTTACCTGACGTCATTTTTGGCATAGAAGTCAATACTCTATAATCCCTAATGTAGACCAAGTTAGAGTGCTAGGCTGTTCTGAGTCAAAAATCACCACAGGCCTTTGCTATATTTCACTGTTTGAATTTGTCCACCAGGAAATCAAGAGACATCATGTTGATCATGTTGATACAGGAAAGAGAGACTTTCTGTCATTCCACAGCTATTTGAATCAAATGTATTCCCAAAATTTAAACAACAATGCACTCTTGGTGTGATGTTTCTTGGAAAGCACTTTTTTTTTAAAGCAGTTTGCACATTTTAAACAGCAGCACTATATGAGCTTACCTATTAAACACTTAGCTGCTTGTAACTATTCTTATTAAAAATACTCTTTGTCTAATGATTGTAGTATGAAACTGCTTGCATTTGACAATACAGTACTGCAGAGATGCAAAAGCTGACAAACTTCACTATATTAATAATACTTATCAAAATGATTTATACTGTAGATTTGTTGATTATTAATCCCTAACTGGGTGATTTTTGATACACTTCTAAACCTTCAGCAAATCTATGTGGTATGACAGTGTTTGCTTACCTTGTATCTTTGGAGAGGTTTGACCACCTGTTCCAAGATATGACCGTTATATCTGAGGGAAGGAGAAGAGAAAGGGGAATGTCTGTGTGACAGATTTATTCATTTATTTTTAACTAATTCAATTCCTTAACCTGGGTGACCTCATTTAGACTAGAGTAATAAAGTCACATTATTCAGTAAATAACAGATTGGAATTAGATTAAATTACATTTTAGTATACTTTTCACTTAATACTTACTATAAATGATCCATCTCTTTTCCTCTTTCCTGCTCAATCCAAATCAAACCTTTGCAAAATTCTGATCCTATTTTATCCAGACTTTTAATCTTCTCACTATGCAATATATGCATAGAATAAATCAAATATTAAATTCCAATATTAGGATAAGAAGCTGAATTTTAAGAATTCTCACTTTTTTTTTCTTTTCTTTTCTTTTTTTTTTTTTTTTTTAAGTAATTTTACTTTAAGCATATGATTCCATGGCCCTAAGACCAGGTGAATCCTGACAAATATTGTGTTTAACTACTCTGTTTGACTTAAAAGTTAAATGATTAAATTCCTACAAGCAATCAGAAAAATAGGCATATCTAAAATTTGTAACAACCTGTGGGGTCATTTTGCATAAGACAGTGTGAGTCCATGTTAACTTCCCTGCTGACTGATGACAGTGTGTTAAATATCTAAATACAAATGAGGTACATTGGATTCTTAGCTCTTGCTTGGATTATTTCCTGGTAGACTAGTGGGCTACTTTGCTTAGCCTCACAGGTTCTTTGCATTAGAATATGAGCCTAAAAACTCCGTGGAAGTGCTCATTTTCATACTACTTTTTCTGATTTATTTGTTCAATAAAGAATTCAAAATCAAGATTTGCTGCACTGTGATCTAAGCTT
This sequence comes from Cygnus olor, assembly GCF_009769625.2. Taxonomy (NCBI): domain Eukaryota; kingdom Metazoa; phylum Chordata; class Aves; order Anseriformes; family Anatidae; genus Cygnus; species Cygnus olor. The sequence continues at coordinate 19,335,058 of NC_049173.1, forward strand.
CACATTAAATGATTTAAAACTACCCTGATTTCCTTTTTGACTTCAAGTAAGAAATGTGGAATACTTCACCCACACACATAGATTTCATAACAGGTTCATAAAATACATTGCAAATGCCATTCTGCAGTTATTTAGCTATTGATCCTGTCTTGAATTCTTATTAAGATGATAATTGATATGGACATGATAAGCTGAGGGTACTCACAAAAAATTTTATTCTGGTTTAGGTCTAGTTAAGCTTTTTTATGATGTTTAGCAGAATGTTTTCTTTGATTCCTTAAATCTCCAAACTGTTGATTAACTACTCTCTTTCCTAGGAAAGTGAAAGACATCTGTGATTTACACTGTTTTACACCTTACTATAAGTACCAGATGTTACCTGGTCAAACCATTGCCACTGTGGAGCTATGTAAATGATATTTTAGGAAGATTGTTCATCTTCTTTCAAAGGCAAGTAGTGTGAGTTAGATAATACTATAGTGAAGTCTAGAGTGAAGGAAGTCAAAGCAGACTAAGAATGGAGCTAAGTATGTTTGACCAAACTAAATTTTTTTTTTCTTTTCTTACTGCAAATTCGGAAATAAAGGTAAATATGGTAATACAGGCTGTGCATGTGAGATGATTAAAATGAACATCTACTTCAGTTTCACAGCACAGTGATGAGAATTGAGGAGCACCAACCCGTATTGTGTTCATGTAAATCACTTTTTTAAACTCATTTCCCTGAACTTCAGACAAGCTGCCTAACTCTTAAAAGGCTAAACTAGTTATTCAAGCATCTTTGGTAGGGGAGAAAAATGAGCATGTTCAAAGGCAATTACCTGTGTTCAAAGCTAGGTATGCAATGCTGTAGTTTAACAATCAGTTTAAACCAGATTAGGCTGACAGGACTGCAGAAAGAAGTGGCTCTGTCGTTCTGCAACTCTATTTCTCCCTTGTGTCAGCACAAGCATTTACCTTCCAGCTAAAACTAAACAGTTGGGCTTTTGCCATGGTAGTTTTAAGCAAGATCAGTTTTCTGACCTAGTTCACTGTGCAGCTGTACAAAGTGCCCCCAGGAGAGGGAAGATGGCAGGAAGGTGAAAGGGGAGTGATACAAACACTTCTTTTGGCATCAGTGCCAGATGCTGCTGCTGCAAATTGATTGTTAAATTACATGTAAGATGCAATAGGTTGCCTGCCTCTATTGATTACAGATAGTTACTGTAAGGATTACAGATGATCACTGACTGGGTTATAAGGGAGTCAAAACCACTCTGAAGGTGCTTGTGTAGAGCTTGTGTAGCTGAAAAGAATTGCTTTAAAACGTTAGACTTCTTTAAACAAAAGTAGGTTTCTTATTGAAAATGAAATGATTTTTTTTTTTCCTAAGAACTTTTCAAAACATGCTGTATATACAAACCTAAGGAGGATAGTTTTTAATAGACATCAAATAATTTATTCTCAGAATACTTAATAGATACATATTGTACTTATTTTTTAATTTTAAGTATGCATAAGGGAACTAAATACAAGACTAAATCATATAGAAATATGGGAGAACTAGATCCACAATATATCTTGTCTACAGTTTCTAACAAAGGCTTGAGTCCTTTGGGATTCATATGGATAAAAAAAAATAAAAAATAAAAAGGAAAAAAGTAATAAACTGTAATGGAAAACATGTTTCTGTTCTGTTGCCAGAAGGGATTATAATATTCTGAGTACTATATACCTCTCTGAATGAAAAATAGGCACAAAAAAGGAGGAAGGAGGTGCATGGGGGAAGGGAGGAAAGAAAACATAATTTGTTTTTATATCTTACAATATGAATGGTTTGAAGGGGCTCATTTGATACAAAAATAGTTCTTTCATCTTTTAACGCACCAAACAGGATAAAAGCTCAGACTACTTTTTACAAAAGAAGAGGAAAGGGGAGAGGGAGATCTCATAACAGATTGAAAACTTCCTATTAGTTTGGAAGCAGGACATTTAGATGCATTTTCTGGAGGTACAAGATTTTGTTAGGGAGGCTGATTTCCTTCTCTGTTCTCCAAAGACTTTGCAGTAAACTTTGTCTGCCCAGTGCTCCTACATACAGCAGCACTGATCCAATTCCAGGGAGACAGAATTCCTCCTCCATTTAAGGAACTGATGACCAAGTTGTGCAGGAGTCTCTGGCTTCAGCAGTCTTTTGTGTTGCTGTGTTTTGTTATTATTCGTTGTGGGTAATTGAAAGGCTACCTCTACTATTAGAAAGAGTTGTCCCAAGTATAGAATTATGGTTTTCATGGAGATTTGTCATCAGCATGCCAGAACACCAGTTAAATACAAATTCTGCCACACATTACATAAAACACATTACATAAAACTGAAAAACTTTCTGAGGTTGACTTTCCCTTATATCTTAATATATGCAAGCTTTGTCTGGAAGTTTTTCATAAAGCTTGGCAATGAGTCTGGGTAGCAGGAATGTACTGACAGTTATAGCAAGAATGTTAACATTGTTCTGTTTTAGGTTAAAACTTGATTTTTTCTTTATCCTAAATCAGGAGCTTTAGGCAGTAGTCAGGTATGAGGTTGTTTGAACTAGCTTGGATAAGATTTGAACTGATTTACCTTTTTAGTCAGTTTGCTTTGTCTTATGGTATGTCCTTTCCTGCTTGTGGATTGAATATTATTCATGGCCTCTGAAACATACCACACCCAATCAATATTACCAGTTAGATGTAGTCAAGTATTCAGTAATTTATTATTATTTTTTTTTTTTTTCCAGAGGAATATTTTCTTTCTTCTGGAATTTGTGATTCTTAGAGAAAAAATGGCTTTGACTTAGTTTTTGCTTTTGTAACTAGTATTGGGGGAAGCTAAAATCCTAAACTCCCCAAATCCCCAAACCAGGTTTTTCTAACTTTATCATTGAATAGAGAAAATAATCCCTTTTAATCCAAATTCTAATCTTTTCAATTATTATGACCTACTTGATTTCACCTACTTTTAAATCTGATTCAGTTTAGAATTTAGGTTTTCATTGTGAAGTAGAAACATTCATCTTCCCCTTTTATGAAGTTTCTGAAAGTATTTAACAAATGCTTCTATTAACTAAAATTGAAAAATAGTTGTTTCCTGAATGAGAAAAATATTTTTCTGTACTCCATTGGATTGTCTTATATATTTCCTAATATTAAGGTTCACCTGTTTTTTTTTTTTTTCTTAAATATAAGAGCTTATTAGTACACAACTCAGAAGTAGTCATTCTACTTATAGTCTTTTTCTTACTTATAATCCAATTGTAGTCTACTTATATAGACTATAGTCTATATATGTAGTCTGTTCTCTTTTGTCTAAATCAAAACAATTTTTTTCTCCAAGTCTTGATGCCCTTATTTTAAATTACACAGAGATATTTAGGAATTTGTCCGAGTTAAAAACTGAATATGTCTCTCATATACAAAAACTACTTTCACAGACTTTGTAAGTTTGGGAATCTCATCTTTTGCCTGTAGATTCTTAACTGTTTTATTCCATTCCTCAGCCTCCAGCACTATAATTGAAAAGATCACTTCCACTGCTTCCTATGTCCACTCCTACTCCTGACCCTGGACATTTTTCATTAAACAAAATAGATATTAGCACTATTTTCAATTGCAATTTGACATGATGCTCTCTACACAATTTCCAGAAGATAAAGAATATCAAATAGCAGTGAGAAGTCATATTTGATGAACTATGATCATTGTGATTATATAAATGAGAAATGGTGGAGAAATGCTGAGATACACTGACACATACTGAGATTTTTTAAAAAGTAGCTAGAACAAAGACTGGAAAAAAGAGATAGTGTGCACATAACTTCTGAAGACTAAAACTTGGCTAAATATCTTACCCATAAGAGGAAGAAAACAACTATTATTGTGGTAAGAAACTTTATTATTCAGTGAGAAATTAACACAACTATTGAAAGATATTTTCTAAATCTAAAACTACTTGAGCAACAGAATCTACAGGAATAAAGTAAACCGATACAAGCTTTTGTGTGGTTTTTGGCATAAAAGCAAAACAAAAGCTGGAGCAAATCATAGTTGATATAAACAGTAGAATCCAAGGTTTGTCTGATGTCATTTATGGAATTTTAATTAATACAGAGACTGGTGAAGCTGTCAGACTACAGAGACTGAAGCAGAAAATTAGGAGTACAAAAATACTTTTCATACAACTCAAGTTAATGCAATTTCAAATGCTATCTTTTTCCTTTATAGTTGTAGCAAAACTTTAAGTTTTGCTTGCCTCTATTGGTAGTTTGTCTTCTTACAGAACTGCTTTTGCTTCCTGAACATTTATTTGGAGTGCAACCTTTATAACACACAAAACAAACAAACAAAAAAAGAATGAAGCTCTTTTAAAATGTTATCTAATCTTTATTGATTAATATTATAATTTTGATTAGAATTTTAATCTGATATTAAGCCATTTGTTTTACTTTACAGAAAATAGTCAAACTGGGGATGGCTATTCAGTCTATGAAACATCTGAGCCTCTCAAATAAAAATAAAGCTTGTCATTAAAACATAGTTCTCCTGAAAAGAAGTGTTATCCTCCTTTCAAAGACAAGGAAGCACATAGTATTGTGTTTTCTCAAGTTCAGAGAGTCAATCTGAGGTTGAGGGCAGAGCCTGGAATCAAACTGAGGTCTTCTGAGCTCATCCTCAGTAAGGTGCCAGAAGAAATTGTCTGTCTCTCCATCAATCAAGCTAGGTTGATTTCTGCCAACAGAAAATCTATCCTTACTCACACATCTTCAGGAAATGTATACACCACTCATTCTTGACAAGAGAATATTTTCCACCAATCCAGCTGGGGGTATGCCAGCAATATACTTTATTCCTCACCTTTTCATTATAATTAATCTGCTGTTATTTGCTTTATTAAAAAGCACAAGTACCTTATTTTCTCTTTAGATAATTCTCCAATGCTAAATCAATGATGGGGTGAAACAATGGACAAATTCACCTTCTTTTTTGTCTTGTGAATCTATGAACAATATGTCATAGAATTTAAGGTCTACAATGGTGTAAGCAATCTCAAAAGTAAGAGAAAATGGGAATATAGTTTGAATCAAAATAAATTAACTACCTTGAGTTAGTAAATTGACTCACCAAGTTAACTGGACTAATATTTGGCTAGTGCAAGAAAATTAAGGACTATGTGACAAAATCTGAGCAACAAAGTAGAAACTGGTACAGAAAAAAAGATCAGTACCTAGACCACAGGAATCGAGACTGGAAAGAAGATCATATCACATCTTTAAAATGAATATATATATATATATATATATATATATAAATCAAAAGGGTGTGGGAATTTCCCAGATGAAAATTCAAAGGCAGAAACATAAAACCTACAATGAATGAATACAATCAGGGAAAATAAACGAAAGCTTTGAGTCAAGTAGAAATAGTGCCCTGAAATTGGAGCCATGTGTGACATAATAAATGGAATAAATGCAAGTTAAAGAAAAAGTTTGTTTTGTAAGATATTAGATATATGGGAAACTGTGTCTTAGTGCTAAGAAAAAAAAAAGGCAGAGAGAAGTGGAAAAGAAAGACAAGAAGTTAAAGGGCAAAAATACTTCTTTTGGTCATTTAATGTCAACACACTTGTCACTACCACATGCAACTAGTACATGCAATCAGTACAAATGAATAAAATATTCAAAGTCACGCAGACTAAATATAGATATAAACAGAGCAAAAGACAGTAAAGAGAGGATTATGGTCAAGAAAACAGACATTTAGTTCTTCTTAATATCCATTGTATGTTTTATCAGTTCTCAAATACAGGGATAATACATGGGGAAGTCTGCTTCTTGAACTTAGGTAACACATGACTTTTTGCAAATAGCAGTTCTTTTCATCCATTCCTACCCAGTGAGGACAGCTTAAGCATCATTTGAAGTAGATAAGTGATCACAGATGAGAGCAAAAGACAGATGACTGTGCCACTCAGTGGAACTAGAAATAAGCAAATAAGAACCTGGAACAAATAAGCAAAACCATGGAACTCATCAGAGTTTTCCCACTGATTCAAGATATCATCAGTATTTAGTTCAGAATTGTCCCTTTTTCCATAAGAGACAAAGTTAAAGAGGAAAACATTTAGACAGCTGAGCTAGATAAAAATAATGGAAAGTAGAATAGAGGAAATGGTAGAATAGGAATGAAAAAGTACAAGATTAAGTGGCTTGAGTAAACACAGGCAGAATAGATCAAATTCAAAATAAATAACAAGGAGTATTTCTCAGATCTTTTATAAGTCAGATCATGAAGGTACAGACAGTTTTAAAATATGAAAAAGCTATGTACTTTGCAAATAAATGGCATTCACAATCCACAGGAAAGAGAGCAGAAGATGTTGAAACAAGCAAAGGAGCTTACTGAGTATTCAGATAGACATCTTGAAATGAACCATGTCAGAAACAATGCAAATATGTCATGTCTGGTTTGTTTTCCTTCTCCAACAGGACAGCAAAATGAAAAACTCACACTTTCAGAGAGTGGAGAGAGCAAATGGATTATTAAGATAAGATGATAAGCCTTTTGAGGGGAAAAAAAAAAAAGCCTTACTGCTTCCTCCACTTCTAAGGACGCTTCACTTCTCTTTTACAAATTGTATGTATGTATGTGTGGCTTTTTGTCTGCCACACATATGTACCATCTGTTTTTGGTAAAATGTGAAGTTATCTGGGAACTTTGACGCAGCTCCTTAGCAGCATTTCTGCAGCCAATAAGTAAATGGACCACAGAGCAAACTGTTTTCCAGAGGCAGAAGGGAAACAGGCATGTAAAAATGGATTAGTACACACACTGCTAGAAATGTTCACAGCATCATTACTCTATGATTGTACCTGAACCACTCATCAATGGAATAATGAGATATCAGTGTATTAATGAGAACAAAATGTAGGCAACAGGGAATCCTGTGCCTTGCTAGATTCTGTAAATGAACTCAGCCTTTGGGATGAACTAGGCCAACAGCAATGACGATATAAATTTTGATCTATCTCTTTATTTGAGCCCAGCACAATTTATTGTGTCTATGTATGCAGTAAGAACTTGATATTTGAATACTTACTTATGTGTGATAGGCATTTTCTAGTTCATAGGTAGAGAAACAAGACTTGATCCTAAAATCAGTTTAATGTACATATTTTTATTTTGTGCAAAATGTATAAAATGTACAAAGTACTACAAACATACTTTTCTTGGGCCTTATGTTCAAGACAAAGCTGAAAGAACATTTGCAGATAATGTCATGAATTGAGTGGCGTTTTAAACATCCAGTAGGAAAATGGTAGCAGGGGAAAATCACAGTTTTATTTCTTGTAAGCACTGGCTGGAGACCTAAATCACATTCAGTATCCTAATCAGAACGAAGTAACTTGCAAAGCAATATGTTCCATATATTCTTGTCCTTTTACAACAATAGCCAAAATATACACTTGTTGCTGTGCTATTAGGCCTATGTTTCTTGCTCAGTTAGTCATGGCATGTTGCAAGTCCTCTCTTTTGTGCCTTTATAGATTTCTGGTAATGAATTTTTGTAATTTAATATCATTGGACTATCATTTTCTATGAATTAAAAATTGGAAGTTAAATCTTTAATATATTTTAATTCCTGCCATTAATAAAATTGGAACAAAGGTTTTAAAAACTAATTGTCAACACTTGCCTATTTAATTTTACAGTAACAACCAAGCAAACAAACAAACAAAATCAAAACAAATGTATTATGTGCCACCTTTTTATGTTAGGCATACTTTAAAGATTGTCTTTACTTTTTAGAGTGCAGTTTAGCGATTTACCACTCATGCCACTCAACAAAAGTAAAACAAAACAAAAACAAAAACAAACAAACAAACAACAACAAAAAAACCACCCTGTACATTTTCTATATACAGAACCATAAAGCATGCAGAAGGAATAGTATCATTTATCTGGCAAAGCTGCCAATGATGCATGGGGTAGAACTGTAATCCAGCTTGCCTTTAAGCAGGTGATGTGCATGTCTTCATGCTGACAGCAGAAAGTCTTTCAAGTTGGTTGTGGAACTCAAGAATGGATACAGTTTATACGAAAGAAGAAATTTCCCTGGAATACGTTTAAGACCATAAATAATTCATCATTATGTAAAGATAAATTCCCCCACTTCAGCATTATACATTTAGAGCTCATATAATTCCACAAAGAATGACATGAAATTGAGATACTTAATTTTAACTTTGTTTATTGCCCAAAGCTTTCAAGATTAGCTTCCTTACGGTATGGTTCACACAGCTTTTTTATGGTTCACACAGTATTTTATCATTAATTGGCAAAACCAGAGCACAGACATAGATATAGGAGCAATAATAACAGCGCTCCTAGCTCTAATAGAAACCATGTGGGCCAAATAAAGGACAAATACATGGCTAGAGAAACAGGCAGGGCTGCTGAACACTTCCATGACCTGGAGATGTTTCTATTGGTTTTTGTTTGTTTGCTTGTTTTTTTTTTTTTTTTTTTTTTTTCCTGACATCGTTCTCTGACTAGTGCATCACCTTACAAAGTAAATGGTTCTTCTCTGTAATCTTCTAGAACATTACTCTTTGGTGTATTTACTGTAGGTGTGGAAAACAATGTTTCATCACCTTGCATCTACAAGGCTCTCCAAGCCTTTATAACCCATGATTTAACAAGTGACTATAATTCATGGTGCGCATTTTGATAGCTATTAAAGAGGATAATTCACTAAAATTCATTCTCTCTACCTTTACAAGCAAAATAGTTAGGCATGGTTTTATCATAAAATTTTAAATCACTTAAATTGACACACAGTTTGAATCTTTGATATGTTACCTTTTGTTAGTCAAGAAAAAGAAATACGTCTCTCAAAATATTAAAGTATCAGACAAATTGACCTGCTCTCTTGAGGAATGTACCAAGTCTATTGGGTTAAGAGAGACAGTAGGGAAATAAATATGTACCTTTTAAAATACTCTAATCAAGTGACTAGTGTAGGATTGAATTAGCCCCCTCAGACTTAATTCAACAGTACTGTTACTAAAAGTTGTAGGATCTAATTCTTGTAGAAAATGTGTGTTTAACAACTGCACCAAGTCCAATAATGACAAAATCTCAAAACTTTTTTTTTTTTTTAATTTTACTTTACTGAGAGAGCCTTTCCCTTATTTTGCAGCATCTCTCTTTTCAGAGGTACTCCTATTTTACACATTATTCAGTCCAACTTAGAGGTTTTGAGCTTATGCAAAATTCTGTGAATGTTTTTAATCTTAGTATAGTTTTGTAGTGGAAATTCAATAACTGGAAAATTCTATATTAGTGTTTTATTAGGTCTGAATTTTTTTATAGCTAATTGTAGCTATTTGCAGTTCCAATGATTAAAGCCATATAAGACGTTTCGTTAAGCATCTAAAACTATTTTTTTCATCTGTTGAACCTCAATGACATTTCAAATCAGCAATGTTGTATGCCTAAATGATAACTTTTTTCCTGAACTTTCTTCTTGGCAATCAATATATTTGTCTTTGCAGTCTCCTCTGAGACTGGTAAATTGTACACTTTCCCATTTTACAGATGAGAAAATGCAGCTTAAAACTCAAATGCCTTGTTCAAGATCAGACAGACATTCTGCAGCAAAACTACAGTCTTTAAATCCCAGATTACCACTGTAGCCGCCTCTCTGACAAATATTAATTTTGAACTTGTTGACTTTTGAAATTACTTGTCTCTTGGAAATGACAAAGATATGTTAAAAGTTTTACAATATTGAGAAAATTGGTTGTTATACAATTTTCATCAAAGTGAAAGTCCTGAGATATGAAAATGACAGTATTTCCCCCTGGTGGCATTCCTAATGTTTGATAGTATCTGTATGACATTATTTCCCTCCATCTTTGTCTTCTGGCTTATTCCGTCCGGAGATTTTTCACTTATTTAGTATCAGTTTTTAAATTTCTTCAAAATAAATCATATTTCTTGCATTATTACTTTACACATAAAATTGAAGAGAAAGAAGAAAAAAATATCAAACCTTTTTTAAACTCAAACACATTTGAAGTAAATGAACTCCAACTGTGTAGGAGAGCCCCCCCACAACTTTCGAAAACAACCCTGAGTCTTCTGGTTTGGCTTTTTTTTTTTTTTTTTCTCTTTTCCTTTAATGTTATTTAAAACTTCTCAAAGAATTCAGAACAGATTGCTTCTCTAAGAATTTGAACTTGGTAAGTGTCAACAGCTAGCTATGAGCAGAATAAAGAGGATAACACCATTTTTTCCCAGGAACTTCATCCACCTTTATTATTATTAAATCATCAGAATTTAACTCACCCAAATATCCCTCTGAATCCATATCACTGTTTTCTGATGCAGATCAACTACCTAAAGATGTTCTTTCCTTCATTTTACCAGTACAGAGTGGAGAGCTTGACTGACTTCATAATAACCTGATGCCTCAGTGCACTCTGCATACCAGCTTATTGTAATGCAAGTATTTCTTCTTCATGTTGTTTATTCTATATAAAGTTCTATATAAACAGCTCTAAATAAAGCTGTTGAAAATCTTTATTATGGCACTGAGTTTAGTTAGGTTTAGGGATCAGTCTGGATAGGATTGACAAGAATATCAGCAGCTTCAGACAATAAGATAAACAGTCAAATGTTCTTCTAGAAGGCCTCTAAGCAATTATGTCTACTTCTTCTACTTATGACTCATTCTCTTAGTTATTAAAATATACTTTCTAATATTTATTCTGTTTTTCTTGGTAACCTGGTTGAAAATTGTGGATAAGACAAACTTCTGACAGACTAATATTATGTTTTCCGCAGCCAACTCTTATTATATATTGAATCTTTTTATCTAGCCTCAGCACAGGTACCAGAACCTGTACATATATAAAGAATAAATTCTTCCCTATGCCTAAATTTCTAAAGAAAGATGAAGTCTTTTCAATGGGCTGGTATAATGTTGGTATGATTTAGAAACATTTACTTTACATCAGCTGAACATACACTTTATCATTCTTAGAACCGGTTTCTAGAGATGCAAATAATCACAAATCTTTGTAGGATGTAGGATTAGATATGTGCTTTCTGTTATTGTTTGGGAGAGCTGTCTCCAAAAAATGTGTGTCTTCTATCTCGTTTTATCAAATTGTTTTGTGTCAGGGCTTGTACTGCATCAGAAAAACAACATGATGGGGAAAAAGAGAGAAGTAAAATATAGCTTTTGTAATGACTTTCCTTGATGCATTTGTGCAAGTGAATAAATGAAATATTTCCAAACTCATGACTCATGAACACTTCGGAAATTAGCAAAACTCTATATAAATAATTCGTTGCACTACACTTTCTGATTCCAGAAAGTCAGTTTTCTTAAGACCTGTATCTTGGTTTTCTTTTTCTTCCACAATTGTATGGCCAATATATGTACCAGCTCTAAGAGAGAAAGGAAAAAAAAAAATAAATTCAGTAGGTTTACAGAGAAAAAGAGCACCTGAAGGTCTTTTTACACTAATGAAATTCTGGATGTTCAGGTCAGTGTTGGAAGCAGTTTGGTACAGGAAATGAAGTAGTTTTGAAGAAAGTTATGAAAGTTTTATGATGAAGATGGTGTTAGTATTTTTCTTTAGAAATGTATCAATTACATTCTTGTTAGTCTATTGGTTTTTTGGTAAGACACAGCAAGTTCTTTTCAAACTGCATGGATCTCCATGAGAGTTCACAGGTTATATTCTTTTTGTTAACTTCTCTTTTCTGCCTTCTTGTCATAAACAAAGTAAATTTTGAAGCAGTGCTTATGATATGTAGTCTGAACCACTAACTTCTTTTCTAAAATTGAATAGTTTTTTTTCTTTTTTTTTTTTTTTTTCCTTTTTATTATTTTACTGATTTATTTTAGAACGGAAGAAATTAAACTTTTGTAAGATTTCTTATAGGAGATGGGCAAAACAGCTCATGAACAGGTATCTTCACGAATTTTCTAAATTCTTTACAGTGAACTGCTTTCTCTATGAATGAGAAATGCTGTGTTTTGGCAAGACTATCAGATGTTTTGTATAACTGATATGAAAACTCTCTCTCTAGTAAATTTTTGAGATGTGGAAATCTGGAATTATTACATAGTCTTTTCATTTTGTTCTACAGAGATTCTTTCCATTTTTTCCATTCTTGCCATTTTCTTTTATTTAAATTGCTCTGGTTTTGAGAATTTCCCATGGTCAATGACAAGCAGTAAAGCATTAAATATACTTAAGAAAGACTGTGAAAGGAAAGTTTACAAGATCTACTTCTCCCTTCTATCTACTTCTGCTTTTTAATAGCAGTGATGAGTTTATATATAAAACTGTTTTTGTTTTTGGAAACTGCATACAAACATATGGGATAGCTAAGCAAGGGCTAAGGTGAAGGGCTTAGCGGAAGGCTAAGATAACTTCAATTTCCTTTCTTATATCAATGGATAAAATTGTGCATAAAAATTGTAATTTCAAAACTGTGAAATCTAGATTTGTATTTCCCAGAGTTGATTCTAGTTTTAATATGTTCAATACAGTGAAGAAGGGTCACTGTTCAAGGACCCTCAAATGTCTATCATTTACTGTATTTCAATAATCACTCCTCTAGTGGACTTCAGAATTTGAAAATCAGAGCTATTACAGTTTTAGCAATTAAGGACTAACATTTAAACTTTTCTAATTCAAATAAAGCTTCGTTAAATTAGTATCTAAAACTTTTTGGTTAATAGTAATGGAATTAGAGATATATTAGATTAAGTAAATATAGTGATCATTTTTTTCACCTGGTAATGCAATAAAATATGTTAGTATTTTTTTTCAGTAACATGGAAAATAGTTAGAATATGTATATCAGAGATCAAAAAAGTAAGAATCTCTGTACCTATTGTACCTGTAATTCAGGGCAACTAAATATGAAAAAATATATTACCTTCTGGAATTTTACCAGAAATGTTGACTAGTAATTAAGATATGAGAAAAATACAGTGTTAGATGCAGTGAAGGGATAGACATCTAATCGTGCCATTTAGTTATTGTTCGTCATGGCGTTTCTGTAAGTGGTGAGGTCAAAAGTTTTCCTATCCGACAGGGTAACTGTGTATATTGATAAGCCACGCTGAGCTGTAAGCCAAGCTTACAGAAAAAGAATGAAGCTCCTGCACCGTGCCTTAATGAGAGGGCCCAGATCAGTGACCTTGAGAGAGCAAAGAAAAGATCTGTTCTTCACTGCCAGTAATGTGAACCATACAGGAATGACAGTAGGTAACTGCATCTACTTGTCTGAAATAAAGTGTTAAGTTTATAAATATTTCAGAAAAAAAGGTAGGGTGGTACACTGGAGGGGTAACCTGGGATAACCAGGTAGTGCAGCAGGTGTGAGGATGTAGGCTGACAATTCATTAATTTTCTGGTTAATGAAACCAGAGAAGAAGAAACGTGAATGTTGCCATAATCGTTTTGAAATACTTCCATTCACTGTTTGTATTAGAATTAGATCAGAACCACTGACTGAACTCATCCTACTGTTGTTTCCCCCCCCAAAAGTGATGCAGTTCTAAAATACTCTCAGAATTTTCAAATACAAAACTTACCTTGATTTTCTTAGTGTCTAAGAACCAAGCATTCAGGCAAAAAAAAGCACTTCGTAACAGCTAAACAATTCATCGATACCTTTTGTAACTCCAAAGAAACACAGGAGAGAAAGAATATTAAGAGAATAAAAAGGCATCATCTAAGTGATGTGGGGGTTTGCAGAGGGTGTATGTGTAAAGAAATGGAGAAAAGGAATTAAGACAAAAGCTAGTGATTTCCTCTTTAAGAACAAACTTCGGCATGCTGAAAAAACACACACATACACAAAAGATTTGAGGGAAAGAGGAGGAAAGTCATTCTCAAATTTTAGCTATTTCCAACTGAGAAAGCAAAGAAAAGTCAAGAGTGAAAGGAAAAGGAAAGGAAAAAGGAAAGGAAAAAGGAAAGGAAAGGGAAAGGAAAGGGAAGGGAAGGGAAGGGAAGGGAAGGGAAGGGAAGGGAAGGGAAGGGAAGGGAAGGGAAGGGAAGGGAAGGGAAGGGAAGGGAAGGGAAGGGAAGGGAAGGGAAGGGAAGGGAAGGGAAGGGAAGGGAAGGGAAGGGGAAGGAAAGGAAAGGAAAGGGAAGGAAAGGAAAGGAAAGGAAAGGAAAAGGAAAAGGAAAAGGAAAAGGAAAAGGAAAAGGAAAAGGAAAAGGAAAAGGAAAAGGAAAAGGAAAAGAAAGAAAAGGAAAGAAAAGGAAAGAAAAGAAAAAAGAGAATAAGCAAACAAAGAAAAAATATGCCCATGAATGAGAAAAAAAAAAAAAAAGCAACAAAAAAACACAAAGAAATAAAGCTAGCACAGCCCTATGCTTTGACAGTATGAATTACATTTAAGTTCTCCAAAAGGAGGTTTTACTTTTCCTTTCTCCTGGATAGAAACAAAGTTGGTTCAGCACAATTCAATTGGGGAGTGGTCAAGTTGCTTTATCATCATAGAGTCAATCAAAAAAAAAAAAAAAAAAAGCTCTCAGTTTTCATTAGGATTTCTGATTGTTGATCCTGAGCTCCTGAAAGAGCCCCTGTACTTGCTCTTCATACCTGTATTGCTGGGCATTTCCAGCTTCTAATTCAGCACTCTCAGTACTCTCAATATAATGTCAGGGGCTAAGAGCAACATAAGCACAGCTCTGTTTGCAGCAAGCAGGCCATAGACTGTGCACAAATGTGAGAGCCAAGATGATGCCACTATTAGCTCATTGACTTTCAATCATTTTAGAGGCCACTACATTTTGAAATTATGCATTTAAATTGTGATAGATTGCATCAGTTTATAACCAGGGAAGCGATAAAGAGGAAGCCTATGCTCACCTCTCAATAATGCAGCCTCTCCCAGTATTGTGCCTCAGTGATAATAGCAATACTATTCCTTATGGCTTTTTTTGATACTTAAAGACCATTAGAGCTCTACAGCATGCTATGCACTAGTAAACATTATTGTTTGACTGATGAGTCCACTTTTTTGAGAGAGTGACTGTAGCACTATGAAATCAGGTAATAAAGAGTTCAGGCACTACAGGTTTGCACTTAACTGCAGTTTATTATATTCCAGAATTGATTCAATAGGGTTGAAAAGATAAGGTATAAATCAAACACTTCCCTTCTCAGTACACAATCACTGCTACAAACTGCCACTTTTGCAGAAATAGGGAAAAAGTTTGGAAGAGGTCTCTGGAGGTCAGGTATTCTGACCTCTTGCTCAGCAGTGCTAACTTCAAATTTAGACCAGCTTCCTCAGCTTCTCCTCCAGACAACACTTGAGGATATCCTGTGAGGAAGATTTCATAATTTCTCTGGACAACTCTTTCCAGTGCTTCTCCCCTCTCATTGTGAAGACTTTTATTTTTATGTTCAATGGGAGGTTATCTGAAAAAAGGCTAATCGGATTAAATAGAAATACCCAGTAGGGATCAGAGGAATAATGACAGGGTGATGGTGACCCCTAAGTTTTACTGCCTCATAGAGATGGCTTTAGCTGCCTGTGAAGAAGAAATCCTCTGCATCCTGATGTCCACCAGATTCAGCTCATGTAAGTATTCATT
Organism: Cygnus olor; assembly: GCF_009769625.2. NCBI lineage: Eukaryota > Metazoa > Chordata > Aves > Anseriformes > Anatidae > Cygnus > Cygnus olor. The sequence goes on from NC_049173.1 coordinate 19,350,716, forward strand.
TACTGCAAATTGTGACTGTTTTCTCTTGTCCTTTCACTATGCATCACTTGTTCTGTCACTTTCCAGGAAAAGTTTTCATACTTCCTTTCCTTCTTCACTACCACCTGTCTTTACTGTTATATTCTTCTGCCTAAACAAAGCCAGTACCCTTGTTTCTCCACTCTTCTTGCCAGGGTCTTCTGGTGTCCAGAACTTACCATCTTTCAGCTCTCACCAATGAGGAAGTCCACATATCTTGAATCTAGCCTCTGTCAGTCCCTATTCCTGTGGGATGTAAGTCTTTGATTCCTCTTCTGCACATTCTGAGTCTTTAAAAAAAAAACAAAAACAAAATAAACAACAACCTTCCATTTTTTCCCCTTATGCTACACAGCGTGCTTACCACATCCTTTACCTAGCAGCTTAGTTATTCAACCAGAACACATTCTTACACTTATGAGGTTGTGTCACCCCCAGCTACAGCCTCAGGGAATAACACGAGCTATTACATCAAATTTCTGCTGAATACTCAAATACTCACTGCTAACTAGGTTGCCCTTCCACTGTTGTAATCTTTCAACCCTTAAGTACTTTTTTTTTTTCCAAGTATATTATGATGTACCATACTATCTTGGACACACCTTTGGGAAACCGGGCATGACACCAGCTGGGTTGATGCTGACTAGATGGAGCAAGAGTATTCTGGTCTGGACTCATTGGAAGAGATTTAAACTAGGTGCAGCAGGGAAAGGGGATGTATCTCTGAGTGACACAGAAGAATCAAGGAACACCAACACTTTAGGAAGCACTGAGAAAATATCTATGACTTGTCTCAAAGGAATTAGGGAGAGCTCCTCTAAAAAGGTGATGCAGCCATTAGTCCAAATGAAGTGCCTTTATACTGATACCTGCAACACAAGAAACAAGTAGGAGGGGCTGGAAACCACATTGCAATTAGAAAACTATGACCTAATTACTATCATGGAAATATGGTGGGAAAAATCACATAAATGGAACACTGCAGTTGAGGGCTACAAGCTTTTCAGAAGAGGTAGGCAGGGAAGGAGGGATGGGGTGTCACCTTCTACATTAAGAAATTGACAGATTGCAAAGAGATGCCTCTGAGAAACAGCCACAAACAGGTTGAGAGCTTGTGGGTAAAAATTAAGGACTGGACCAATAAAGGACATCTTGTGATTGGGGTCTTCTACAGGCTGTCTGATCAAGGGGAGCCTGATGATGAGGCCTTCCTGCTTCAGCTACAAGGAGCACTGCACTCGCAGGCTCTCATCCTGATGAGGGATTTCAACCACCTGGATGTCTGCTGGGAAAGCAAGCTGTAAGCATCCAGAAGACTTCTGGAGTACATCGAGGATAACTTCCTGGCTCAGGTATTAGACAAACCAACCAGAGCAGAACCATTATTGGACTTGGTGCTCACCAATGTGGGTGAACTCATTTAACGAGGTTAAGAACAGAGGCTGTCTCATCTGAAGTGACAATGCCCTGGTTGATTTCATGATCTCAGGGAATATGGGCCTTGCAAAGAAAAAATTCAGGACCCTGAACTTTAGAAGAGCAAAATTCTAGTTACTCAAAGACCTAGTGGATGAGATCTTCTGGAAAACAGTCCTTAGGGTTAGAGGAACTGATCAAAGCTGGCAACTCTTTAAGGACCCATTAGAGTGCAAGAGCTCTCCATCCCCATGTGTAAGAAATCAAGCAGGGAAGGCAGGAAATTAGCATGGCTGAGCAAGGACCTGCTGGTCAAACTGAGGTGTAAGAAGGAACTGTACAGGCAGTGGAAACAGGGACACATGGCTTGGGAAGATTACAGGGATACTGTCCAGCGTAGGGATGGAATCAAGAAAGCCAAGGTACGGATGGAACTGAAATTGGCAAGGGTTGCAAAGAATAACAAAAACGGATTCTATAGGCACATTGGCCAGAAATGAAATGCCATGGAGAGTGTACCCCTTCTGATAAATGGGAAGGGAGAACTGGTAACAACAGACATGGAGAAGGCTGAGGTACTCAACAAGTTCTTTGCCTCAGTCTTCACTGACATTCAGACCTCTTGTGTCTCTCAATCCCTTGAACATCTAGGCAGGGTCTGGAGGGGCACAGTCCTTTCCCCTGTAAATGAAGAGCATGTCTGAAACCACCTATGGGATCTGATGGTGTGCATCCCAGGATCCTGAAGGAATTGGTTGATGTAGTTGCCAAACCTCTCTTCATCATATTTGAAAAACCATGACAGTCAGGCAAAGTCCCCATTAAGCAGACAAAGGGAAACATCACTCCCATTTTTAAAAAGAGTGGAAAGGAGGACCTGTGGATCTACAGACTGGTGAGCCTCACCTCACCTCTGTGCCTGGAAAGATCAGAGAACAGATCCTCCTGGAAGAAATGTCAAGGCACATGCAAGACTGAGAGGTGATCCGAGATAGCCAGCATGACTTCATCAAAGGCAAATCATGCCTTACCAAACTGGTGGCCTTCTATGATGGCGTGATTGCATCAGTTGACAAAGGAAGACCAACCGATGTCATCTGCCTAGTATTCTGTAAGGCCTAGTATTCTGTGTGGGCCATGTTCCCTTAGCTCTAAATTGGAGAGATACAGATTTGAAGGGTGAACTATTCAGTGGATAAGGAATTGGCTGGGTGGCCACACCCAGAGAGTTGTGATCAATGGCTCTATGTCCAAGTGACTAACAGTGTCTAGCAGTGTCCCTCAGGGGTCTGTTTTGGGACCAGTGCTATTTAATATCTTTATCAAGGCATAGATAGTGTGATCAAGTATACCCTCAGCAAGTTTGCAGATGATGCAGATGAAGCTGAGTGGTGCAATATATTTTTTAGAAGGAAGGGGTGCCATCCAAAGGACCTGGACAAGCTTGAGAAGTGGGCCCACGTGAACCTAATGAGATTCAACAAATCCAAGTGCAAGGTGCTGCATCTGGATAAGGACAATCCTGGACATGAGTACAGACTAGGTGAAGAACTCAGAGCAGCTCTCAGAGAAGGATTTGGGTGTCCTAGTGGATGAAAAGTTCAACACAAGCCTGCAGTGTGAGATTGCAGCCCAGAAGACCAACTATATCCCGGGCCTCGTCAACAGAGGCAAGGACAGCAGGTCGAGGGAGGTGATTGTCCCACTCTGCTCTGCCATTGGGAGGCCCTATTTGGACAAGGTTTGGGGCCCCCAGCACAAGAAAGATGTGGACCCATTAGAGTGAGCCCAGAGGAGGGCCATGAAGATTATCAGAGGGCTGGAGCCTATGAAGAAAGGCTGAGAGATCTGGGGATGTTCAGACAGATAGTGATAGGACAAGGGAGAATGGTTTTAAACTAAAAGAGAGGAAATTTATATTAGATGTTAGGAGGAAATCCTGCGCTCAGAGGGTGGTGAGGCACTGGAACAAGTTGTTGCCCAGAGAATTTGTGGATGCCCCATCCCTGGAGGTGTTCAAGGCCAGGTTGGATGGGGGCCTGGGCAACCTGATCTAGTGGGTGGCATTCCTGCCTATGGCAGGGGGGTTGGACCTTGATGATCTTTAACGTCCTTTCCAACACAAGCCATTCTGTGATTCTATGATAACAGTAGAAATACACCACTGAACTAAGAGTAAAGAGAAAATCACCCGTCTCTGCCTCCTCGTTTCCAAACACATACACAGAGAGTGAATATTTCCCCTTCAGTACATGCAGACTTCTGGGAACTGGATTTTTCCATGTCTCTATACAGCATCTAGCCCTGTGGTGCTTCTGTCTTAGATCTGAACTTCAAAGTGTGACTGCTTCAAGTAATCAAATTACTGTATGTGTTTCTCAATGCAGTTAACTGCCACCTCTTTAACACTGATGTATGACATTACAATGTAAAACTGTAGTGGAGAATAAGCAATGGAATCTGTAGATCACCAGCCAGCTTACTTTAACATTTAGCTGATGAGTCTTTAAGTATGTTTCCCATCAGGGTAACATACTTAGATCTTCTCTAAATGAAGATCTGCACAATGTCATTATTGGTGAAGGAAAAAGCAGCAGCTGCATTTAATTAAAAATTCATAATAGCTTTGATTGTAAACATTTCCTATTTTACTTGGTTGTACCTTTTGCCCCTAGGACTGTTGACCAAATCTGAATTTGTTTGGAAAGACTGAATGCAAAAAGTTCAGCACGTGATAAATATTAAATATATATCTTTTTGTTGATGTAAAAATATTATTCTGTTATAAAAGTATTTTATTGAGCAGCTTTATAGCTGGAAAGGCTGTTAATAGAAAGTTGAGATTTCATTTGGCATCCAAACAGTCTATGGTGAGGAGACATGTCTCTCTATGATTCAGTTTTAATTACTTTGAATTAAGATTGAAAAATTGAGATCTGAAAGTAAACATCCATTCTTCACAAATCATTGCTTCTACATTTATGAAGTTTTCCATAAAATGTGTTTGTGTTTTATATCCAGGTATAACTTAGCTTGAAAAGTAGAAATTATACAGAGATTATACAGGATAAATGACAGTTCCTGCAAAACAAGACAGTTTGGTGGGTGGAAACTCCATGGTATTCTATCATTACAGTTCCCAAAAGCTAAAAAATCTTAGAGAATAAACTTCTATTGCTAATTTTGTTCTGTAAATAGATTGTGAAACTTAATATGCATTTCAATAAAGTACTCAACAGAAATTCCTGTTATTAACAATATACATACAATCTGATGCAATCTGCAAATAAGTCTTATATATTCCTCTTTACTCCAAGGAGTGGACCTAGCACTTAGGGAACTCTTTTATTTATTTATTTATTTATTTATTTATTTATTATGGCTTATTTCATCACTAAGTAATATATAATTTTATCTGGAAAACCTACCTTCTCCGAGAACACTGGGACACTTCTACAGAAACAATGTTGGTTGACATTCAGCATAATCTTTAATGTCCCTCTATATAAAATTAATGAAGACTGGGGCTGGGAGGGGAGAGGGGGGGAGGGTGAAGCAAAGGAAGCAAGCAAGCAAACCAAGAAACAAAGAAAAAAAAAAGAGAGAAAAAATAGGAATTTTATTCCTTGTGTTATCACTGTATATATTTCATCCAGTTTTACACCTCTTCTTGGCCAGTCTTCTGCGTCCCTCCTTCTTGTTTTTTCTCAATAACATTGCAGCTTGTAAGATGTAAATCTTACTTGAACAGGATGCACAATAAAGGTGTAATAAATTTACATTAACAAAACCTAGTAATTCTGAGGAGACATCTCAAGGTTTGGAACTTGGAAATGAGTGTTTACTCTATGTACCCTTGCACAGTGTGGGTATAACACTTGGCAACACTTAAAGAAATCATTTCTCATTCAAAATTAATTATATTGTAGCTACAGATTTGGTAACATACTGGCAATTTCTATTGATTAATCCAGGGATATTGTGGAAACCTGAAGCATACTGAAAGTGCCTTTAAAAGGAGATGCTGATTTTAATTGGAGGGAATGGTACACAAGCCTGCTAAATAGAGGTGAGTGAGGTCATTCTTTTAGAGCAGTCAGAGTTGATGATCTGTGACTTATCATACTGTATGTGTTCTTCAATTAAAATAGTTTGTTTCAAAATAAACCATCTTAATTTCCTTATAGCAGTTTAGAATTACAACAATTGTGATTTGCATTGATAGAGATGAAAAAGAGAAAGAAAAGAGACACATAAACAACTAGAAATTGAGGAGAGCCTAATAAATTCAGGATTACCAGTGATTACAGCACATTGTCAAGCATATACTACTTACAACTCATCTTGAACTTGCATCATACTTCCTAGTTGCTGAGTCTTTATAATATATGAATTTAATCTTTTTGTTAAGACAACAGGTGGTGGCTTTCTGCACTTCCAGGCACATGAATACTGTCAAGCATTACTGCGTCTGATGCCTTGTAAAGTAATCTGATATAATTGTTTCTATGTGCTTGGGGGAATCTCAAAGGAGATCTCAAGACCGTTTTATTTTCTATCAACTTTGTTATTATTCCCTACAATCTTACTGAAGTTGCTATTTGGAGAAAAATTCTAGTACCTTTCCACCGTAGGAATTGTCTTTTCTGCAACTTGCTTTAATGTTTATTTATTTATTTATTTTTCCCATATCATTATCAAGTTTTACTCAACAACAAATTTCCTTGAAATTACTTAAAACCAAGAATCCTGGAGTCATTTTACAGACTAAGAACTTGACCATGACTTGGTGATTTATCTTCAAATAACTTATTGCAAGATCCATCTCTGCTATTGTTACGTAGCTGAAGTTTCCATACTTTTTCAGAAAAGTTCTAATTTCAGTTATTGAGGATATGCCGGTGAAATTCAGAGGGCACAGATTTATACCAATGTTGAGCGTGTTTGAGAAAGCCACTGTCTTTAGCAATGGTATTTGTGTCGCTAGCAAAATGACTAAGAAACAAATGATTACACTATGCACTACATGTACCAGTACTGTAAATCAAACAGATTTACTGCTTAAATGGAAGGAAAAAGAAGGCTTATCTGCCAAATCCCTTTCTTTTTATAGCATTCATTAAGCGTATTTTGAAAGTCATTCCCCTATATGTGTAAAATCTTTACTATATTTTTTCACAGGTACATATATCTACATTTATTTATTTTTTTTGTATGTATGTATGTATGTATACACACAAAAAAAGCAAGCAAAACTTCAGTCTCTCTATATAAATTATTTTATGTCATCAGAGAGTCTGCAGTTATTTACATTTACAGTGTTTAAAAAAATAGTGTTTTTGTTTTGTTTTGTTTTTAATAGCCATGTCCTTGACTGTTAAAGATGAGGACTCTCTTTTATTTTTATTTTTTTCTAGTGTTATTTAACTAGCTTCCTCCCTCCACCTACCATCTTTTCTTAATGTGATTTGGTAATTTCATGCCTCTAGAATGTCACCAAAAGTAATAAAATGGCAATTTAAAAACAGGTTAAAAGCTGATCTAAATGACACCATTCTTCTGAGGCTATTAAAAACAGAACTCACAGCAGGTCCTCATGTTGCTAGACAGCTCTGAAACTTCCATGCTTAAAAAGAAATGTTTTGTCTCAGGGAATATTCTATTCAATAACGGGCCAACTGAGAGCTCACAGATTAATATGTTCTCATAGCAGATTACATAGTTCATCTTCCACTCTTCTAAAGAATGCCTTTTCCTTTACTACTCTAATCTCACCCTGATTTTTATAGCACAGATGTTGAAAGATTTTATGATTTAAAAATAAGCATTATTAATGTAGAAGAAATATTACATTGTTTAGAGTCCTATCATAACAACTAAAGGTGCAAATGCTGACAGGTTTCCCAGTCTTGGAAGACTGAAAAGCTTATTACCTTCCTTCCTTCCTTCCTTCCTTCCTTCCTTCCTTCCTTCCTTCCTTCCTTCCTTCCTTCCTTCCTTCCTTCCTTCCTTCCTTCCTTCCCTCTTTTTCTCTCTCTTTCTCTCCTTCTTTCTTTCTCTCTCTCTTTCTCTCTTTCTCTTTATCTCTTTTTTCTCTTTCTCTCTTTCTTTCACCCTCCCCTCTCCTCACTCCCCTCTTACCCCCTCCCCATTCCCTCTCTACCTCATCCTCCCCACCTCTCTCTCTTCTCCCCCTCTCCCAGCCCTGCCTCTCCCCCTTTTCCACACTGCCTCTCCCTCTCTCCCCCTCCCTCTCCCTACCCCCTCTCTTCCTCTCCCTCACTTTCTTTCTCTCTCCACACCTCTCTTTTTGTCACCCTCTCCCCACCTCTCTGTCTCCCCCCTCACCTCCCACTCTCCCTCCCACTCTCCCTCTCCTCATCCCTCTCTCCTTCTCTGCTTCTTCCTCCCCTTTGACCTCCTTCTCCCTCCCCTCCCCTCTTCTCCCCCTTCCCTCTCTTCCTTCCTTCTCCCTTCCACCTCTCTTCTTCTTTCTCTTCCCTCTCCCCCTTTCTTTCTCTCTTTCTTTCTCTTCCTTCCCCTTCCCTCTTTCTCTCTCTCCCCTCTCTTCCCCCCCCATCCTTACTCTCTCTTTCTTCCTTCCTTTCTCTCTTTCTCTTTCTTTCTTCCTTTCTTTTTCTTACTTTCTTCTTTTCCTTCTGGAAGGGGAGAGAAAAGGTGGAGAGAAAAAAGTAGAAAAAGGAAGGTTATAATTTGGAACTTCCATTACTGAGAATCAGGTGAGACCAAAAAAAAAAAAAAAAGTAAGAAATTAAGGTTAATGTTTCTCACTTCTCCCTCCCTCCACATTTGGGTTCTCAGCTGACAACACTGCAGTTGCATTGACATTAACATTATAGTTCTGATCAGGGAATGCATTTTTGAAATGAATATCCTGGTCAATGAATTGAACAAATGTATGATAATTTGGTTTGCACTGGTGGTTGTCTCAGAGAGCATGGCTGGATGCCTTTCAGAAGAGAGTAAAGAGGAAAACACAACCATTAGCATGCCTGCTGAACTCTACCATAAGTGAGATGTTCACAACAACAGACTAAAACTATGTCAAAGTACAAAGTCTTTCGGTATTAGGCTCTCAACATCAACTGTTTTGCTGTATATATCCATTCCTATTGGTCTGCATTACATACATTTTCAGACTACAAGAACCTTTTTCACTACAAGTCTCCCTTCCAGGAGTAAACAAATTCTTTCTTCTACCCTTTCCCTGCTCCTGTCACCTGCCCTCCTTCCTCGCATCAAAGAGGGAAAACAAAACAGAGGGTCACTTCAGGAACAGAAGGCAAATGACATATAAAAGGTTTAAAATGTTTTTGAACTACAGATACAAACAAGGAAGTTGCTGTGAGAAGAGAGAGGAGGTTCAGGCAAAGGTATTACTACATGTTTTTTTGGTTTATTTTATTTTATTTTCCTTCCAAACTGTGCCTGTACAAAGCACTAACTTTAATGGTTAGGTGATTTTGTAGGCCACCGTGGATATTTATCTCCAGTGAGTGAGTGAGGTCTTTGTCTGGTAATTAAAAAAGCCATTAAATCTTGAAAACACACCATGGGGAATCTTGAAAACACACAGCTTTGTATTTGTATCTGAAAGTAAATAAGTGCTACCTTTTCCCCATGCCATGTATCAAGACACCATTAGAAGAAATCTCCGTGGAAATACTTGTTTCTTATCCAGATCTATCATATGATTTATTCAGAGAGAGTTTTGATATACAGGCGAGATTTTGTAATACTTTTGTAATACATCCCCTACAACTACAAAAAGAAACAATCACAGTACTCACACAAAGGTACTACAATGATTTCATCAGTCTGATTTAGAAGGGATAGATTTCCAAGGGTTTGAGTAGAAGGAGCAATACAAAAGAAAACAGGCTGATGAGCGGGACTGGTAAAGCCATTTTGTGCACTGTCTCACGCTTTCTAAGTAAGTCTTTAAGTGGAAGAAGTATCAATACAACACCAACGTCATATCAGAAAATTGAACAATTCCAACAGAGTAATTGGTTACAAAAAGATCCATTGTGTTGCATTCACAATATGTCTGACACTTTTGAAATTTCTGCTACAGTATTTGGTCTAATTAATCAGCAGCTATGTTCATGATTGGGTATGGATGTCTGGAAAGGCCTTCGCTCCTCAATACGTAAGTAGAAATACTCAGACTGTGTTTTTTTCTGTGGTGGTCAAATAGAATTGACAGATCTGTATTAAGGACAGCTGCAAGCCAGCAGTACACAACAGTATGGGATCTTGCTTGTGTGCAGCTCTGAATCAGAGACGGGCTGTGCTGATTTTGAAATTTTTCACTTATCTCAAAGTCTACATCTGATGGTGTGTGTCATCTACAGCCAGTAGTGTCTCCTGGTTTCCTGTATCAGATCACTGTATTAGCATACATAGCACAACCATGCAATAAATACCCAGCAATCAGCTTATTCAATCTTTTAAAGTCTGGTCTGGTCCAATTTCTCTTTTCCTGCCTCATTGGCCAAAGATACTGAAATTTGGCTCTGACTGATATATCTGGAATATTGATATTGACCATAAAATCTTGTAAAACACCAAAGCTGGAAGATTGCTTTCTATCTATATATTTTATATATGATATTATTTATAATTTTGGTATGCATGACATTCAGCACTTGAAGCCTGGTTTCTCTTGATGGCAAAGACATAGATTTTAGTCTGTTTAAATTGGCATTGATTGTAGTTACAACCTTTTGGAAACATGTGAACCCAGAAATATTCAGTAGTGTCTGTGTTCCTGTTAGTATCTTATTCGTGAGACTTCCTGCCAGGGTGACAAAGCAACATGCTAAAAACTTTTGTCATTGTCTCATATAAAGTTTTACATATAGTGATGAAGAGATGTGAAATATGTATGATTGATTTTTGGCTGGCAGAAATAAATTTCTGAAGGAAAGACAGAGGGAAAAACAGTGGGAGCCAGACTGTCAGATTTGTATCTGTATTTCATGGAAGAGGATGATCCAAGTATGCAGTGGATTTTTGTTATATCGTAAGGTGGCAATACCAGAGCAGACTTAAAGGGCAGGCTAGTGTGTAGACAGTGTTGTAAGCAGAGAAATTGGATTCTAGGACAGCACTGTAATAGCATTTATGCCTTCAGAAAAGCCATGAAATAAGAGAATGTCTAATGACTTTGAAGAATGTTATTTCCAGAGAGTATTTCCAAAGTGGATTCCAATGTATAATCCAGATTTTTGAAGAGAGAAACCTCCAGAACTTCAGTTTTCTGAAGATATGTAACTAAAAAATAAGTCTTTTCTCTTTAAAGTTGGTTTCTACAATGTCATGAATGAATTACAATGTTATTAAACAAGAGCTTCGGCTTTCAATGGTAGGAGGAAACTTAGTTAACTGAATTCCTTGTTTCACAAGGAAATTTAATTTGTTTCCTAATTTTCACTTAAAAAAAAAAAAAAAAGTACATATTTCTTATACTTCTGCACAAATTTCCACTTCTTACCTCTTTTCATCCAACATCTTTAATGAATTCGGCATCTTCAGTTAAAGAGACAACAAACTAGATTGATTGAGAGGAATGTTAAAAGAGACAATAGGCGTATGTTTGTAAGAGTGTTTAATTAAATAGATCTCCTTTCAAAAATATACTTTTTACTCTGTTCTATTAATTGGCATTGTGAAGCTTTGAAATACATGAGTTCAAATTAATCTTATTCTTTGAAAGTCATGTAATTTTAATGAAGCTAAATATAACAGAAGTTATATAGAACAATAAAAATACATTCTTTAGGACAACTATGAAAGGAGGAATTTATCTGATGATGTTAAGAAAGGAAAAAAAGTCTTCATTTGAGTTAAATTGCTTTTATGTTTTTTGTCCTGTTCCAGTTTTGATTTTTCCCCTCCTTGTCCATAGATAGATTTTGTATTAGATTCAGATCTGAGTGCCAAAGTCAATGAGCCCCTCTCTGTTTCAACTCCAGTTTTCCATTCTCCATTCAAGAGGGTTACAAATAAGTGAAACCATATATTTTGAACTGTAACTCACTATTTTGTATAAATGCTGATTAATGTTTATATTCTACTTGCCTTTTTTCCACAATCTGTCTTATTTTCTTTAGTACATCAAGAGCCAAACCTACATATCTATAGCAGTATGTTTTTTCGCCCATCTCAACATACAACCAGCTTTAGTGTCACATGTGAAATGCATGCAACAGAAATGCCTATGGAAGGTGGAAAGGAACCAGAAAAAAAATGTATCAAAGTTTGCTTCTGGGCTTAGTAGCTTATATGTTTGTCAAAGTTTCTTTGCTATAAAATAGAAAAGAAAAGGTTAACCAATTAATTACAAATATCACCCTCTCAACCCCATAGAAATAAAAAATTAAAATTAAAATTAAAACCATCACACCTATGGACCATACCGGACCCTCAGGTTTCCTCCTTCCTGTATGTACCTCCACTCTCTCACTTTACTGGGGAGAACAGATGCACTATATTTAGCATTACATGTAACTCCTTCTTCAGGATAGTTTGCTCTACAAAGCTCTAAAACAGCGTTGCCCCCACTCCATGTTTGTAGTTCTCCTGTAGCTTATTTATTTAGTGGAAATATAGTTTTGGATTTTTGTCATACATGGTTGTGATGATTTTACATTGATTCTCTCCTGCCTTCCATTCTGCTCTTTACAAGTCTTCTCTCATGCAAATGCTGCAAATGGAATTTCTGAGACTACAGTATTATATCTCTCAGCTGATACCTTCTTTTTAGGTTGAAACTTTTTTTTTTTTTTTTTTTTTTTTTTTTTTTGAGATAATCCTTTAAAAATTGTTGCATTACCTCTAGTCAGGTACAAAAGGTTTTCACTCTTTGTACATCCCATCGTCTCCTCCAATTTGCAGCACACCTTCAGCTACCTATGGGTGTTGTATCAGACATATAGGTGACTGAGGGTGTTACATCATTGCCTTTTGTCAGCATGAGGTTTCTTAGCATCTGTAGCTGTGTATACCAATTTTTCTTCAAAATGGGGGAAAAAAGGTTTGGAAAAGGTTATGGTTCTAAAGTAATTATCAGCAAATGGTGTTTTTTCCACAGGCAGTTCTTTATGCAGGAAAATAGCAATATGCTCTAGTAAACAATTATAACTCCTGTAAATTTCTGTGTATTTTACAGGTCCAAGGGTTTAAAAGTCTGAGGCAAATCCAAGTTCACTGACTAAAGACTGCTGGATATACAAGAGTGTAACCACCCCTTTTATCCCACTACTATGACCTCAAAAGAAAGACTTGTCAAAAAGCATTCATAGTAACAGCATACGTGAATATTTTCACTGTTTAAAGTCTGCCACTTATTCCTTTGTACCACTCTGGTTGCTTTCCTGAGATCACATTAAACTCAGCTGAGCATAACATGCAAAGGAAAAGTGACCCTGAAAGGTTCCTTTTAAGCACTCTATGCTTCCCTGACTCATTTTAATGTGGCTGCCACGTGGTTCAGTAGCTGTATAAGTGCATGTGCTTGTTTAGTCCTGCCGTAAATGTTAATCTCTCCCTGGAAGATAAAAGGACTGCCCCCTTATATTATATTAACTCCAAAATTATTATTACTTTCAAAAAATATATATTTTTTGTATTTAAGCCTCCCTTCCATGAATGTGAAGGGAGATGGCAGTATCAAGACAGCACTTTGACAAAAAAAAAAAAAAAAAAAAAAGGCAAAATGCCAGTCCTCATTGTAGGCCTGTGGGGTAGTGCATACGAAACAAAAACACTGCTACAAAGGAAGAAAAAGAAAAAGCAGAAGTGCAGAAGTGTGGCTAAAACTAGGATAGCTGCAAAAACTGGCAAAAAAAAAGAAAAAGTTAAGTTGAGAAAAAACAGCAGACATAAAAGCTTCAGATTTTACAAAGGTATATATAAGAGTTTTCAGGTGACTAGAAGCAATAATAACATCCATCTTAATTCCTTAAGACAGTAAGTAAGCTACTGAAGACAGTAGCTTTACAGGGCAAAAACATAACAAAAAAAATTGTTAAATGAGTAGTGTTACTATTCCATATCAATCTGAAGTGGCATTAATCAAATGCTTAGGTTCCTAAATCAACGGGAAATGAGAAAATGAATTTCTAAAGAAATATTTTTTTCTTTCCATTGACTTTAGATATATTTGGAGGGGGACATTTATAGGAAGTGATAAAGACACATCAGTTACATATGAGATAGCTACAGAAATGTTATGCTGCACTGTAAGAATTTATGGAAAACAAAATATTACCTCAAGTCAAGGTTTTGTGTGAGAAACGTGATTAAAGAATTGAAAATTTTAATTATATGCTTAAATTTGAATGCTCTTTCAATGAATGAAATGAAATGAGTTTAGTTCTCTAGTTTACGAAAATATCACATTTCAATGGCAGCGATAGTTATAGTTATAGACAATTTTTGGTTAACTTAGACTACCAAATTCATGATAAAATTAAGTTGTTGTACTGTGAAAGAGGATGACAAGAATGTTGATATGTAGCACTGGTGAAGTAAACAAATAGACTCTTATGTATATAGGAAATAAATCAGAACCAACAGCGCTGTCAGGAAGGGAGTTAAAAGATGTGCCTTCACCACAAACACGGATATTGATAAAATTATACATTTATATGGATCACAGACCTTACACTTCACTGCTAAGTGAAAATCTGTGAAACTAGGATAATGACATTACTATTGGATTAGAAACAGTTGTATTAAATGAAATATACCATAGGTGGGGATGCAATAGAAACAAGTGTTTCAAACATGTCAAGTATAAAGGTAAATGATTATAAAACAAGTAAAAAGTTAGAATGAGAGGCAGGTATGAAATCTCTGTATGATATTGCCTATAACAGAATTAGAGTAGTGGGTCACAGTGGAAGACGTGTACAAATACAGAAGTAAAATAGTCAGCTTAGTCAATCTCTTTCTGAACATACATCTATATTGAAAAATACTGGAGAAATTTGTTATAAGTTAAATATGTATTACATGGAAAAATATTACTTTTTGCTGAAATTTTCTGCATAGTAATTCGTAGTTTTTGTTTTATAAATAAGTGAAAAATATTATCTTTTCAAACTATTCTTGGTTTTAGAGCTTTGCTATATTCCTCTCAAACATCTTTTTGAGTCTGAAAAGCCCCACCTGCTTTGTATATTCTTCAATCATCCCATTTCTCTCTCTTTTTTTTTTTTTTTTTTTTCCACTTATTACTGTTTAGCTTTACTAAAATCCTTTCAGTACAACTGCAATATTTAGTATGGATGCTATGGATTCATGACAGAATATTCTGTAGTTTGCTTTTCTTTCAGTTCCAATTATTCTCAACTTTTTATGTCCCTTTCTGTTTTGACTTACACAAAAAGGGATTTTTTTTCTGAATAACTAATTTAGATTCCTGTAAGAAGATGTTTTATTCTATGCAAATTATATTGTGTTTATCAATAATAAAATAATAAGATGAATTTTATTTAAAATTGAGAAACCTTTCTAGACCTGTGTTGTGGTTTAACCCAGCCAGCAGCTAAACACCACACAGCCGTTTGCTCACCCTCCCCCCTCCCTCTCTGGGATGGGGGAGAGAAACAGGAAAGTGAAGCCTGCGAGTTGAGATAAAGACAGTTTATTAAGACAGGAAAAATAATAATAACAATAATAATAATAATGATAATAGTATTAATAATAATAATGTGTACGAAACAAGTGATGCATAATGCAATTGCTCACCACCCGCTGACCGACGCCCAGCCTATCCCCGAGCAGCCGGCCCCCCCACCCTGGCTAGCCACCCCTATATATTGTTCAGCATGACGTCAGATGGTATGGAATACCCCTTTGGCCAGTTTGGGTCAGCTGTCCTGGGTCTGTCCCCTCCCAGCTCCTGCTGCACCCCTAGCCTGCTCGCTGGCAAGACAGAGCAAGAAGCTGAAAAGTCCTTGGCTTGGTGTAAGCACTGCTCTGCAACAATTAAACATCAGCATGTTATCAGCACTCTTCTCATCCTAATCCAAAACATAGCACCCTACCAGCTACTAGGAGGAAAATTAACCTGTCCTAACTGAAACCAGGACAACCTGAAACCATTTGAAACAGATGGTTAAAAAGTTGAATAACAAAGGTTGTTACAGCCTATACTGATATTCTCCCCATGTTAAAACCAAGCATTTGTATCTACTATTTGTTCAGATCTTTAAGACGGGTAAGTCCATTAGGTAAGGCATCTCCATTTCTTGAAGAGCCTTTTAAAAATACCCTCTGCAGTGGATTAAGAGACATATTCAGTAAACAATTCAGTAATTCAAAATTTTGAAATGAATAAATAAAACCAAAACACAATTATGCCTACACTCTAGATCTCCTTCTACGTCATCTGGAGAAAAATAAAATTGAAATAAAAATTCGACTTTTTATTTTAAATTTCATAATTGTTTTTAACAGTCTTTTCTCAGATTCCAGCTCTTACCTTCTCTACATAAGAAATATCTGTTGTCATTTATCAGCTGATAAAGCTACTGTGCACCAGAATGAAGAAAGGCATTATGGGTCAGTACTGGAGAACCCAAAGCAAGACCTGATTTTTTTGATATATAGGAGAATATGACTGTCAGATTTAAGCAGAAAGGTTGGACACTGGCTGTAACATGCATTGACTGACAACCCTGTATTTTCCAGCTTAGAAAGTAATTAAAAAACCCATTATTTTAAAGATGAGAATAGTTCTTAATTGACCCCTTGAAAGATAAACAAGAGTTTGAGCATCTTGCTAATTGAAGTGAGAATACCTGTGAAGGCCCTCCAATTAGAAGAGGCATAAAGTGTCATAGAATTGTAGAATATCCTGAGTTGGAAGGGACCTGTAAGGATCATTGAGTCCAGCTCCTGGCTTCACACAGGTCTACCCAAATATTCAAGACCATATGACTAAGAGCACAGTTCAAATGCTTCTTAAACTCCAACAGGCTTGGTGCCGTGACTACATCCCTGGGGAGCCTGTTCCAGTGCGCGACTATCCTCTCGGTGAAGAACCTCTTCCTGATATCCAGCCCGAATCTCCACTGTTGCAGTTTGACTCCATTCCCTTGGATCCTATCACTGGTCACTAAAGAGAATAGATCGGCACCTGCCTCTCCACTCCCTCTCGTGAGGAAGCAGTAGGCCGTGATGAGGTCTCCCCTCAGCCTCGTCTTTTCCAGGCTGAACAGGCCAAGTAACCTCAGCCGCTCCTCATACGTCTTCCCCTCTAGGCCCTTCACTGTCTTTGTAGACCTTCTCTGGACACTCTCCAACAGTTTCACGTCCTTTTTGTACTGTGGTGCCCAGAACTGCACACAGTACTCGAGATGAGGCCGCACCAGCGCAGAGTAGAGGGGGACAATCACTCCCTCGACTGACTAGCAATGACATGCTTGCTGCACTCCAGGATACAGTTGGCCTTCCTGGCTGCCAGGGCACACTGCTGGCTCATATTCAGCTTGCTATCAACCAAAACCCCCAGATTCCTCTCTGCAGGGCTGCTTTCCAGTGTCTTGTCACCCAGTCTGTACGTATAGCCAGGGTTGCCCCGTCCCAGGTGCAGGACCCGGCACTTGCTCTTGCTAAACTTCATGCAGTTGGTGATTGCCCAGATCTCCAATCTGTCCAGATCTTTCTGCAAGGCCCTTCCACCCTCAACAGAGTCAACAACTCCTCCAACTTTAGTATCATCAGCAAATTTGCTCAGTATGTACTAGTTACAGGTAGCCTTAATTATTTCTTTCTCAATCAACAAATTTAGTTTGCAAAAGGAGATTAAGTACCTAAGTCATAAAATATCACCTAGTAACACACATCCAGATTCTGTTCAACCCCCAAAACTCCTAAACTGCCTAGGAAACACCTCACCTGACTGCTTCTGCAAATACTTAACTTTTGACACAGCTCACTGCATACTTATAACCGGTCTTAGCGGCTTGGTACACCTCAATATAACCACTATGTGGAAATTACTTTTCTTCATCCCTCAGCACATCTTAATCCAGTTAAGATGCACTCACACATTCTTATGCTTCATTGATAGATGATGATCCTCTCAAAATACTATTGCAGATATTGTTCATGTGTTTGTGTATGTGGGAGAGACAAGAAGAAGAGAAAAACCTTCTCTTCCCCTAACTAATCTGTGCAGAAAGATACAAAATGAACAAAACCCAAAAAGGGAGAAAAAGGAATGTCACTGTAACCTGCTAGCTTGGGAGAAAGCAAGCTTGGATTGTGTTGTGGGAGCACCATGACCTTGCATTGATCAAGAGCTGAGTAACTGCATGCAATGAGCCATGTCTGACAGACAGAATGGTCCAAATGAGATCTGAGAACTGGGAGCCTCACTACTTACCACAGATCAGCAGCTGACAGAGAACAACACCTGCACCTGCTGGAGAGTTAATTAAGTGATATCATGGTGCACTGATTTGATTGGCAGTCAGTGAAGAGATCTGGCTTCGAAACCCTCAGTAACAGCAACGGGGCAGAACATTGTTAGGCAGATATCTTCCACAGTGCAGAAGCAGAGGATGGGTGCATGGCAAGCCACTACAGAGACCTTGCCTGAATGTTGCATGTCCATGTATTTCTACACATAATGGACTGTGCTCATGCACTGGAGGAGTAACTTTGTGTGTGTGTGTGCGTGCATGCACATGTGTGAGACTGACCCTTCACTCAGTCCTCTCATGGATGGTTTTGAGCAGTGCTGTACTGTCTGCTGTTCCTTCCCATTGAGGGCAGGCTCTAGTCTCTGCTTTTTGTGTGCTGTCTTTGAAGTTGATCTTAGCCACTGTTGAATACAGGCACTGATTTCACTACGTGTGACCTTTCTGATTGTCAACTGCTGCACCATCAGAAGCTACTTAAAATAAATAAATAAAAATTGCGCAGCAGAGCTTTTTCTTTCACACCTGAAACCATTATCTTTGAAACTGATCTATTTTCTTAGCTATTGACTCTAATCATGTGCTGTCTAACATGCCATCATCTATTTTGTAATACTATGTATTCTAGATGGAAAACTAATCATCCCATATAATTTAATACATTAGCTTACATCTACGTTGTTGATCACTGCTCCAGAAAAGTGTCCTTCTATCTTATTTGCTTTCTTCAAAGTAACTGCAATTTTGGTTGAACTCTTCAGAGACATTTTGAGGGCAATATTTCGTAAAGCTGTTTTGGGGTCATTATGCTTCAGCACCTTCCTATTTAACTGCAACTTGTTTTATGACTTAACCCAGACAAGTTATTTTCTTTGATCTTTAATGAGCTGCATTTGGCGTCTGTTGCTATGAGTACTTTGAGCTTTGTATACAAACAAAACAGCAGATGTAGTTCTGTGATGGTTATCCAGAACAGACACCCATGGCAAATAGATATAGACCAGTATGAACTATTTAAGGACTCCAACACCTAGGTGATGGTAAGTGGCACAGGTCAGCTCTTAACCAGTCCTTTAGTTTTTAACATTGTGTGCATGCGCTTCCACTGTGCGAGTCTCCAACCTTTATCTGAATGCAGAGCCAGTAGTATTCCATTCTCATGGACATACACTCTATAGAAAAATATGGCCTAATTTGAATACAAACCCTTCTTTCATGTTTTATATTCACTGTTTCTGGATCTAATTTTTATTCTCTTTCAAATATTAAAAAATGTCCTTAATGGCCATCTCATTTACTACTTGCAATATTTTTATGTGCACATAGCTTAAGGTGTTGGAAAATATTAAGTCACTGCTCTTTTCATGGCAGTGTTTATTTTTCCTGTTTATAAAATAGAATCATACAATCATAAAGGTTGGAAAAGACCTCCAAGATCATCTGGTCCAACCGTCCCCCAGCCACCAATATTACCCACTAAGATATGTCCCTAAGTATTATATCCAACCTTTCCTTAAACACCGCCAGGGATGGTGACTCCACCACCTCCCTGGGAAACCCGTTCCAATGCCTAACCACTCTTTCTGAGAAGAAATGTCTCCTAATTTCCAGCTTGGACTTCCCCCGGTGCAACTGTCCAGGTTCCTCTGCAGGGCCTTCTTACCTTCTGGCAGATCAACACTTCTCCCCAGCTTGGGGGGAAAGTCTGCAAACTTACTGAGGGAGATCTCAGATACTGAGGATATAATATGGTACCACTAAATGTATACAGGAAATACTATAAATCTATAAGTGTAGAAGGGAATGAAAATCTGCATAATATTTAAGAAAAAAAGAAAAAAAAAAAAGAGAGAGATGGAGTATGGAATAGGCTTGCTTAACCTTATGTTTTAGCTCCTGTATTCCTTAGATAGTATAAAAATATCTGATTCAAATTCTCACATTTTTTATTATGCTGATTGTACTGCTGTCATCAACTTATTTATCTTCTACATTGACTTGTGTGGAAATATAATCAGTCATAAGAATTTTAACAGTAGAATTTTGGTCATTAGGACAAAAATAAATGGAGGACAATCTATAAACAAAGAGTTTAAGCAGACAAAAATTCTGAAGACATTTGAAAATTTGAATAAAATAAGTAGGATGCTTCTGTAACTAGTAATCAAGTGTTACTGAAGCCTCTGATACTTTTACAAACAAAAAATAAACTAATGATATATAATTTTATTTTGGATTGTATTATTAATAAAGATCAAGCAGTGTGGAGCTAGAAACAGGAGTCAATGATAAGTAAAGAATCAATTATATTAATAAGAAAAAAATAGGTCCCCAAATATTTTAATATTTTTATGATGTTATAAAAATATATTGTATCAGAGTGCAAAATCTCAAACCTAAATGAGATTATGAACAAAATTGATCGTGTCAGAAAAATAAATAAAAATCAGGGAGAAGCATTTTTAACTGTCCAAAGCCATGATTTCTTCATCAAGAAAAAGAACCATTAAAGCTAATCTAGATTTAGTGATGAGCAGAAGATAGCAATTAGAACTAGGAAGCAAACCGAAAGAGACATTAAACTTAAAATATGGACTTTATACAATATAGAAAATACATAAGAGAAGGCCACAGTATCCAGTGTGTGTGTGGGGGGGAAACAAAAACAACAACAACAACAAAAAACAACCAACCAACCAACCAAACAAAAAAAACTGTACATGGGCATTCAAAGGACAACAAAGAAGAAAAGAGCAAGAGGAAACCCAGCAATGGAGCAGCATTTTAAATGGTAAAAATGATAAATATTAATATTTCAGGACAGAAAGATACATTCAACAGGTAGATTTTCTTGCATTCTTTAGTCATATGATGATAAACTTTTCCTATCCTCTATTAGCTGAGGCGGGCTCAAACATCTAAGAATTATACACACACTGAATTCATCAGGTTTGTGCAATTTGACGTAGTTATTGATGATACACAGCTGATTCCCTCACAGATCATCTGTATTTCCTGTTTGTTGTGTGCAAACCTGTTTGTTGTGTGCAAACCTGTGTAAAAATGATAAATATTAATATTTCAGGACAGAAAGATACATTCAACAGGTAGATTTTCTTGCATTCTTTAGTCATATGATGATAAACTTTTCCTATCCTCTATTAGCTGAGGCGGGCTCAAACATCTAAGAATTATACACACACTGAATTCATCAGGTTTGTGCAATTTGACATAGTTATTGATGATACACAGCTGATTCCCTCACAGATCATCTGTATTTCCTGTTTGTTGTGTGCAAACCTTCCGGAACATGCAAAGTGATTGCCTCAAGTTGCTCTCAGGAGCACCTTGAAGAAGACAAAAAATCATAGTTAAAACCTCAGAATAAAGCTTTGGTTTACAGAGTCTAAACAGACTGAGTACTTATAGGGCTGAACAGAATTAAAATGGAGTCAAAGTATTAGAAAATACAATGAAGCAAATTGAAATACAGTTACATAGTTAATGATAATCAACATGTGCTTTTTAAGTAATTAATGTATTCAAACAGTTCTGATTTCATGCTATGTGGGGCTGCAAGTTTAAATTATAAACATAAATAGTTGTACTAATATTTTGATACTTGATTTAGGACAGTATTTTTATTAAAAAATATCACAATACAATACAACTAGAACATTTGTCCAATTGATTAAATAAAGAATGTCTGTCATGAAAAACAGTAACAGAAAGGAAGTCATACTACATAATCTATATGATACAATTATCTAAGTTAGACAAATTGTATTTTAACAAAACTGAAGCATGATTATATAAACAAAATATACAAAAAAATCCACTTAATTCATTTCTCATGGGCATCTTTGTCTTAAGACGGTCTCCTTGAACAGATGTTGCTCTGCATTTGACAAGAAAGCATACTTTCCAGACAATGCAGTAGCTAAAATGACTTAATGTGAATCTTGTATGAAGACAATGATTTAATTCTCTATATAGAATTTTATGAAATCCAAACAGGAACATCTAATTCTGATTCTCAGGTTTTAAAAGGATACTGAAAGTTTTCTGAAGGTGCAGGAAGATATTAAAAATTACCTAAATCTACTGAAAATTACTTGTAGTCAAATGCTGAAAAGGAACTGAGAAGTTATTTGATCACAGTAAATTTTCTTGCAGGGGGAAAAGAAATTAAATATATTTCTGTATAGCTGGAAAATAAAGCCACACAAATTCACTTCCCTACCCCCCTCTCCCCCAAGGAAAATAAATAAATAAATAAATAAATAAATAAATAAATCACACACTAAGGATTCAAAAATTCTACAATACATTACTAAAACCGACAACAGAATCTTTCATCTTTTGTCCTTTTTTTTTTTTTTTTTTTTTTAACAAAGCTATGCTTTACACAAAGGGAATTTTTCTCAATTCTTGTCTTTTACACCATCAATCTTTGCTAAGTTTTGCTTAAGCTTTCACACAGTACAGAATTGCTGGCAATAGTCCTCTTCCCAGGAATAGAATTTCTATAGAGATGACATGGGCCAGAATATTCAAAGTCCCAGCAAGCAGATGGCACTTCTTAGCTGAAGCTTCTAGCAGAGCTGGAGTGCTCTGGATTTCAAAGAAACAAGTGCAGATCAGACACTAATTTTCATCAAGCTTAAGGAGGCAGACATACTGCCACATCATCCTTGGTTGTTTCAGAAGGAAAATCATTAATACCAAAATAATAAAAAAAAAAAAAGGTCAAAAATAGATTACAATCTATTAGGAAAGTCTCATCCAATTCTTAATATCTAGCTATTTTCCATTTTAATTATCTTTTTTTTTTTTTTTTTTAAGCACATTATGTGACATTAACAAATTAATTGAAATTGTTATAGTGTTTTCAATTTACTTGTTTGAAAGAACTAGAGAGAAATGGGTAAAATAGGATGCAAGAAATGTTTTCACCTTATAACACATTAGAGAATTGTAGAATAATTTAGGTTGCAATATAGATAATCAAGTCCAACTGTTAACCTAGCACTGTCAAGTCTACAGCTAAACCATGTCCCTAAACACCACATCTACATATCTTTTGAATACCTCTAGGGATGACAACTTAACTACTTCTCTGGGCAGGCTGTTCCAATGCCTCACAACCCATTCAGTGAAAAAAAAAAAAAAAAAAGTTCTTAAAATGAAAAAATTTGTCCTAAAAAAGAGAGGCCCGTAGATGAAAGATGATAGCTGAGGGTGATGGGAGACTGAGAAATATGTTGTTAAGTAATAATAAAACCATTAGGTTATGAGGATCGTAAATTTAATGTCCTTATCCTATCATTTCACTGCCTACTCCAGTGAAAAGCATGAAGCAAACCTTGCAAATCAGAGTTCCAGTGAAAAGTTTGACAAACTGGTTATTTTAAATGGACTGTCATGAATATGTTGGATTCAAGAACAGAATTATTAAAGTCTTAAAAAGAACATCAAAATAGAAAAAAAAAATAAAGATGAAAGAGGTATAAAATCTTTCTTTTGACATTTTCTTCTCATTGTTTAACCTGTCAGAGAAAGTAGACAGCATCTTCAGCAGGTTTCATGACAGATTTCAAAAATTCATTATTTTTAACATCAAAAAGCATGGATAAAACTGAAAAGAAATTATATAACAAAAGGCATATGTATTTCAGAGAAACAAATAGTTTTTGATTGTATTTTCATTTGATTAGTATAAGCGTAATCATAATATCTTGCTGTTATTTTGTATCAAAAAAAATCTGCTTTTTCTCACAGCAGAGACCAAGATGAGAGAAAAATTATACATTTACATTTGAAATAAGGAATAAAATTAAGTGACAGCCTGTCTGAGTTTAAGTAATGAACAAAGAACTAGACCAACTCTAATAACTAAGCTTCATCTACCCTTCACCTAAAACCAAACCAAACCATACCAAACCAAACCAAAACAAAATAGAAAACAGTACTCTCAAGAATGAGAGAAGTCATACTGACTCCTTCTATCATTTTTCAGACATAGCTCAATGTAAAGATTACTTCATCTGTCATCTCTAAATGTATTTTTGGTACTGTTTTTCATAGTTGATGTTTAATCTGTTTTAGATGGAAATGCCAAAACACCAAATGTTTTGGTATGATAACATCAAATTACTGTGTTAAGCCAAAAAGTGTTGAAAACTGAAGTGTTTTATATGATAATATAGAAATATTAAAATTCAGAGCAAAATAGTATATTTATGTATATTTTATATAATTCACATATATTTGATAATCAATATTATAAAATAGATGGAAAATTCTATTGCACTGACCATGTTACCACAAATACAGTTTAGTCTCAGTCTCTTCATCTTCATCTTTTAATTTTGATTGCATCTATTTTCACGGTCATATTCTTACTTAATTTCACTTATCCAATCTAAATTCCTCTTGCAATTTTTTTTTGATGTAGTAGTTCCTTACTATTCTTGAAAGAAATTAAGTAGAATAAAGTTATAGCAAAAATTGACAGAATATGCTTCTGTACCCACTTAATGTCACAAGAAAGTATTTACTTAATTAAGCTAGTTAGTCAACTAGTTGGCAGAATCTAAGAGAACTTAATTTTTTCACTATCCGAATGTTTATGATATGTTACAGAAATTCATTTGAAAAAGAGGCAACAGGAAAGGAAATCAAGGAAAAGCAAACTTTTGGAGCTTTGATAAAACAAGTGATTTTATGTAAAAGAAGAAAATAGCAAGCTTCACTTTATTAGATAGCGGCCAAGTGGGTCAGTCACTGATTGCTAATGTGGGGAAAGAATAATCAGAAGAGGATTTATTTCAGTTAAGGTGTTTTTCCAGGTTAGACAAGTTTATATAAGATACAAAGCTGGACAGCTCTTCTAACTTACTTGATACAAAGTGAGTTAAAATAGCAGTTCAAAATACGAGGGTAAAATTGTTTTAATTTTATCAAACTACAGAGATCTTGGAATGTTTTATCTAGGAACAGAGCATGTGACTTAAAAATCAGGTGTCTGGAAATCAATGAGCTCCTGTATGAACTTCCAAATTACAGTCATGACTGGTTAAATTTCCTTAGGTTTAAACACTATTAAAACATTACTATCTCCATCACAGATTTTTCAGAAGCCCTTTACTCAGTTTCTCTATTTCTGTGAAGTCCATCCACATCAACCAGATGACTGCTTTCCCCTTCTGAGAGTAGGAGGGAGTGAGGTAGGCTGGAGAGGGGAAGGTTGGTTGGTTTAAAAATCTATCCAATGCTTATTTGAACCAACTAATAAAACCATTATCTAACTAGATAAACTGGAAAAAAGGATTGCATGTGTAGTGATCATCAGAAACCAAAAGTTTTGTTTCACAGCCACAGTTTCTAAATGGATATTGCTGGTGTGAAGCAATCCAGCAGCAGCAGTCAGCCTGTCTTGCTATTGTTTGGAAAGATGAGGAGATTCCAGTCTTTTTGCTAGTTGACTGAGGGCTCACACATCCTTGAAAAAATAAAATGAAATAAATAAATAAAGGAGAATCTGCTTCATAACCTCCTAAATGAGATATCACAATGAAGCAATGAATATTTTAAGGAATAAGGTGTTTTGTCACATTATTATCAGAATAATTGTAATGTCCAGTTCACTACAGTTTCACAGAATGGGGATCATCTTTGAAACAATGATAATATTTTTACTCTTCTCCTGAAAGTTATTTCATTCATTTACTTCCTATTCTCTTGGAAGCTGGAGATAAGACGATCAACTTTCACTGGTCTTCAAATGAAGTTGGTCACCTAATTTCCTCAGACATGTTTTAAGCACAACCGTTTGCTGAACTAGTTTGAACTGTCTGCGGGCTCTCTTCTTCCTTGACATCACCTGAAATGTGTAACATTTGTACAGAAATCTTGGCTGGTGTGTAGGATTAGGAGAAAAGAGAACAAGAGCAATTGACAAAATTGTTAACTCTTAATAAATATAAAGATTACAAAATACTTCCCAGGTATACGTCCAAACAAAGCACATTTTTAAAAGCTGTTTTTAAGGGAACATTGAAGTTCCAGGCAGATGGCATTTTTACAGGAAAGGTATACAGGTGACATTATAGATGTATTTATGCACACATGTAATTTGAGGAGGAGGATGCAGAGCAACAGTCCAGAAGACTTCCTCTTTGACCCAAAGTCTAAGCTTTAAATAAACAATATTTCCAGTAGAAAAATTTTCATAAAAATACAAGACAGTATCTCTCAGAAACACTTCAGAGTACTATGTATATAAAAGTTTTGGTACTACAAGCCTGACGAGATGACCAGGTGTATATACTAGGACAGTGATCTCTGCAGGGGTACTGCTATAGATGCATTTTACATGTAAGCTGTTGTACACATAAATATATATATATATTTGTTGTTGTTATTTCATGGATAGAATTAACATGTTAATGATTATAATATAGGAAAATAAAGTAAGAAATTAATCAAACTGTTTCCATATCAGGCAAACATTGAAATCTTTATAGGAATGATTTTACTAGTATTTTATTTCAAGATATGTATAATCCATGAATTAATTTTAAATGTTATGTCAAATAAATGTCTAAGCCAAACCATTCCATGGGAGATGATATTCTAAGAAATGAAATTCTATGGATAAATTTTACCAACATCAAATTTCTCAAAAATGAAATAACCTCACATTCAAGAATTGTTATAATTATTGTATTGTATTATATTGATGCTTATATAACAATTAAAATTTAGCAATAGAACTGATTAAAGCATAAAAGATATTGGTTTACACTGGACCTTTATTAAAAAAGCCAAACTTATTTCATGTTGTTTTGGTGTTCAGATAGATGTTTCATCAGTATGGCATTCAGTTTGTCTTTTCTTACACAGGCCCTTTTCAGGAAGGTGAAAAATGATGGTGGGTTTCCTGATTCTTAAGTATCTGTTCCTAGCCCTATCATTGTTTGATCTGCCAAATAGGTTTTACAATACAGGGTGACATAACGCAGACTATCAAAGAAATGTTTTCTCTAAAGCAAGATTTCCACCTAGTAGAAGCCCTACGTTCTTGGAAGAAATTGATTGGATAACACTCAAAGTAAAAAGAGAAAGTAAATCACTTGTGACTTCATTCATAAAGATAGAAAAAGACAATTTACTTGCACCACATTCTGTGTAGCAAAGGAAGACAAATCCTTTGTATTCATGTTGGCTTCAATTTCCTGAGAATTAAGAACAGAAAGAACTAAGTACCTTCATTTCAAACAGGAGATGCCATCAGTTTAGTCCTTTCATATGAAGAGGAACTGTGAGCTGTCTTCTACAGCAGTAGCTCTGAATTTCAAGCACTACACAATGTTTCCTCATGTGCAAACTGATTTCCTGTTGAGGATGCCTTGGCTTTAATCTGTTTCCATGAGAAAGCTTCCTACATGAATAGCATCCCTTGAATCTAATCATTTTCACTGCCCTTCCCTGAAGTGTTAATGTTGCCAGTGTGTTCATTCATCGTTAGGTGATCACATTTCTATTATGTGATGCATTCTGCAAGTCTGCAATATTAAGCTAGCATTATTGCAGCCACAAATAGACACAGGAGCTCATTGATCATTTCTCTCAGTTCTTTGTAGTACAGATTACACCACATAAAACTGAAATATGTTTATGAGCATTTCAATAGGAAATGGTTATATTTTGTGTTGTGAGTAAGTGGCGGAAGACCCCTTAAAAGTTTGAAATATATAAAATGTATATTTTTTATAATCCCAAAGGAAGACATAATTGTGTGACAGCACAATACTTAAACTGCTTGCTGAGAGGTACAACACCTAAACTTTGAATCTATGAGATTTTGTTAGAGGATTACATCTAGTTTTCTGCACCCCTTATGGTTTTCAACATAGAATTTTAAACTACTTTATTAATTTCTTTTAGCTGGTAATATAAGCCATCTGCTGTACCTAGTAGACAGTTCTTTTTCATCCAAAGGGAATAATCATGAAGATATACAGTAAAAAATAAGCTATGCAAACTGCATGTTCAGAAGGGACTCCTTTATTACTCCTGCTTTGATCATTTCAAAGAAGAACTAAGCAATTAAATTGTCCTCACCAGTTGACCTGGAACTGTTCAAGTACCATATGGGGAGAAGAGAGATCTTGAGAGGTAATGCATTACTTCATATTTTCCATTTCACACTATTTCCATATAAGGTTTTAATGACTTTATATATATATATATATTTAAAAAAAAAAAAGTGGAAGACCACTTACAAACTGAACAGCTCTTAAATCTTCAGGAACATAGTGTTGTTTGTGTTGTTTCCAAATTTTACAGAGCACTGGTTTTGATTCCGAGATAGTTTACATTAAGCCTATCTCAAAATGCCTGCAAGTTTTAAATTATGAAAAATATATCTGTGATGACATCCAAGTGAAGTTATTACCGGTAGGTGAGGCGTCTTCCTCAAGACAGACGGTTTCAAAAGAAGGCGTTCATCTGTATCCTGATTTTTCCACTATACTTTCATTTCAAAAGAAATTCCATAACGGGTTACATTTTTTCACTGGTAAAATTTGATGCAGGATTAGAAATAGATTTTATAATGAGATGCCACCTCTGTAATAGACCAAACAGACCAATGAAGTACAACATGAGTATCTCTGATATTCTATAATAAACACAGGGACAAAAAGCACAGATTTTTCTTTGATCAGTTTTCCCCTGATATTGTTTTGTCCATCATTTTACACCTTGCTAAAAATAAAATACGAGTATTTCCCTCGTATGAAGACAAATTCCTTTGTAAGCTGCTGTGGCATTAGACTGATAAAGCCCAAGTGGGCTCAGTACACAGTAAGATGAAGAGAACATTATTTTATGAAATAAGTTACAAAAATAATGTGTATGAATCCTGTTTATGAAATGCTAACCATGTCTGAGATGTCAACATTTTCCAGTTTGCCACGGAATTATTCTGGCTAACAGTGTAAATTCTATGATAGGGCTACTTGAGCTCTACTGTGTTTGGGAGTGCTCTCTTGCTGTTTTCAGTGGTGAGACCCAATGTCTCAGTGGTCTACCTCCTTCCAATGCCTGGAAAGTTAGCTGTTTCTGCAGAATTTGCCCTTCAAATTTACAGTGAGCAGACTTCATGCTACCACTATGTCCACTAACTTCAAAAGATGTTTTTATGGTATTGGAGTGCCAAAACAAGTCCCTAATATTTGTGGTCTACCCCTCAGGTCAGTCAGGATGTGAGATACAGCCAGTTTCTCTCAGAAATTCCTGGAAGACTGTTAGAGATTTGGAGTTTTGTTCTCCTTCTTTCTGTTATTTTTGTGTTGGAATTCTGTCAGCACCATGTATCCTCAAAGCCATTTCATCTGAAGCAGTTATTACTTAGACAGATTCATTGAGTGAATAACAATCTCTCATAATAGCATCATTTTTCTCCCTTTGAACTCCCTTTCTCCCTCTTATTTAACCATAATTTCAAAATGTGGGACTACAACTACCTGTCTTAAAATATAATGAACTTCACCCAGCTCATGAAGAGAGCAAAATGGCAGCAGGGGAGGATTCACATCTCTATTTTATTTGTCTAAGATAACCAGCTTTGCTTCTCAGTTCTTACTGCCTCTGTTTGTTTGACTCCGTATGGGCTTTGGTGTAAGAGAGGACAGCATTTGACCCAGAGACATTTAAAAGTCAGATGTTGGGACTGATTAAAAATCTACAACTAAAGCTTGATTATTAGAAAATACATATTGAATTTCTGTGTTCTTGCTTATACTCCTTAATCCTGGCAATAACCATGGTGGCCATTGTAGAGTAATGCTCACAG